>NC_060120.1:1060428710-1060734083 GCF_021461395.2 Schistocerca americana | reverse complement strand
ATGTCCTTAGGTTAGTTAGGTTTAAGTAGTTCTAAGTTCTAGGGGACTGATGACCTTAGAAGTTAAGTCCCATAGTGCTCAGAGCCATTTGAACCATTTTGAACCAATAACAGAACGAATGAATAAGATATTACTGATTCTAGACTTTCAAATGGTCTGTACCTATTTGCTGTCCTATGTCACACTGAAACCGTATGCAAAATTGGCACTTCATAGTACTTATTCACTGATTGTAGATCTGACTCTATGTAAATATCACGAAACGGGTAAAAATATAGTCTCCGCGGGACTGGAACCATCATTCCATATTGTCACTCTATACGACAAGGAAATATCAACTGAGTTTGTCAGATTATTTGTATGTCGTCCAGAAACTAACTCGGCGGTCACACTATTGCCAAATATATTCTACATTGTTGCTAACTGTCCGTTATACTACGAGCAGAATTAATTCATTATACCAGACGACGTAAAACCAGGGACGGAAGTGAGCACCTCTTGTGTCTGACAGAGATGGCAAATGACAGTCTAAATAGCAAAAGTAAATGTAATTGGATTACATTTCCGTATCTGATTTACAGCGTAGTTTCTAATTATACTGAGATGCTCGAACTGCAGATTAAACATCATAAATCAGCAACTGTCAAAATAATTTCTATTTTTCTGTCGTAAGCACATTGAAAACTGGAAAGCTAATTCACCAAACGTGATCCACATGTCTGGAACGACTCAGCTGGACATACTGCGTACATTATTAGAAAGTAACGTATCTTCTGATAGTTACAGAATATGGAAATGTTTTCCTTAGGAATTCTGTCATTGGCACTGACCCCGAAATGGAACAACACATTCCAGCTTTCACAGCAAAACGTGAACGTCCAAGGAGGAGCTTCGTAAGCTACGAATAACGTTACGTTCCAAATCAAGAATTAGCTGGAAAGTGGGCTCAGAATTGTATGTAAGAATTGATACCAGCGAATATGGGCGTGTTAGTTCAATACGAGCTGATCCTAACGTGAAGAGAAGCAATTGTCAGCAGGAGAAGGTAAAAGGAACGATTTATGCAGACAGTAATGTCTGGAATAGGTCATCCTTAAGCAAAACATTTTTTTTTCTTTAAGGGGCGCTCAAATGAGCGGTCATCAGAACCCGTACAAAGTCCCAAGTCGAGCCACTGTCACAAATAATGATGATGAGGATGAAATGATGAGGACAACACAAACGCCCTGTCTCTGGGCCTATAAAATTCCCAACCCGGCAGGGAATCCAACCCGGGACCCTGTGATCCACAGACAGCGACATTAGCCACCACGAGCTGCGGACGGCAAGACATTAAGCTTATAAATACTGAAAGTACGACAGTATCTACTCATAATGACTACATTGTAAGCACTGCTGACGTTTCCTTAGTAAGCGAAGGCTCGCTGGGGGGTCCCTGGGTCAGCATGGCGGCTGTCAATGTAACACTGGATTGTCGTCTGGGCTGGGCAAGCACCCACGCCAGCAAAAGTTGGGCTGGAGAAAAATTTTAATTTCGAGCGCCACGCAGTGACAGAAGTTCTTTCGTCGGATAAACAGCAAATACTAATTCTATTCAGTCAGCATAATGGCGTGGTTAAATCAGTTAAATCAATAAGACCGGAGTATTTTGTATCCTGTTTCACAGAACGATATTGAAATGGCAGACCAGTATCCAACATTTCTTGTAGAATGTGAAAATAGTATTCGTGAAATTCTTAGGCAAGATGCTGCAGATAAAATTAAATATGGCAATAATCCGGCATATGATGATTTAAATGAAGAAGTGGTAGAATTTGAGTTAGAACCTATGGAAACAGATGTTAAAGAGATTTCAATTTGCATTATGCTTGAGACAGAGCCTTGTGCTTCTTTTGTATGCAGTGCTTCACAGTCAGCGCACGGTCGGTGTTGTTAACTGAGTCTCTGATGGTAACATTTATGAACGACGCCCTCATCCTGCCACAGCACTCAGATGTGAGTTATCAGTGTGTAATACGACGGTACAGGTGGACACACGGTTCTAGTACTTGCAGAGACCATCTATGCGTTGCTATTTCATGACGCTTTTGACTACCACTACGTCTAATTGCAGTTCAGACTTAATTTCTGCTCATGAAAGACTTGCTCATCAGTGGGTGAACAGCATCCACATCGTGGTGCCCCACACATAACACAGACCCATATTATGTTAGTCAGTCGCTGTGAAACACCATGTGCTCGCTTCCTCTCATTGCGCTTTTTTCTTTGATTCTTTTGTCTTCTTTTGCAGTAGACTGTCACGTCATGCTGAGAGCGATAAAAGATTGTTACAGTCTGACACACCATACTTCACACCCATTGCCTCCCTGCCCAACCACAACGGTAACCGTGGATATTTCCTAAAATATGACACATGATGCAGTTTCATGCCTACCTTATTCGACTCTTGTTGTCAGCTTTTCTGAGTGGTTACTCTGCTGCTCCTCTGAAGATGAAAGCGTAAGGTAAATACTAATATCTTATTGTGGTGAACATCGAATGTCTCTATTTCTCCAGCTCCAACATTCAAAATGCAGTGAAAATGGACTTCATATATGCTCTTAATACTGATAAACAATATCATAGTAGTAACTGGCAAAGTGTGGCGAACTGCACAGTTATCTGACGAGTACGAAATCAAGTGTTTCATAGGATTCCTTCAGTTGATTTTGTTACAGTTGTTTTCGAGCAAAGTAGAGAAAGAGAAAAAACATTAGGCTTAAACATAGGTTTGAACTGGATGCATTGATCTGGGTGTGTGGCCACAGTTTCAGCAGTATGCAGCTAGTGAGATATCGTCGTGAATGTGAACAACCTCTCACTGCTTTAGTATTTAGTACAGTCTGAGGTAGAAATTAGTTGATATAATTATTTATTTTGTATTTAATTTAAGATATTGCAACCATTTCAAGCAGATTTTGCTCATCAGAGAGTTATTTAGAGAGAAATGGTCTCAGTATAGTGCTGTTTTGTTCACTGCTTGCCACTGGAGTGGGTGTTAGAGTATGTGAGGGGAAGCGGTGTCAGAGGGTAACCAGAAATCGATTGTCAGCGGTGCCTTCTGCTGGAGTGAAGCTGTGTCTCGTCATCTGTCATGATAGAAATCACGTTCTGTGCGGGTTGCGGATAATGTTTCTTCAGTTGTTGTGATGCGATATCGTCTAATACACTCTTTATAAGTCAATTGGTCATTTACGTTTTTGGCATCCCACGCTTTACCCGCATCCATGGCACACTGGATGAGTGGTTTGACATTACACTCCTGCAATGCTTAATCAGACGCTGATTTTTATCTAATTATTCCACACATTCGCGGTCCTTAAACTTAGCCATTTGGCAACAATGAATTAAGAAAAGCGGAGGTGCCCTTACAGTAAATTAGGAGAGACATTGTAATTTACTCGTAAAATGATCATCTTGAAGGCTAGGCACTACGTTAATTTTACAACGCTCTTTTGCTTATTACGCACGAGTTATTGAAACATCAAAATTTCAAAAAAATATTCGGTGAACTACGATAATTCTGTTCCACCTATCACTGGGCTGCCAAACACTTTTCAGACGGCATTTTACATAAAACTGGTTTTTTTAGTCAATACATGTAATTGGACTGATATGACATCCTTCCGTTACTCATGGTCTCGTGATGCGGCCAAAACATATCAAATAGTTGTGACTCGAAGTGAAATGTCTATTGAGTTAAATAACAAATATTCAGTATATTTCGTAACAGTGGAAGCAGTACTTAAGCAAACTGATCATTTCACTAACTTTAACATAAAGAATCCGTGTAATGAGTGTTATTTCAGTTGCATAATAGACGGTAATTTGTCCAAGCATTTATGTGCAGAATTAATACATTTACCATGAGAATTCATTCTGTGTCTGCGTAGTACTAATGAGTTAGGTACTTCACATGTTGGACTGATCAGACTGACGGATGTTTTCTTTCAAACTTTAAGGCCTTTTGGTTCCATTCTCTGCTTGTTCTTGATGGAAATAGGAGGCGGTAGCAGTGGATGGCTTGTGGAGCATGACTATAAAGACAGTGCCTCTTACGAGCTGCTGGTCGTAAGATGGGAAGACTCTGTCATCTATTAGCGTTAGTTTCATTTTAACTACCGCTGATGCTTTGCCAAGGAACGTGAAAAGTGCATTGTACATGAGAGAATACATTTTCAGTGGGCCTCGATTTTTGGGTTTCGTCTTAATAAATTACCGACAGTTTCACACTTCAGGACGTTTTTGGCTATCAAATTATTTGCATATAGATTATGTAAGCGTAATTGGTGGAATACTCGACTGCTTTGAGTAATACTTAACTTTTGGATAAATATGACTCGGAAAGCGACGTTAATTTGATTTTCAGCCTGTGTCCTGTCGACTTACGGAAGGCTGTCTGAATGATCCGACAAGTGCGTTGCCTCATACGTGAATTCTACGAAGCGTTGTGAGTCAGTGTTGAATGCACACATGCGCAGGGATGTTCAGATCAGTGACGATGGGGGAAGGTGAGGTATTCTTCATCCTTACGTGTCCCAGTGCCATATTAAGAAAATAACACGAGGCTCAGTCGCAAGATAAACTCGATGTCGGCAAATTCATACTTAAGAATCTGTGAGCGGTAGTTATGCACGAAAAGAAATAGACTTTCGTTTTATAATGTTCCCGATCGGGACTGTAATTAGAATCTGGTATCTTAATTATCCTCCACAACCCTAAAATATTTATTTTTCTGCCTTCCTACAGAAAGAAGTGCTTTCCTGCGTGAGAAGGAAGTATATGCTGCTCCAAAAGCTATCAAGAGCAGAAAAGCTGTTTAGATCCTTTTGTGTGTGTTGCGTAAATTTTGATGTCAACTTATCTTCCTGTTGGGGTAAGAAGACCACATACTCCATCAGATCTTAGATTGGAGTTTCACTTTGCTACGCTAAGAATGTGCAGATAATGATGTAGGCACACTGCATTCACAGCCAAGATGATGTCTTTGTGTTCGTATCTTAGTGTGTGCTGGAGTGTTCGTTGGTCAGTCAACATAAACACATTAGGCACTGTCTATTGCTGCATCTGTCGCGATTCACGATGTCCAGAGCACATTGTCTTTGCTAAATTCCTTAAACTCGTAATACATTCCCCACGAATTTAACTAACGTAATGAGTCCGCCACGAGCTGGATAAATATTAATATAATTTTACTATGCATTAGAACAATCTACAGTTACATTTAATGCAGCTTTTATTGTTTCTCGTCTTTTAAACACACACTCACACACACACACACACACACACACACACACACACACACACACGTGAGCACGCACACAGCCATTTAGTCCAATGTGCACTCCGTGTGCATACAGGGGGGAGTCATTTCAGATGTGGAAAGGGTCCTTCCGGATGCCATGAAGGGTACAGGGTGCACCCATCTGCAGGTGGTCGCTCATGTCGGCACCAATGATGTGTGTCGCTATGGATCGGAGGAAATCCTCTCTGGCTTCCGGCTGATTTGGTGAAGACTGCCAGTCTCGCTAGCGGGATGAAAGCAGAGCTCACCATCTGCAGCATCGTCGACAGGACTGACTGCGAACCTTTGGTACAGAGCCGAGTGGAGGGTCTGAATCAGAGGCTGAGATGGTTCTGCGACCATTTGGGCTGCAGATTCCTCGACTTGCGCCATAGGATGGTGGGGTTTCGGGTTCCGCTGGATAGGTCAGGAGTCCACTACACGCAACAAGCGGCTACACGGGTAGCAGCGGTTGTGTGGCGTGGCCTCGGGCAAGTACAGAAAGGACAGCAGCCTCAAAGGGTGCGGGGAAAAGTCAGGACATGCGGGGACCAAGCAGAAATCGGTATTGTAATTGTAAACTGTCGAAGCTGCATTGGTAAGGTACCGGAACTTCAAGCGCTGATAGAAAGCACCGAAGCTTAAATCGTAATAGGTACAGACAGCTGGCTGAAACCAGGGATAAATTCTGCCGAAATTCTTACAAAGGCACAGACTGTGTTTAGAAAGGATAGATTGCATGCAACCGGTGGTGGCGTGTTTGTCGCTGTTAGTAGTAGTTTATCCAGTAGTGAAGTAGAAGTGGATAGTTTCTGTGAATTATTATGGGTGGAGGTTACACTCAACAACCGAGCTAGGTTAATAGTTGGCTCCATTTACCGACCTCCCGACTCAGCAGCATTAGTGGCAGAACAACTGAGAGAAAATTTGGAATACATTTCACATAAATTTTCTCAGCATATTATAGTCTTAGGTGGAGATTTCAATTTACCAGATATAGACTGGGACACTCAGATGTTTAGGACGAGTGGTAGGGACAGAGCATCGTGTGACATTATACTGAGTGCACTATCCGAAAATTACCTCGAGCAATTAAAAAGAGAACCGACTCCTGGAGATAACATCTTGGACTTACTGATAACAAACAGACCCGAACTTTTCGACTCTGTAAGTGCAGAACAGGGAATTAGTGATCATAAGGCGTTGCAGCATCCCTGAATATGGAAGTTAATAGGAATATAAAAAAGGGAGGAAAGTTTATCTGTTTAGCAAGAGTAATAGAAGGCAGATTTCAGACTACCTAACCGATCAAAACGAAAATTTCTGTTCCGACATTGGCAACGTTGAGTGTTTATGGAAAAAGTTCAAGGCAATCGTAAAATGCGTTTTAGACAGGCACGTGCCGAGTAAAACCGTGAGGGACGGGAAACAACGAAGTTAGGAAACTACTGCGAAAGCAAAGAGAGCTTCACTCCAAGTTTAAACGCAGCCAAAACCTCTCAGACAAACAGAAGCTAAACGATGTCAAAGTTAGCATCAGAAGGGCTATGCGTGAAGCGTTCAGTGAATTCGAAAGTAAAATTCTATGTACCGACTTGACAGAAAATCGTAGGAAGTTCTGGTCTTACGTTAAATCAGTAAGTGGCTCGAAACAGCATGTCCAGACATTCCGGGATGATGATGGCATTGAAACAGAGGTGACAAGCGTAAAGCAGAAATACTAAACACCTTTTTCCAAACCTGTTTCACAGAGGAAGACCGCACTGCAGTTCCTTCTCTAAACCCTCGTACAAACGAAAAAATGGCTGACATCGAAATAATTGTCCAAGGAATAGAAAAGCAACTGGAATCACTCAACAGAGGAAAGTCCACTGGACCTGACGGGATACCAATTCGATTCTACACAGAGTACGCAAAGAACTTGCCCCCCTTCTAACAGCCATGTACCGCAAGTCTCTAGAGGAACGGAAGGTTCCAAATGATTGGAAAAGAGCACAGGTAGTCCCAGTCTTCAAGAAGGGTCGTCGAGCAGATGCGCAAAACTATAGACCTATATCTCTGACGTCGATATGTTGTAGAATTTTAGAACATGTATTTTGCTCGCGTATCATGTCGTTTTTGGAAATCCAGAATCTACTCTGTAGGAATCAACATGGATTCCGGAAACAGCGATCGTGTGAAACCCAGCTCGCTTTATTTGTTCATGAGACTCAGAAAATATTAGATACAGGCTCCCAGGTAGATGCTATTTTCCTTGACTTCCGGAAGGCGTTCGATACAGTTCCGCACTGTCGCCTGATAAACAAAGTAAGAGCCCGCGGAATATCGGACCAGCTGTGTGGTTGGATTGAAGACCTTTTAGCAAACAGAACACAGCATGTTGTTATCAATGGAGAGACGTTTACAGACGTTAAGGTAACCTCTGGCGTGCCACAGGGGAGTGTTATGGGACCATTCATTTTCACAATATGTATAAATGACCTAGTAGATAGTGTCGGAAGTTCCATGCGGCTTTTCGCGGATGATGCTGTAGTATACATAGAAGTTGCAGCATTAGAAAATTGTAGCGAAATGCAGGAAGATCTGTAGCGGATAGGCACTTGGTGCAGGGAGTGACAACTGACCCTTAACATAGATAAATGTAATGTATTGCGAATACATAGAAAGAAGGATCCTTTATTGTATGATTATATGATAGCGGAACGAACACTGGTAGCAGTTACTTCTGTAAAATACCTGGGAGTGTGCGTGCGGAACAATTTCAAGTGGAATGATCACATAAAATTAATTGTTGGTAAGGCGGGTACCAGGTTGAGATTCATTGGGAGAGTCCTTAGAAAATGTAGTCCATCAACAATGGAGATGGCTTACAAAACACTCGTTCGACCTATACTTGAGTATTGCTCATCAGTGTGGGATCCGTAGCAGATCGGGTTGACGGAGGAGATAGAGAAGATCCAAAGAAGAGCGGCGCGTTTCATGACAGTGTTATTTGGTAACCGTGATAGCGTTACGGAGGTGTTTAGCAAACTCAAGTGGCAGACTCTGCAAAAGAGGCGTTCTGCATCGCGGTGTAGCTTGCTCGCCAGGTTTCGAGAGGGTGCGTTTCTGGATGAGGTATAGAATATATTGCTTCCCCCTACTTATACATACCGAGGAGATCACGAATGTAAAATTAGAGAGATTCGTGCGCGCACGGAGACTTTCAGACAGTCATTCTTCCCGCGAACCATACGCGACTGGAACAGAAAAGGGAGGTAATGACAGTGGCACGTAAAGTGCCCTCCGCCACACACCGTTGAGTGGCTTGCGGAGTATAAATGTAGATGTAGATGTAGATGTAGAGAGAGACATCCAGCGTCTGCTCGGCAACATACACGTCAGCTCATTCCTTAGTTGCCGTCAACTAGGAAGGATTGTCAGTTCCGTGGCAGTGAATGAACTGTGTGAAGGAGGCTGGAAAGTAATGGACTTTATGACGAAGAGCTCCTAAAATACAACGCTTTACTGATTATAAGAACAGCGACTGAACGGCTTTTAGTAACGAGAGTACTTCTAGTAGCCAACCCGTCCACTATCACTGCACAGTAATTCTCCAAGACGTCTTGGAACTGATTGAAGTCATTACCTTGACAGTGTTTTGTGATGTTTTGTTTCTGACCACATGTTATCTATATTCTCCCACAGATCGCTTGCATTTCTAAATACCAGACATAATGGCTAAGCGACGTTTAAACTTTGTTGGACATATTTACCGAATGAATGACAACAGGCTAAAGAAACAAACATTCCTTTACTTCTGGCAGAAAAAATCAACAATTGAATGGCTTAAGAGGGAAGCAAAGAAGTAAATATAAACATCAAACAATCGGAACTAACGGAAATAAATCTTATTAAGAATAAATATTGAATTTAGATGGCTTTCAAGCCGAACAATTAAGAAATTGGAAACAACATCGAAAGAAGAAGGAAAAGACAATGTGGGAAAAAATGACGGGATGGTTGAAAAAAGTAGAAAACAACCACAAAGGAAGAAGAGGTGGTGACGTTGTTACGTGATCCTAATTGGTAAATACGAAAATAATAATAATAAATGAATATTTGATAACTATGAAACAACTTTTATATGCTGTTCATACCTGCAGGAAAGAGATGTCGCCTTGAGAATACAGTATCTCAACGCCTAGCTTCATTATATTCTCCAGAATATTAACGTAGGATTCTGTGTTGACAATGCCCTCAATTTGCTAAAGGAGCCGTACTCTCCAAGCCGAAATGTAGCCCCAAACGTTAACAGATTGGCGTCTGCTTCTTTTTCCTTTCACGAGATACCTCAAACTAAACCGCTCTTCTCCGGAACGTATACCTAGTAATATCAAAACCGTTTGATGTTCACTAAAACCGCTCACAAATTAGACGAAAACATTTGTTGAACAAATGCAGCATCAGAAAGGTGTAACTATAAAATAAGGAGAACCGATTTTATAAAGGGTGTTCTGTTACAACGTAAAGCCAGGTTCACATAAAACGCTTGCATGTAATTAATTGACATGTCCCAGGACTGGGGCATAACTCACGGAAGAAAGGATTCCCTCGTCAGAAAATATGACTCTGCTTCAGTCAAAGGCAATGTATTCTTCCACAAAAGCCAGGCGGTCGACCCACTGATACACACTCAAGCGTTGATTTATAGCACCTCTCCGGCATAAAAGTCCATTGTCTTTCAGCCTCCTCCCCACAGTTCTTGCGCAGCCAGGGAACTCATAAATCTCTCCCAGGTGCCGGAAACTGAGGAACGGCCTGGCACGCGTGTTGTCGAACAGACGTCGGTAGTCTGCCTCACTGGACACGCGGGGTCGTCTGCGCCCACTTTTACGTCCGGCACGGCCAGTGGCGACATATTCTCTCCAACAACGCCTCGCCATCACTTTTGGGACGTCGCATCTCTCACCTGCTTTGGACGGGCGGTAACTCCCATCCTCGATCCATCCTCATCTCGTTGTCAGGGCCCTCACTTAACCAGAGGAACTTTTACTGTTGTTAGAAGAAACAGAAGTTTATTCAATGGAAATTAAAGGTTTATCGAGTATTTAGTGAGAAGAAAAATGAGTTTAGTACATGTGGCGTGCGTACTGTAAGACCTTCGGTACACACACCATCAGATTATTTGACTTGTCGCTCTAACGAAGTAGGCGAGTGTCAGCAATATGTCTCGTGGTCTAAACATGCCGTGTTTATCTTCTGCTGTTAGGTCAGACGATAGAAATGCCACTTGCACGCTTAGAGTAGCAGATTCATGGTGACCAACTTTAAACAGAACTTGATCAATTTTCATACACATTTCTTAAAATAATAAAAAGCATAAAAATTACTTAACTTTGTTCTAGATGCTATTTGCAATTGACAATCTAAAGTTCCTTTGGTATTGGTACGTTAATCTTATTCCCACATATATCTTGATACTTGACAAAAGAATGACTATGTACAGGAATATGGTAATCTTATTAGGCGCATACTGAAACTTTACTATAGACTGGTACAGACAAATGTAGAACTCGTACAGACTGGTACAGACTAATGCAGACAAATGTAGACTGGCTAATCGGAGGTCTGTACACTCGTTTTAATACCTGGCGCGTTCATGTATCACTGCGCGAGTGCGATCCGAGAGGAGAAAAGGTTCTACGTTAGCAGCAATCTCACTGGCTGCATTACATATTAATACACGGATCGGCGGAAGCAGAATTTGGTCCGGCTCTAAGGCAGCGCCATCTCGTAGTGCGGAGACGGACGAGCGCTGCGCCTGCGCTTAGCGGGGTGCGCTCTAGTGGGAAAATTGTGTACGCGCTGACTACGTGGAACTATGTACACAACAGTACAATATTGCATAAATAAATGTTGTGAGGTAATACTAATGAAACGATACAAATGGCAGTAAATTTCACTGTGAAGTATTTTATGGTGATAGCAAACTACAAAATTAATATTACTCAACCAAAGTCCTTCACGTTACGATAATTCAAATCGTGGGGAATTTATCATGTCTCTGATATATATGCGGCGATAAACACTGAACAATCCCCGCCAGCACCGCCTCCTTCCCGTTACCCAGTGTGGCTTTCAGCTGTCCTTCTCTTCCGACGATCTTCTCCTTCACCTCACCCATCTCCTTTCTGACCAGCTTAATTCCCGTCGCTCCGCAATCTTCCTCTCCTTGGACCTTGAACGGGCTTATGACCGCGTATGGCATTCCGGTCTCCTCTTCAAGCTCCAAACCTTCGCCCTTCCCATTAACTACGTCCGTCTGATCAGCTCCTTTCTCTCCCACCGTCCTTCCTACGTAACCATCCATAACACCGACTCTTACACCTTTTTTCCCCTCCGCCGGTGTGCCCCAAGGCTCCGTCCTCTCCCCCCTTCTGTACCTTTTATATACGGCGGACATGCCGCCGCCGTCACCCCTCGTCCACCTCCTCCAGTTTGCTGATGACACCGCCTTCCTTGCCCTTGCCCCCATCCTGCAGCGCTCCCAACACTTTCTCCAATCCCATCTTGACCGGTTCACTGCTTGGTGCAACCAGTGGTTGCTGAAGGTCAATCCCTCCAAAACCCAGGTGATCATTGTAGGCAAAACCACCCCTTCCTTCCGCCTCCTTGATTTCTATCTCACCATCTATGGCCGTCCTATCGCCCTCACTCCCTGCCTTAAGTACCTTGGCGTCACCCTCGACCGTCGCCTCTCCTGGACTCCCCATCTCCGGACAATCCAAGCCAAGGTACGCTCCCGACTCCGTCTCCTCGAGCTCCTTTCCAGCCGTACGTGGGGTCTGGACCCCTCTTCCATCCTCCACACCTGTAAATCCCTCATCCGCCCTATCCTTTGTTATGCCCATCCGGCCTGGATCTCCGCCCCCCCCCTACCCTTTATAAATCCCTCCAAAACCTTGAACGCCATGCTCTCCACCTCGACTATTGCATCCGTCTCCCCTCCCCCACTCGGATCCTGTATGATCTCATCCCCTTCCCCCACCTCCTCCTCTTCCTTGAAAGGATACGGATCCTCCCACAAACTCGATCCTCCTCATCCACTTGCCTCACCAATCCTCTCCCATCCCTGCCCGCTGCCGCACCTGTATTCCCACGTCCCACCTGGTCTCCATCTCTCCACCCTACTTACCCTCTCCCAAGGTGGCTTCCGCCAGCTCCTCCTCCCCTCCATCTACCACTCCTATCAACATTGATCCTCCTCCCCCCACTTCCTGTGTCCTTTCCTTTTGGCACCCTCCCTCCCTTCTCTTCCCTTCCCTTCTCTTTCCTTTTCTCCCATCCCCTCCGTCCTCCCCTCTTCCCCCAGGCTTCCCCTCCCCCTTCCTCCCTTCCTCCTATCTCCCCTGCCCTTGGCATCTGCTGTCCCCTATGCCTCTCCCACCCCCCCTCCTCCTCTCTTGGCAGGTCCCTGGACTCGTACACGGTTAGTGAACATTTGCGCGCCGGAGATCAACGCCTCATGTTCTGTGTGTGTCGTCGTTTTGTGCTTAAGTGGTTCAGTGTTATTCGTTTTTGTGCACCTACGTTCACGTGTGACCATATTCGTCTCTGTCCAAGTGTTTGAACAAATTTTATCTTGGACTCTACGCCCGTGAATGGCTCCATGTATTTTAAAAAGTGTTTGTCTCCGTTTCTATGTCCACCATGTTTTTTCTCTCGATGTCTTCATTTGTATCTTGTGTGTCCTCTGAGGCCAAAGAGCGGCGTAGCATGCTGCTGCTGGCCTGCCTGTTAACAGGTTTGAAAATAACAATAATGAAAAAAAAAACTGAACCGTGTGGTTATGTTGATTGACCAACGGACACTCTAGCAGACGCTAAGCGGCATTGTCTTCGTTCTAGGAAATTTTTGGAAATTTGTGGTAAATTCCTAAGGGACCAAACTGCTGAGGTCATCGGTACCTAGGCTTAGACACTACTTAATCTAACTTAGACTAACTTCTGATAAGGACAACACATACACCCACGCTCAAGGCAGGACTCGAACGTTCGACGGGGGAAGCCGCGCGAACCGTGGCAAGGTGCCCAGGACCATGCGGCTACACAGCGCGGTGTCTTGGCTGTGAATGCAGTGTGCTGACACCATATTTCCACATTCTTCGCGTAGCCAAAGTGAAGCTCTATTCCTGGATCTGAGGGAGCATGTGGCACCAGTATCATGTCATTAGTCATCAGAAAATTAATTAGTGATTGACGACTCTCGTCTTTCCCCAGCAAGAAAAGAACCTACTCACAAAGGAAGATGAGGTGACATCAACACACACAAAAGGAACTGAAGAACTTTTCTGCACTCGATAGAAGTACACAAGAAAATAGCTTTTCGGAAAGCCATATATTTCATTTCCATCTGCCGCATCGAAGCAGTTCTTTCAGTATGAAGGGAGAAAATAGACATTTTCGGGTTATGAAGCATAATACGATGTCAGATTCCAATCTCAGTCCCAATCGGTGACATTATAAGACCCTAGAGTCTCTTTTCTTTCATTCATAACTATCCCTCAGAAATTGTTGTTTGTGGAATGGCGGACATCGAGTTTTTCTTGTGAATGAACCTTCCTTTTTCTCATTCCCATGTATAACGCGCTGATCACCTTCCTTGGCAAAGCATCAGCAGTAGTTACATTGCAACCGCCGCTAATGGATGACAGGGTCGACTGTATCACCAGAATGGTACAGGTGACCAGAGAATGAGGCAGCGTCACATTGCCCACCAGCTTTGCTTGACGTCAGTGCTGGTGCAGTTAAGTCTAGCGCTGACTACTTGAATAAAGATACCATGACGTTGTCTTCTCATCTTATGACCAGCAGCTCTTCGGAGGCACTGGCTATATCATCTTGCCCCACAAGCTCCCCACTGCTGTGTGACTACGAGCACCTTCGCTATTACACCGTTTCATTTTTCCATCAAGATTAAGCAGAGAATGGAACCAAAAATCCTAAACGTTTGAAGGAAAACACCTGTCAATACGATCAGTCCAATGTGCGAAGCGCCTAACTCATTAGTGCTAAGCAGATACAGAATTAATCTTGACGGAAACACATTAATTATGCGGATAACTGCCTAGACAAATTACCATCTGTTGTGCAACTGAAACGACAGTCGTTACACAGATTCTATATGTTACACATAGTTAACTTATCAGTTTGCTGCAGTATTACTTCCACTGTTTTGAAATAATTGCCCACTTGTTATATGGCTCAACAGACGTTTCACTTACAGTCGCAAGTATTTCATTTGCATTGGCCGCCTCACAAGACAGTGGCTACGAAAGGTTGCCTTTAAAGTGAGATTACATGTATTGTCTAAAAAACTGTTATATATAAAAGGCATTGTGACGAGCCGCACAGGCCGTGATTTCAATCGTGGTAAATGACGAGACACAGTTCCACTCCAGCAGAAGGCCAGCCAGCAATGGGCACCGCTTTCCCTCAAATGCTCCAACAGCCACTCCAGCGGTAAACGGTGAACAGCAGTTAGACCATTTATCTTTCGGTCTAAGGTTCTCACGTCACAATCCTTACTGTTTGGTTAAAAAAGACTTTCATCGTAAGGTTACCATGGTAAGGTGAATTACATTTCATAGTTTTTGTCAACAAATACCAGTTGCGATAGACACGACCATGGGGAGGGTTTCGTAGTGCACAACATTCAGCTATCAGCTACAAAATATCAAACAACCTTATTAAGTAAACAGCTGCAGTATATTATGTCCACACTTTCGTTTGCCTGAGGAGATATCTTTTCTTGCGGGTCACCCACCAGTTTCCTCTTAAGGGGGATAGGACGTGAAACGGGCCGACTTGGAGCAGGAGAGGCACCACACGACATTTTAATTTACACTGTCCAAACTTTTACAAATAAATTCATAAAACTTTGTTAGCATGACCAGGAAGGATTCCGGATTCACACTCATGGCAGAGGAACCTCAAAAACATAACAAAACAAATTTTTTTTATATGTGAAATTTCATCACTTTTTCACTTGGTATTGGCTGCATTTGTTGTTGTAGGTACACTTTTCTTCATAAGTAAGAGACATTCTTCGATGAATTTTGCAAAGCATACAAACCATACTTACAGGTGCATGAAACTTCAGAATTTCGTAAATCTGTTAAAAACTGTGGTAAAAATTGAGATAATTAACTATAAAAATCGAATTTTCTCTAAACACGAAGTTTAAAACGTAACAGCCCTTTCATTTTCCCATGGCGAAACATGAGAGCAGTATTCCAAGCATTGTTGTGAGATGAGATCTGACAGAGTAAAATTTCAATATGGTTGGTCGAGAGCACGGAGACCGAAGACGTGTCACGCTGCCCTCACGTCGGTGATTGCAGATCTTACCATAATCAAGGCCTGATTTCATTTATATGGGCAGGAGAGATTTAGATGGCTTAACTACGCTTGAAGATGGAATTCAAGGTAAAATTCGTAAACATTGCGTGAAGCTCAGTTGGAGTCCAAGTTTGCAGTAATTCCATGTTCTGCTTGTTGTTCTGCTTGTCAGTTAAAGAAGCCTCCTTATCCTTCAAATGATAATGATTTTTCTCCATATCTAATTCGTAAATGTGCTGTGGTTATGAAACGTTAATGTAACTTTTAAACTGAAATAATTTGTTAATCTGGCACTCTGCCATTATTGATACTTATTGATACTTATGAAGTCACTGTCAGGCATGTGGCCATTATTAATACTTGTCAAACCTTCATTTCAAAAGAAGAAGATGGGTAACACAACGAACTAGCAAAGGGATGGGTTAGAAACACTTGTTGATTCGTCTGCCATCAAGTAAAAGTATTTATCATCGAGAACTGTTTCATCTTGCTGTCTAAATCCTCACAAATGCAGTTTAACAATGATGAAGCAATATACTTGCTAGCGTGTGTAGACCTTTCACTTTGTAATTCAACCCACTTTTCAAGATTAATGTCGCTTCTTAGTATTATCATTCGAATTATAGGTTCAAATTTTGTTGTGTGGCGATTTCTTCCTTACTAACGAAATACACACATCGAATTACAGAAGCTACTGCTTGGTAATTTATGACTTCCACAGTTTCATTTTCTTTAATGATTTGGAGCGTTTAATCTGTGTGATTTACAGTTTTCAAGTTCACGGCTTTTGCATGTTTTTCTGTCTTTGTGTGGTTTCCTACTTTTCAAATGCTTCCAGTAGCTTTCCTAATAGTGTAGTAACAGGTACAGAAACAAGCGAGTTCCTTTTTTTTATACCTTCGACATAATTTTTAAACGCATTTCAACAATTTACAACAAGTCGCACTCAAACCGTGGTCAAAGTGTAACCAGTTGCCCCTCGACTCCCATTTTTGCTGGCACTTAATCTCACCTTTAGCGCTTTACTGAGGAAGACGATTACAGTATGGGTCAATAATAGTACACATTTACGTTCCACAACTGAGGAAGAGTAACTGAAGATTCAGAAATCAGTTTACTAGTATTTCTGTCAATAGACACACTCATATTTGTCTTCTGTGAAACGCTTAGAAAAGAAAGCAAACGAAGTTTGTTATTTCTACATTGTATTTCGGCTCTAACACTTCTTTTTATACGACGAATTGACGAAGACCGCACGCACACTGCACAATCATACTAAGGTAAGCTGCTGACTGACTAATCGTTAAAATAGCTGCATACAGAAAGTTGAAATTTGTTGCAACAGTGGAAGATTATCTTAGTCGTAGCGTGTAGCAGGTGGAAGGCGAGAACCTTTGTATTAAGATACATCGTTTCTGGGTGCATCACCATATGCAATGTCATTACGACCTGTCCAATGTTGATTCCAGACTTCGTAAACCGCAGCTGCCGACAGACATGAAAATTTTCCCTAACAATATTACGTTAAATAACATTACACCAGCCCAGACGATGATATAAGTTCAAACTTTATTTTGACGTTTAATGGTAAACAGATACGAATTTCTCGTGGGGGTGGGGGCGAATGTTTAACTTTCGGGCAGGATTTGCCCCTCCGAGCCACACCCCTGACTTCATCACCGTATGGCGCTATGGTTGGTGAAAGTGATGAGGAATACCATAAAACATCACAAAAGAAGAAACGCCGTTATTTGTGTGCTTATCTTTCAGAGTAGAAGAAAAAATGTTTTTGTATTGGCCCATTGAAAACAAATAAACTCATGTCTATTGTTTCTTGTGCCCGAAAGAATTTTTAAACGCACATCACAGGAACAAGGAATGCCTACAACAGGAATCTACTGCAGGCAATTAATAACTTAATATATTTGCTGAATCGTAGTTTGATGTTATGTTTTGATGGGTCGTTTCATACAGGATGTTTCTGTGTTGAACTGAAAGAAATTTTGATATCAGGCATTGAAATGGTGGAGTAATCGTGTCACACAATTGTGGACGGACAGTGTTTTTATTCAAATACGAATATATTTACTATTTCTGTCGTCATATATCATTGAACAGTGTGTGTGTGTGTGTGTGTGTGTGTGTGTGTGTGTGTGTATAAGAAGGCCTTTGAATCTCAGATACGTTCAGAATTACACTTTATCTATAAGTGTTATACTGTGTTGATCAATGATTTTGTTCCATAAGCAAGTGATAAAAAAGTCGTTCTGTATTCGTACTTATTTCGGCCAGAATAAAAAAGTAAGTGTTACTAACAACTGAAATTCACTTTTAATAAATATCCCACTTTGCAATTTCACGTAAGCTGAGAGATATGTAAATAGGCAGAATACTGCGCTGCGGTCGGCAACGCCTGTATAAGACAAGTGCCTGGCGCAGTTGTTAGGTCCGTTACTGATGCTGCAATGGCAGGTTATCAAGATGTAAGTGACTTGAACGTAGTGTTACAGTCGGTCCACGAGCGATGCGACACAGCATCTCCGAGGAGCGATAACGTGGGAATTTTCCCGAGTGCACCGTGAATAGCGGCAATCCGGTTAAACATCAAATCACCGACATCGGCGCGGCAGGAAAAAGATCCTAAAAGAAACGGGACCAACGACGACTAAAGAAAATCGTTCAACGTGACAGAAGTGCAAACCTTCCTCAAATTGCTGCAGATTTCAATGCTAGGCCATCAGTAAGTGTTTCAAAGAAATACCATTAATATGGGCTTTCGGAGCCGCAGACCCATTCGTGTACCCTTGTGACTGCACGACAGGAAGCTTTACGCCTCGCCTGGGCCCATCAGCACCGACATTGGACTGTTGATAATTGGAAACATGTTGATTGGTTGGACGAGTATCATTTCAAATTGTATCTCGTGGATGGACGTGTACGGGTAGTAGACATTTTCATGTATGAATGAACCTTGCATGTCAGCACAGACTGTTGAAGCTGTGAAGGCTCTGTAATGATCTGGGGCGCGTGCAGTTGGAGTGACATGGGACCCATGATACGTCTAGATACGACTGTGACGGGTGACACGTCCGTAAACATCCTGTCTGATCATCTGCATCCATTCATGTCCATTGTGCATTCCGATGGACGTGGACTATTCCAACAGGACAATGCGATACGCCTTAAGTCCAGAATTACTACAGAGTGGCTCCAGGAACTTAGCTCTGGGACCTATCGAAAACCGTGACACTCAGGGACAAACATAGACTGTGCAGATGGGGGCTATTTTGTTACAATCAACCTAACTGAGTTCATTTTCACAGCTTAGGACTGGCTATTCAGTGAGGCGGTTAATCCAAAACTGATCATGTCCATGTTAAGGAAAACGGAGAAAGACGGAAAAAAGTATTAGGTTACTTTATTATGAATTTCAAATTCTATAAAAAATAAATTAAATGCAGGAAACTGTTTCGAACAGATATGTGATGAACCATGGACCTTGCCGTTGGTGGGAAGGCTTGCGTGCCTCAGCGATACAGATAGCCGTACTGAGTTTGCAACCACAACGGAGACGTATCTGTTGAGAGGCCAGACAAACGTTTGTTCCTGACGAGGGACAATAGCATTTTCAGCGGTTGCAGGGGCAATAGCCTGGATGATTGACTGACCTGGCCTTGTAACATTAACCAAAACGGTGAATACCGAGTTATAAATACAAAATCAAATATTGCAATACAGGATCAGGTGTAATAATGAATAAAAAAATAGGGTGCGGGTAAGCTACTACGAACAGCATAGTGAAAGCATTATTGTAGTCATGATAGACACGAAGCCCACGCCTACCACAGTAGCACAAGTTCATGTGTCAACTAGCTCCGCAGATGACGAACAGATTGAATAAATGTATGATGAGATAAAAGAAATTATTCAGATACTGAAGAGAGATGAAAATTTAATAGTCACGGAAGACTGGAATTCCTAGTAGGAAAAGAAAGACAAGGAAACGTTGTAGGTGAACATGGAATGGGGGTAACGAATGAAAGAGGAAGCCACCTGGCAGAATTTTGCACTGACAAGTGAGCATATCTTAATCCGAGCTAACACTTGCTTTAAGAATCATGAAGGAGTGGACGGGGACAGCCCCTTCCCTAGTAGTGCCTCGATGTGATGAGAAGAAGATGAGCGAAAGACGAAGCGAATGTCACCCCAAGCGGTGGCCGGACGTACTCGTACCTCCTGGTCCTGCCAGATGCGCTACTTGAAGGCTAGCAGAATGCGGCCCATCAAAAAACCAAAAATTAGCCACGTTCTAAGAATATGCCAAGCCAACATTGAAGGCTATACCAGAGCCGAAGGTGATACGCTCTCCAAAATTGTGAAAGAAAATGAGGTAGACGTACTGGCACTTCGAGAAACGCATACCGATGAGAATTCAACTTACCGACTTAAAATGCAAGGATTTACCACAGTTGCCTCCAAACGCCATGAAAAGCATCGAATCCCATCACTTATTAAAAATGAGCTATTGAATAATACTACAGAGATTCCCATGCCCACTGACTTTGCCATAGGGATAAAAGTAAACGACTTAACGATAGTCGATGTGTACAAACCTCCATCCAAAAACTGGGCATCTCCTTTCTTCCTGATGTAAGCGACCCAGCTGTGTAGATTTGGGATTTCAATTCTCACCATTCAGATGGGGATACCAGTCCTGTGATGACCAAGGTCTCCAGCTAACAGATTGGGCAGATGTCAACAATATCCATCTCAAGGACAAGGCCACATTTACGTCGATTGCATAGAAAACTTCAGCTTCGTCAGATCTCAATTTTGTGACGACTAGTAATGATGGGATCTCAATGCAAGCAAAGCCTGTCGAAAAGCCAACACTCACCGGTCATTGTGGAGATTTGCCTGCAGGTGCCAGTCATAGACAGTCTACCAATCCCCCGCTGAAACCTTCTTAAGGCACAATAGAACAAATTCCAATCTCGCATGGAACAAACTATCACCAGAATTCCTCCAATTCCGATAAACAGGAACGGTTTACAAACTGCTGCTGCGAGCAGCCCAAGAAACTATCCCATGTGGAGCTAGAAGACAATACATACCAGGCTTTACCAAACAATTTGAATCTTTTCTTCAGAAATACAACAAAGCTGGAAATCCCTAGACTGTGGACTCACTAATCAAGCTTCTTGACGAAGAAAGAAGGAAGTATCGACATGAGCTAGTTGAGCAGCTTGACTTCACCTATTCCAGGCGTAAAAGTTGTTGTCTTCTCAGAAAATTAGGGAGTGTTGTACATCCTCGCTCCAAACAGAGTGCTCTTAACCCAAATAAAATAAGCTAAGTTATATTTGAAAACTTCAAGATCCACGTACCTACACAACAGATGAAGGACCTTAAAAATCTCATCGCTGAAGCACTGAAGAACTGTGCAGAACAGTCAGACATTGTGAGCACTGTCTCTGAAGAAGAGTTGATAACTGCGATAAATGAATCAAGTCAAGGAAAGCGACCGGACCTAATGGAATCCTACTGGAGTTTCTAAGGAACCTAGGTCCAAGGGCAGTCATATTCCTCAGAAAATTTTTCTCCGCCACACTTGAGACTGGAAACATCCCAAACAAATGGAAGGAGTCGAACATAGCAGCTATCTTGAAGCCTGAAAACGATGAGAGAGATCCCAAGTACTGCAGACCTATCTCTCTGCTGTGTGTGATGTACAAACGTCTCGAGAAAATTCCCCTAAAGACAGTGGCCCACCTAATAGACGCAGCAATACCCGTGGAGCAAGCTGGTTTAAGGACCTTCTGCGATCAAGTCCTGGCACTAACCACGCGTACTGAACGTGGTTTTCAGATCAAGAAAAAGGCCGGTGTAGTATTTATATATCTCACAGCTGCATAAGACACAGTATGGCTTAAAGCATTATGGTATAAGCTTGCTATAGTAGTCAAATGTAATAAGTCATTAGAGCTCTTTTGTAATACGCTATCCACAAGGAAGTACCGAGTACATCTACACGGAAAAATAAGCAAAGCCCGAATCCTCAATAATGGACTGCCACAAGGCTCTGTGCTAGCTCCTTTACAGTTTAATTTGTACATCTCTGATATGCCGGAACTCAAATCACGGAAGTTCGCATATGCCGATGATCTGGCTGTTGCTTTGCATGGTGAGTCGTTCGAACAATTGGAATCAGGCCTAAATTCTGTTTTGGTGCAGCTTCATAACTACTACAGTACCTGGCATCTGGACCTTAATGCATCAAAAACAGTAAGAACAATGATGCACCTCAACAACAAACAAGCAGACAGGAAACTGCGCTTGAATATAGTAGGCCAGATTATAATACATGAAAGAGCACCAAAATACGTGGGTGTTAAACTGCACCGCAGCTTTACATTCAAAGAACACCTGCAGGATGTCAGTCAAAAAGTCGGGGGAGAGTCAGTATCATCGAGAAACTCGCGGGCTCTACCTGGGTAAGTAACCCTACGACACTTCACACTTCCTCTTCGGCTCTAAACTAAAGCGTTGCAGAATTCTGTGCGCCTGTATGGCCCAACAATTCGCACGCCAGTAAAGTAGATGTTCGCCTAAATGACACCTTGCAAACAATAAGTGGAACAGCGAGACCTAACCCAACTCCATGGATCTCTGTAGTGGCAAACATCGAATCTTCCTCACTCTGCAGACAACACACAATCCGAAGAGAAATGCAAAAAAATTGCTGCTTGCACCATACACTTAATACTCGCTAATCTGCATGGCCCGACACGATTAAAGCCAAGAAATCCCTTCTGGAACCACTCTTCGAACAATCGGGACACCATAGCAGAATGGAAACACTTGTGGCAACAAGAAAATGTTAACAACGGACACCTCGTTAAGATCCTGCTGATCGTGTTCCTGGCCTCAACATCCCTCGTAGAACCTGGGTGGCGCTAAACAGAATGAGAACTGGTGTTGGACGGTGCAACGAGCTGATGGCCAAGTGAGGCTACGTGGACGATCGTCACTGTGACTGCGGCGAAATACGGACGATACAGCACATAAATGAGTGTGAAATTCATAGTGTATGGGACGGTTCGCTAGTGGACCTGCATAGACTCACAGACTGTGCTATTTCTTGGCTTTGTAATTTAAGTGTTTCTGTTAAATTGTTAATTTTTTTCACAGATTACAACATGTATGCTCTATCGATTTATAACTACGGTAATATGTATAATTAAATTAGTAATTAATAATGTTTTGTCACTTTTGCACATTTGCACATTAATTAAGTTTCCCATGCCGAATGTGTATAGTATTGTAAGGCATCTAGCATATCGAACGCAAAATAAATAATAAGAATCTTGAAATAAGGTTGTGTACGTGGAAGAGGCCTGGAAACACTCAAAGGCTTCAGATAAATTACACAAGAGTAAGACAGAGATTTAGGAACCAGGTTTTAACTTGTAAGACATTTCCAGGGGCATATGTGAACTCTGGCCACAATCTATTGGTTATGAACTGTAGATTGAAACTGAAGAAACTGCAAAAAGGTGGAAATTTAAGAAGACGGGACCTGGATAAACTGAAAGAACCAGAGGTTGTAGAGAGTTTCAAAGAGAGCATTAGGGAACGATTGACAAGAACGGGGAAAGAAATACTGTAGAAGAAAAATGGGTAGCTTTGAGAGATGAAAGAGTAAAGATAGCAAAGGATCAAGTAGGTAGAAAGACGATGGCTGGCAGAAACCCTTGGGTAACAGAAGAGATATTGAACTTAATTGATGAAAGGAGCAAACATAAAAGTGCAGTAAATGATGCAGGCAAAAAGCAGTACAAACGTCTCAAAAATGAGATCGACAGAGAGTGCAAAATGGCTAAGTAGGGATGGTTAGAGGACAACTGTAAGGATGTTGAGGCATATATCACTAGGAGTAAGATAGATACCGCCTATAGGAAAATTAAAGAGACCTTTGGATGAAGGAGAACCACTTTTAAGAATATCATGAGCTCAGATAGAAAACTACTTCTCAGCAAAGAAGGGAAAGCAGAAAGGTGGCAGGAGTATATAGAGGGTCTATACAAGGGCGACGTACTTGAGGGCAATATTGTGGAAGTGGAAGAGGACGCAATGTGAGATGGGCGATACGATACTGGGTGAATAATTTGACAGAGCATTGAAACATTACCCAGGAGTAGACAACATTCCGTTAGAACTGCTGATAGTCTTGGGAGGAGCAGCCCTGACTGAACTCTACCATCTGGCGAGCAAGAAATATGATACAGGCGAAAAACCCTCAGACATCAAGAAGAATATATTAACTACAATCCCAATGAAAGCAAATGTTGACAGGTGTGAAAATTAGCGAACTATCAGTTTAATAAGCCACGGCTGCAAAATACTAACACGAATTGTTTACAGACGAATGGAAAAACTGGTAAAAGCCGACATCGGGGAAGATCAGATTAGATTCCGTAGAAATGTTGGAACATACGAGGCAATACTGACCCTACGACTTATATTAGAAGATGGGTTGAGGAAAAGCAAATCTACGTTTACAGAAACCAGATGGCAGTTATAAGAGCCGAGGGGCACGAAAGGAAAGCAGTGATTCGGAAAGGAGTGAGACAGGGTTGTAGCCTATCCCAACTGTTATTCAATCTGTATATTGAGCAAGCAGTAAAGGAAACAAAAGAAAAATTTGGAGTAGGAATTAAGATACATGGAGGAGAAATAAAAACTTTGAGGTTCGCCGACGACATTGTAATTCTGTCAACGACAGCAAAAAACCTCGAAGAGCAGCTTAACGGAATGGGCGACACCTGGGAGGGAGGACATAAGATGAACATCAACAAAAGTGAAACGAGGATAATAGAATGTAGTAGAATTAAAACAAGTGATGCTGAGGGAATTAGATTCGGAAATGAGACACTTAAAGCAGTAAACATGTTTGGTATTTGGGGTGCAAAATTACTGGTGATGGGCGAAGTAGACACGATACAAAATGTAGACTAGCAAGGGCAAGGGAAAGGTTTAAGATGAAGAGAAATTTGTTAACATCGAGTATAGCTTTAAGTGTCAGGAAGTCTTTTCTGAAAATGTTTGTATAGAGTGCAGCCATGTATGTAAGTGAAATATGGAAGATAAATACTTTAGAAAAGAAGAGAATAGAAACTTTCGAAACGTGGTGTTACAGAAGAATGCTGAAAATTAGGTAGATAGATCACGTAACTAAAGAGGGGGTACTGAATAGAATTGGTGAGAAGGAGATTTTGTGGCGCAACTTGATTGGGAGAAGGGATCGGTTGGTAGGACACGTTCTGAGGCATCAACGGATCATCAATTTCGTATTGGAGGGCAGCGTGGAGGGTAAAAATCGTTGAGGGAGACTAAGGCATGAATACACTGAACAGATTCAGAAGGATGTAGGTTGCAGTAATTACTCGGAGATGAAGAATCTTGCACGGGATAGAGTAGCATGGAGAGCTGCTTCAAACCAGTCTCTGGACTGAAGACCACAACAACAACAAGTCGTAGTTGCTATAAAATGCCTTGCCAATTTTCTTGAACAGCAAATGTTTTATGGACATGTTGACTTTTACAATGTACGAGAGTACATGTTTAACTTTGAAACCAATAAACTTGGGCGTAATCACTTATGGAATGGATCAAATTGAAGGTTTATGGAAATCATGAAATGTACACAAGAAATCTAAGAGAAATTCCCATTTAATCTAGTTATGAAACAGTTAACTGAAGAAAGTAATTACAGCGCAATTGTGTAGGTGGGGATGTAATCCACATTTTTGGTTCTAATTAATATTTAAGTAAATGTTGCAGCAATATTATACCAATTACGCATACCTCACCTAGTTTGATATCTTGGTGGCATTGTATAAAAGTTTCGAGGTCATCCAATTATTGTTGTAGGAGTAATAAAATTTTTCATAGTAATAATTTTGCGGAGTACGCTGGCCTTGGGAAAGAGTATGCAGTGCGTACTTTTAAACCCAACCGCAGCAGATAAAAACGGACTACAAATAAATACATGGATAAACAAATTAGAAACTTGTTATTTTCTGGTGACTTCAAAAAGTAAATGTCATAATGACCTGTGAGTAAAGCCGGAAAAACTATTATCGAGAGAAATTCACTTCTGCACTATTGCTTGTTCTTCTTCCAATGAAAACAATTTTGTGAATCAGCTGAGGTGCTCACTACCTTCATCGGTTTTAAGAAATTTCCTTAGGGCAGCCTCTGAAAACCCAGAAGCTTTGGATGCTGACACTACTGAGCTCTCAATTTGAATAAGTCCAAGAGCTTGATGGTAGAGCGGCTCCGTTAAGCGCTGTGCAGTTGATGTTCTCAGTCGGTTTCTTGTCAAAAATTGCCACTATGCAAGCTGTGATTATGTCCGAAGTGTGTTTGATAGGTAGGTATGTTTGAAAAAAAAGAAAAAAAGGAAGTACACAAGTCGAAGTTCAGGTTATGGGGTGAACGTTCGCAAATGGTTTCTTGATGGAGTAAAAGTAATCCCTACGAACTTCTACCTTTAAAGGGGGCATTGCAAGCTTATAGCCGCCAGTAATGATACCGACTATCTAATTTTTAAATAGGTTTAAGTTCACCTAGCACTCAGTCAGAACTACACAAATATTACATCGAAATCGTACAAAAGTAACTTGCCACATTTTCTTCAGCTGTAAGAGTCCGACTGCTACAACGATCCACAGTAGAAATGAGAGTATAATGCGTATGCACTGGCGGTTGGGAAAATAAAGAAAATGCTTGAGAGACCTGAGAACTTGGACCTGAAAACTTGATGCGTAATCCTATCCAACGTGTTCTTTTATTCCCACCTATCATATAAGAGTGTATACAGTTCATTATCATTTGTGTCTACATGCAATTATAAATTAGGAACTGCTTGTCTTAGTGAAATTTAGAAATGGTTAAAATTTGAGCTACCCACGTGAAATCTAGGCGTTACTAAATTATAGTTTATAGGAATATGTGTTTTATCAATGAAAATTGAGATTTATAATAGCTAGAATGAAAGAAACGTAGCCATCTCGAATAAAATTCAGAGGGATTTCAGCTGCCAATGTGAAATATTCTGAGCTATTCAGAATGAGGTTTTCACTCTGCAGCGGAGTGTGCGCTGATATGAAACTTCCTGGCAGATTAGAACTGTCTGCCGGACCGAGACTCGAACTCGGGACCTTTGCCTTTCGCGGGCAAGTGCTCTATCAACTGAACTACCCAAGCACGACTCACGGCTCGTCCTCGAAGGAAGGTAGGAGACGAGTTACTGGCAGAAGTAAGGCTGTGAGGATGGGGCGTGAGTCGTGCTTGGATAGCTTAGTTGGTAGAGCACTTGCCCGCAAAAGGCAAAGGTCCCGAGTTCGAGTCTCTGTCCTGCACACAGTTTTAATCTGCCAGGAAGTTTCATATCGCGCACACTCCGCTGTGGAGTGAAAATTTCATTCTAGAAACATCCCCAAGGCTGTGGCTAAGCCATGTCTCCGCAATCCGCAATATCCTTTCTTCCAGGAGTGCTAGTTCTGCAGTTTAGCAGGAGATCTTCTGTGAAGTTTAGAAGGTAGGAGACAGGGTACTGGCGGAATTAAAGCTGTGAGGCCATAGTACAGGCTCAAAAGTCTAATTTTTGATGAATAAGGTACAAAACCCAAAGGCAAGCGTTCGACAAGCACCTGCTTTATCTTTATAGCTTCTCTGCGAGCGCCCCTTAGCGTTTCATGTTCTGTAAGCCAGCTCTTTTCACCTTGGATAGTAAAGATTACTTTGCTCCGCTGAATAATAAGTCTTTTTGTGAGGGCAAATATAAAATAAGTCTTGAAACCTTCTGATACCTTCCACTGCGAGGTAACTGCATTTAAAGCCAAACCTTTGAATGTGATTACAATTTGATTTCTTTGGAAGAGATCTGGATGAGTGTCTATAATACTGAAAAAAAAACTGGGCTTGTAATTTTTGACTACTTAGAGCGATAGCTAAAATGGTATTGACTGGATATACCTACAGATTGAAAACACAAAAGAGAGCAGCAGAAAGATGAGTCAGTGAAGTCCAATTTATACTCACGTGGAGATCCGTGGTTTAATTTGGAAAATAGGATGTTACGCGTAGACTACAGGTACCTTTTGTAGGAATTAAACAAAAATATATCAGAACCATTCTTACCTTACTCGTTTCTCTTGACTGTTGTTCAGTGTGGGGATATCTCGTTTCCTTTTCCACTGCTTCCTAATTCAGTGGTAGTAATAATACTTTCACATTCTCTAATACTAGCTTCTTTCCAATCCGCTTCGTGTGCATCCTTACAGTTACTACACTCACTAATGCTGAATGTTACCCGTTGGGCAAAACCCTGTGCAGAATTACATTGTTACAAATGCTTACTGTTGTATTTAATTGTAATTATCACACTAAAATCCTGTTTCATCTTGCGACATACGGTCAAATGACCACAGTTTCTTTTGAGTCTTCTCAGATTTATAAGAAGTATGAACCATTTAACAGTGTGTGATGTGAGCACTTGCACATAATTTGTTTTCATACGTTGTGAGAAACGTAACGGATAAACATTTTTTCTCAGAAAGATTTGCAATTACTATTAGCAGTGGACATACAAAAAGATGGTTCAAATGGCTCTGAGCACTATGGGACTCAACTGCTGTGGTCATAAGTCCCCTAGAACTTAGAACTACTTAAACCTAACTAACCTAAGGACAGCACACAACACACAGCCATCACGAGGCAGAGAAAATCCCTGACCCCGCCGGGAATCGAACCCGGGACCCGGGCGTGGGAAGCGAGAACGCTACCGCACGACCACGAGATGCGGACTGGACATACAAAGCTTAGGAATAAAACCTACAGTGGTCATACAAAGTTTTGGAACAGAATGTCAGGTTCAGTGGTTAATTTCGAGTGGAGAGAAGTTATGGACGAAACTCTTTTACCACATTACGAAGAGTGCTACAAAGATTCTAAAACGTGTGATATTCAGATTTTCCATTTTTTCAATATGTTAAGTTTTGGAACTAACCATGTCTGTTCTGTTATCTTGTCGGACATTGCCATCTTGTAACTGCTCAAACGCATCTCTTCGTAGAATACCAATCATCTTCTCACAAGAACTTACTTTTAACAGCAAACGCGATCTTGGCTCAAGTTAGTAAATAATTAATGAAAATATGAGAAAGTGCGCCCTTTACTGTGTATTACCAGACTGCTGTTTTTTACTTTTACTTCTACGTGTTTAGGCCCCGAGGACGGTGCAATATCACGGTTAAGGCCCACCACCTGTTTCTGTTTCCCTCTATACGTCTCCACTTCTCCGTAAACCCCAGCTGCAGCATGTCTTTTCTCGTCCCAATCAGCCATCTCCGCACTGGTTTGTTGCCTGATGGCACCCACTGCATTGTCATTTTGGCCATTTTGTATCTGACATTCTCCCTATATCTCCAGTCCACCGAAGTGTTTTACATTGATCCAGCCTTTTTAGGCTCCTCGTTCAGAATTTTTAGTTCTGTGTTGTGGCACTTACTCAGTACTCCAGTAGTTGGCTCTCAGACTGAGAACCTTTCTCTCAAATGTAAGAGTTCGGTTAAGGTCTTGTTTTCGGTTGCTCTTGGTTTGAGAACCATATAGCACCATTAGAATCAAATTATGTTTTATTACCTATACTTACTAAGAAATGATTCTAAATGTTACTACACTGATTAGAGAGTGATACCACATGCATCCCAGCACCATTGTTACATTTTTCTCTGCTTCAATTGATGTTGCATCAGCGAATGTTGATCCAAAGAATTTTAATCCTTCCACTTGCTTATACCTGGTACAGTTCGCTTTCAGATCTAAATAGTTATACAGCCTTCTTCTTGCGGTCATGTACTCTATCTTTTCGGTGCTTATTAAGCAGCCTGAATCTCGATACCTTTAATTCTGTGCACTGAATACTTCTTTCCATTTTTTTTTTTTTTTGTGCATAGTATATGGCAATGTCATTTGCGTAGGCCAGATAGGTAACGTTTTCATTATAGGTTAAGCTAACACAACTATCTTTTCGAGTACAAGACTGGAAAAGACAGGTGACACTACATCTCCTTACGTTAATCCTGCTTCCACTGGGAAGATTTCTGCCGTTTTATTGCCTAGCGTAATCATAACTTTGTGTCATTTAAATATGTCTCTATACGTTTAAGTAACTCGTTCTCTATCCAAAACTCTTAGTTTTAAGCGAACTCAATGTATGGATACTATTGTAAGCCTTCTTGAAGTCTACGAAGAGGATATGTAATTCTCGGCTGTATTAGTACATTTTGTCACGGATCTTCTTTAAGACAAGAATCAGGTCAATAGTTGATCATTCTGCTTGGAAACCTTGATGCTCTCCACTTGTTTCCTGTTTCCAGGGATTTGATTAGTTCTAATATTATGTTGGAGAAGAACTTGTATCAGATATTGGGTCGCACTATGCATCTACAGTTGTCATATACTGTCGCGTATCATCAGTGGCTGTTTTATATTGCCTGCTCTTAAAATTTACGTAAAGTTAGTAAACAAATTTAAGTTCACATTAATAAATTCAAATTTAGATAGTTTCAAAGGCTCGCTTTCCTTAATTAGCTTAATTACGTATTGAATTCTGCCATCAGTATGGAGTGTGGTGTCACAGAATCTACTGGCGATTCTGAGAACGTATCCGTTTGCAGTGTGGGGATTGTTCCCAGCCTGACCCCGCACCACGGCGTGCAGCAGAGCGTGGTGTATCCCCGCTCGACGCGTGACTCTGCGTCTGAGCAGGCTACGTCTCGGGGCAGAAGACGGACGGCGGCGGCAGGGCTTGTTTGCGCAGCTCATGAGGCCGTTTGCGCAGCCCCTAACGACAGCCGCTGTTTGCCCTGCTAACAACCGCCAGCCCTGCTGCCGCCGCCGCCGCCGCCGCCGCCGTCGCTGCTGCAGGCAGGGTCACGGACTCTCTGCGTGAACAAAGGTACTACCGTCGCGGGATAGCCTGCAAACAGCCGCTCCGGGCGTGCTTTTCATTTGCTGTAGCATATTACTGTCATTAATATTTGGTTAGGAATTGTTTGCAAATAGTTTCAGTGTCAACTGTGTGATTATGTTGTAGTACACCCACTACATGCATCGTGCGAACGGAGTATATGTAGCAGTATGAACCGTCCGTCCTACGTGCTATTAATTGTATTTATGAAACCTGGATTTCTGTGACAATGGAAGTAATCTTGACCATTGGACTCCTGCACAAAATACAGGTTCTCACTAGTGCCGCTGAACCATAATTAAATTTCGTTACGTAAAAAAACAGCATATAAGATTAAATGCGCAGAATATTACAATACAAGTTTCTCCGTACAGCTGAATGCCTTGTAAGTAACTCTGCAAGTTACATGATGTGCTACACTTTTAATAACACCGTAACTAAAAGTTTAACTGTAAAATATTTACAAACAATAATTAAATTCAATCACTGTTTCTATTATAATGTAACTGGATGGTGAGTGGAAAGTGTTGCCCGGACAGGTGTTTATTTGAATCCCGTCCTTCCGCTTCTCTGTGTCCATCTCCTTTCACTCCATCTATATCCATCCCTTCCCCTCTTTTTTCTCAATTCACATAATCCTTCATCCCTGTGCATCTGCATCTGCGCCAGTCATTCTATTGTTTCTCTGGCTAAAAATGGTTCAAATGGCTCTAAGCACTATGGGACTTAACGTCTGAGGTCATCAGTCACCTAGACTTATAACTAGTTAAACCTAACTAACCTAAGGACATCACACACATCCATGCCCGAGACAGGATTCGAACCTGCGACCGTAGCAGCACCACTGCATCAAACTCCTAGTACCGTTCTCACGTCTCCTCAACCCCTCTAATCCATCTCTCCTCTTTTTATCCAAATCCTCCTCCTCCCTCTCTTCTCTCTATCACCTCCTTTCCAATGCACTCTTTTTATCCACCTCTTCCCTTTCCCTGCCAGTATCCTCAACCCTCTTTCTGTCCACCATTTTCATCCCCTTTCTCTGTCCTTCCCTTCGTCTCTTTTTCGCTGTTCGTCTGTCCCACTGTCTATCTCCTTCTCTCCCTAAGTCGAAAACCTCCCCCACTCTGTCTGCCCCAACCTCCCTCCCCCATAACTCCACCTTCTCCTCCTCCTGCTTTGTCCATCTCACCCTTCCCCTCTCTCCGTCCACTTCCTCCTTCCCCTTCCTCTGTGCATCTCCTCTATCATTCCTCTTCCCCACTCTCTCTGTCCATCTCCATCCCTATCCCTATCTCTGGCCGGCCGGAGTGGCCGAGCGATTAAAGGCGCTACAGTCTGGAACCGCACGACCGCTACGGTCGCAGGTTCGATTCCTGCCTCGGGCATGGATGTGTGTGATGTCCTTAGGTTAGTTAGGTTTAAGTAGTTCTAAGTTCTAGGGGACTGATGACCACAGATGTTAAGTCCCATAGTGCTCAGAGCCATTTGAACCATTTTTTTCCCTATCTCTGTCCATTTCCCCTTCCCCCTCTCCCTGTCCACATCTACATAAATCTTTATACATATATAGCACCTATCACTTCTACCCATGTCCGTTCCTGTTTCACATGCAAATAGAGCGAGGGCAAAGCCACACCCTATACACCTCTGAATGACCCCTAATTTCTCGCATCTTATCTTCCAGATGCTTACCCGAAATGTATGATAGTGGCAGCAGAATCGTTCTGGAGTCCGGATCAAATGTCTGTCCTCTACATTTCCGCAATAGTGTCCCGTGAAAAGAGGATCGCTTACCCTCCAGGAATTCCTATTTGAGTTCCTGAACCAGCTCGGTAATATTTGCATATTGCTCGAACTTTCTGGTAACAAAACTAGCAACATGCGTTTGTATTGGTGTAGATCCCAGACACGCGAACAGTATGAATGAATTGGCCTGGTCCCCTTAACGTTCTACAGGGTGTTACAAAAAGGTACGGCCAAACTTTCAGGAAACATTCCTCACACACAAAGAAAGAAAATATGTTATGTGGACACGTGTCCGGAAACGCTTACTTTCCATGTTAGAGCGCATTTTATTACTTCTCTTCAAATCACATTAATCATGGAATGGAAACACACAGCAACAGAACGTACCAGCGGGACTTCAAACACTTTGTTACAGGAAATGTTCAAAATGTCCTCCGTTAGCGAGGATACATGCATCCACCCTCCGTCGCATGGAATCCCTGATGCGCAGATGCAGCCCTGGAGAATGGCGTATTGTATCACAGCCGTCCACAATATGAGCACGAAGAGTCTGTACATTTGGTACCGGAGTTGCGTAGACAAGAGCTTTCAAACGCCCCCATAAATGAAAGTCAAGAGGGTTGAGCTCAGGAGAGCGTGGAGGCCATGGAATTGGTCCGCCTCTACCAATCCATCGGTCACCGAATCTGTTGTTGAGAAGTGTACGAACACTTCGACTGAAATGTGCAGGAACTCCATCGTGCGTGAACCACATGTTGTGTCGTACTTGTAAAGGCATATGTTCTAGCAGCAAAGGTAGAGTATCTCGTATGAAATCATGGCGGTGAATCAAGGAAGTACAGTACATACTGACGAAATTAAAATGAGCTCTAACATGGAAATTAAGCGTTTCCGGACACATGTCCACATAACATCTTTCCATATTTGTGTGTGAGAAATGTTTCCTGAAAGTTTGCCCGTACCTTTTCGTAACACCCTGTATACGCCATCTCCTATATGGGTGAGCACGTTCCAAAAATTCTGACAACAGAACGACATCCTCCATTGTCCTTCCGTACAACCAACCTACTAATCACCCTTCCGATCCTTTACGTACATAAAGAATACTACAGGTCCTCTCACACTCCTCCGTCGATACTCTGATGAACACTCTCAATCGGACATAACATACTGCGGTCTACTACGTAAAAAGAGGTTGCCGTTACTGTAACTGACATAGCAGTATGTGGTCGAAGGGAGTGTTATTGATCGTGTAATGCACCAGACTTGTTCATCCCGTGATTAACAAAATGGCTCTAAGCACTATGTGACTTAACTTCTAAGGTTACCAGTCCCCTGGAACTTAGATCTAACCAACTTAAGGATGTCACACACATCCATGCCCGAGGCAGGATTCGAACCCGCGACCGTTTCGGTCGCGCGGTTCCAGACTGTAGCGCGTAGACTGTAGCGCGTAGCCACCCCGGCCGGCTCAGTGGTTAACAGCAGTGGGTACACAGGGCTGGTTCAAGCGGAAATAATGGTCTTATCTCAAGGTTATTTATAAGGATATCCAACGTCAGGTTACCTACTTGCTCCCCTTATTTTCGCCACTCCCACTCCCTTGGGGAACCATCGGGAATTGATCTAGGTCACTGAGGGAAATCACCCATCCAACTGTGTCACGTGGGATAAGAATGGCAGAACCTTCTATGAACCAACGAGGATGATGAACCCCCTCCACACCTCCGTCTTTTACAACTGGGACACTTGTGTGCGAGGGCTTACTCAGCAGTTAGAGAGCACAGAGAGAGAGGCTGTGTATATTTATTTATTTATAACAAATTGCGTCACTCTAGGTCCATTTGTTATTAAGATTACTGCGTGGCAATAGCAAAGACCTCACCTGGGCAGGCATGTAAGTATTCTCATTTTTATGTATTTCTCCACATTCTATTCAGTTTTACGTATTTTCCACAATTTTCGTATTTTATAACTGGGGGCACTCTGAAGCTCTGTAGCACAGTTAGAGGCTGCGTCTATTTCTTTATGAAAAATTACGTCACTCTTGTTCTCTTTGTTAATACCATTATTAAGTAGCACCAGCGAAGACCTATCCCAGGCAGAAATGTAAGTATTCTCAGTTTTATGTATTACACGTATTTCCTCAATTCTAAGTATTTTTCACACTTTTTCTATTTTGTAATTGGACGCACTCTGGATCGGAGCACCATTTGTCAATAACAAGTTCCGTCGCTTGAGGTCTATTTGTTTAATATTTCGGGACAGTAGCAGACGCCACGCCCAGACAATTACGTAACTATTCTGTTTTCTACAATTTTTCGCGTTGTACCCTATCACACGAGTTATGTGTCAGCCGGCCGCGGTGGTCTAGCGGTTCTAGGCGCTCAGTCCGGAACCGCGCGACTGCTACGGTCGCAGGTTCGAATCCTGCCTCGGGCATGGATGTTTGTGATGTCCTTAGGTTAGTTAGGTTTAAGTAGTTCTAAGTTCTAGGGGAGTGATGACCACAGATGTTAAGTCCCATAGTGCTCAGAGCCATTTTTTTTTTAGTTATGTGTCAACACTACGTCGCATCATATCACGAGGTCACATCACAGTGTCGCGTTGCATCGCGTACTCGTAATGTTGCTGTCAGATTTGGTTCTGATTTATGTATCATTACTAATGTGCGCGGTCTTAGCATTCGTAGAAAATGCAACGTCATAGAGAATCCAATCTGCGAGAGATATTGTGTAAGAAATGCCACGCTACATTACTAGATTATGACGTCGTAGTAAAATTCTGGTGCTTCTAACCAAAGATACTCTATTCGCAGCACACCTCCAGACATAAAAAGTCATGTCGCCGGCGGGAAGATAGCTCACCCTCACAGACTCTACCATACGGATGTGTTGCCACGAATGCTGATGTTTGCGCGCACAGTGTCCAGTAATTACTGAGAAAGTAACGGTTGGTGCCTAACGTTGATGGCTGAGAGGTCTCCCGCCCGCAGTAATAATGTCAAACAGATCCCAAGACGCGAGTTGAAATATCTACACACCTAGTTTACGAGGAACCCCTCACCTGTTTTCTCGTGATAACGGGGCTACAATATGGAACTCCTCATACGACTGTGACCGTGTGGTCGCGAAAGGGAGAGACCCACAAGTCTAAAACCGCAACACTGCGCCTGGCCGTCTTCCTACGTGTGTTAGACAAATTTGAACGATATATGTTGTAATCAACGACCACTTAATAGCTGTCAAAAATGATACTCACTCGTCCATGGAAAAGGCGTTGTGCTACAGCAAAAACTTGTCGACTCCTTTGTGGATAAACGTTGCTAACAGTAATGCACTGAGCTCATCCCTTCCCACAGCCCTATCACTTTGGAGTAAACAGAAACATAACCCTCTCCTCATCCCTCCAATCGTCATACTTTTGAAACTATTGCGAGAAAAAAAATTAGCAACCAAATACCATGCTAGAACCACGTTGAGCGGTAGGCGAAATTTGTCAGACATGTGACTCCAGCAATGTTACATCACTATACGACACGTAAATAGGTGTGAAAATAATGATACAACACGAAACGAGCCAGAAAAATGATTACGAAGTCACAGATAGACGTGCAAAAATGGAACCTTAGAGATCGTGCACCGTGTACCAATAAGTGTATCCTCCAGAGACCAATTACGAACATGATTAAACAACGCGAGCAGCATATGCACTCTGGAAGGAACCTTTTGCCACAGGCCTCTGCGTGCCTGCAGGCGGCCAAGCAACACGTCTCTCACATGTCCCAGAAGAGGAGCCATCTCATTGGTCTCAGTTGAGATGGGGAGAATCACCGTGGACGAATGATTCAGAATTCTTTCCCAACGGCTTTCACCTTATAGCAGCAACCTGGTTGGCAGTGTGGCAGTTGAATAATTGCCGAGGATTGCCCACATGCCGCCGGTATCAGCAAAAGCCAGCGACTGGTCATGACGACTGTGTGTACCAGCAGTCGAAGACCCTAACAGGCAAAGGAATAAAAATTGTGCTAAAATAAATTTATATTACCCGATTGTGAGCTAGTGTATATACTCTTATTAAAACAAAAGTGTTATTTAGTCACAAAATATCAATACTTTTGCTCATTACAATAATATTAGCAGATGTTGGACGTTAAGATTCTACCACGAGTCCACCTCTCACGTATCGTAGGAGCCCCAGCATCACAGTTTCGTTGACAACGAAGCATAAATTAGGAGCCGAAATCTTCCGACAGCAACGGTTGCAGAGCACAGTGATACTTTATAAATCCAACTGTATTAGGAAGAAAACGTTCTAAGACAAATACACAGCAACTTGGATCGTATTTGGGGATGGGATGAGGTTCATTAAAAAAAGCGTCCTGACAATGCATGTAGTGTTACATTACGATCGATGTATCGCAAGACAGTTTCATAACGCAGTATATGTCCTGACTATCTTTTTCTTTTAAGTACAGTACCGTGGTACTATATCCTTCCATTACCAGGTAATCCACTAAAACTACGGTCTTCCACAACGCGTAGACACCCAGCTAAATGTATGAGATGTATTCGACTTCTATGATCCGTAGCCAGAAAAGTCACTGAGCTAGTATTAGTCACCATCAGAAGATTAAGTGCGGTAATTTAGGTAGGTCCTCTTGACAAACACTGTCTCCTATATGTATCAGGAAGACATAACATATTCTGTACCACAATCAACAGGAGCCTCTGGAGCGGATGCGTAGTTGTTCTTTGCATTTTCAGATTTACCTTCACTAGAATTTTCGATACTGATTTCTTTACGACGAATCGACAGTCATCTTGATGTCCAGCATAGAAAACCACAGGTATACACACTAGTAGCGAGCCAGTGTGTGTGTTGGACCTTCCATCGAGCTACGGACCCCCTTGAAGATATCTCCCGCAGTCGGAGACGAAACGTTGGGAATCACCACAGAATTCATTAACCGACCACGGCATAACAGCCCGGATAATTATAATGGACATAATGTACATTATGTTACAACTGTCCATAACCTGTGTGTTATTTTGCGTAACACTTTATCAGTCCAGTTCGGTGGGGATGGAAGTGGTTCCACCTAACCATATCCAAATTAATTCTCCGTATGGTGGTCATTTGATTCGACATCAAACTACCTAAGTAATGCTTTATATTGTCACTTCGCTGTTATTGTGTAGATCAACCCCTGCAATGAATATTTCGACGTTAAATAATTAACACTATATGGATACAGTTCGTTAATCGATTACTCGTTAACTCCCCGGAATGTTGTGTTCTAGATCTCATATTTACCTGCCTTATTATTTCCCACCTTTCTCTCTCTCTGTATCTCTCTCTCTCTCTCTCTCTCTCTCTCTTTCTCTCTCTCTTTCATGTGTCATATTTTGTACCTGTACGTAAACACAGTATGACGATTATTCGTACTAATAACAGAAAACAACATTTGAGTAAAAATGGAAACACTTTTGGTCATATTGGGACACTACCCTTTATAGGCTTCTCCTTTGCGTTATCAGAACTATTCTCAGTAGATTTTCCCCCAACGTTCTTATCACACTAGCAAAAATCTCTAGAAAAGATCACGCTTTTGACGCTTTTAGAAACTATAAATAACAACCATGTCTCGCAGTCTTGCTTCAATCACGTGTACCAGAGCTCCCAGCTGTAACATGTCAGGCGAAATGTCAGTCAGGCCATCCCTTTCACAAAACATATTTTTACAACACACAACTGACTTACCATGGGGGGGGGGGGGGGGGGGCAGATAGAGCTTTCCTCACACTGGACGAAAACTGTCTCAACGCTGCTGACAGTGCCTCAGACCATCCTTCGCCGACGCACTTCCACTCTCCAGAAAAACACTCCGTTGTATGTGTATCGAAAGTAGTAAATTTGCCACAACTGATACAGGCAAAAATAACAGTCGAAGGCAAATTTTAATCTACGATAAACAGGGTTATAATATTAGATAAACGCCAGGAAATAGTATTAGGAGCTAATGTAAGACATGCAGATGCAAGTTATGATATCCACGTTTCCAACACCGTCCCGTTTTGTATCCTTTATCAGAAAACTTCCCGTGATACGCCTATAGTTACGTCAAAATACCAATAATGTATTTCGATTGTATAAAGATACTACTTTATACCGAACTTTAGAGTCCGTCAGAGAAATATATGCACTATTTGTCATGCTCTATCGAGATATCGATAATTTTGTTCGATTTGAGTTACGAGTGTGTTGTACGAGTAGCATGGTCTTTGGCTCAACAGATGTTAGTAGTTCATCTCGGTACTGAGGAAACAAGATGGCTGCAGCACGCTTGGCATTCGAGCAACGAAAATGTATTGTGAAGTGGCTTTACAAGTTTGACAATGCCGTTGAAGTTCCTAGTAATTAAACGCATCACTGACAAGTTTTAATTGCGTGGAACGATCAATGATATTCACAAAAGAAAATCAGGAAGACAGCGTGCAGCTTCAAGTCCTGCTTCGGCGGCTCTAGTGTTGGTAACGTTTGTTAATTCTCCACAGTAGTCTGCCATTCAATGTGAACGTGAAGTGGGGGTTAGCAGTACAAGTGTATGAAGAATTCTGAAAGCTGCATAGTGGAAAGTTTACATTTCAAGATTACTGCAAGCGATTAATGATGACGATCATGATCGCCGAATGCAATTTTGTTAATGGTATTAGCAAATGCTAACTGATGACTAACAATTTGTGACGAAGGTAGTGTGGAGTGACGAGGCACAATTTAAGCTTAATGGAACAGTGAATCGGCATGACAGTGTGTACTGGGCACCGGAAAATCCGCATGTTTGTGTGGATACAGAGGTCAATCTACCGGGGGTTTGTGTGTGGTGTGAACTATCATCTACGGGCTTAGTAGGACCTTTTTCTTTGAAGCTACTGTCGATGGAGAAGTGTACCTGGAAATCTACGCACATCAATTTTGCCAGGTATACGTGGGCTTTATGGAGCTGACGAAGAGGTCTTCTACCAACAGCACGGGGTGCCACCATACTACCACCTAGCTGTAAGAGCTTTCTTGGATGACAATTTTATGGGGCATTGGACTGGACGAAGGGGGCCCACTGAGTTCCCTCCACGGTCGCCAGATCTACCACACATGGACTTTTACTTGTGGTCAACGAAATGTCTATCGACGTAAGCCACACACGCTGGAGGAACTTCGCCAGGAGATTACAGCGACGTATGGAGCGATCTCCACTGTAACACTGACTGACGTAGTTGCGGCGACCGGTCGTTGTTCTGTTACGTGTACTGTCACCAACGGTGAATATTTTGACCATTTAAAATAATCTTGTGCTAAACTGAAGGTTGTATAACATGTGTGTTCAATTATTAAACGTAAAATAAACACATAGTTAATACCTTTCGTTCCAGAATGACATTTTCACTCTGCAACAGAGTGTGCGGTGATATGAAACTTCCTGGCCAATTAAAACTGTGTGCCGGACCGAGACTCGAACTCGAGACCTTTGCCTTTCGCGGGCAAGTGCTCTACCATCTGCCAGGAAGTTTCATATCAGCGCACACTCCGCTGCAGAGCGAAAATCTCATTCTGGAAACATCCCCCAGGCTGTGGCTAAGCCATGTCTCCGCAACATCCTTTCTTTCACGAGTGCTAATTCTGCAAGGTTCGCAGGAGAGCTTCTGTAATGTTTGGAAGGTAGGAGACGAGGTACTGGCAGAGGAAGGGGCGTGAGTCGTGCTTGGGTAGCTCAGACGGTAGAGCACTTGCCCGCGATAGGCAAAGGTCCCGAGTTCGAGTCTCACTCCGGCACACAATTTTTAGTCTGCCAGGAAGTTTTATATTCCGTATCGTGTCTCTAGAATGCACTATCGTTCCAGCTGTAAGGCAAATGTGTTGTCACTACCCCTCCTGTATCTACTGGTTACAGGTCCTCATCTCGATCGATTACGACTTATACATCATTATTTAGTTTTCTCCAAAGTAAACTATCAACAAAATCCTTTTTTTTTTCCAAAGAGTCTATGACCAGCTCTGTCTCCCTTGACAATAATCACAAATCTCAGTCACCTGTGACAAGGGTGGTGTAGTGATTAGAGTGATCAGTCATGCTCTCCAGGAAAGCATCCAAGATATCTACCGAGACACTTTTCTCCAGAGTTTATGTCACATGCCAAACGTATGTAGGATAAATGAAGATAAGGTGTCGCAGTTGTTAGCATACTGGACTCGCATTCGAGAGGACGATGGTTTAAACCCGCATCCGGCCATCCTGATTCATGTTTTCTGTGATTTCTGTAAATCGCTCCACGCAAATGCACGGATGGTTCGTTTGCAAGGGCACGACCGATTTCCCTCCCCATCCTTGACGTAATCTGAGCTCGTACTCCGTCTAAAATAACCTCGATGTCGATGGTTAAACCCAGTCTTGCTGCCTTCCTTTGACCAGATGTGGCTTGATATTTTGTTCTATGCCATTCAACTTCAATACAGAGCCCCAACGCAGCCGGGGTACATACTTGTTTCTGCAAATGGAAAGCCCAACTGTAAAACACTTGGAATGTTATTGGAGGTAGTGTGTTGACGTTATTCTGCTACAAACACACAGTTACGCTATTTCGTGTATTGGCTTCCCACGCCTTCCCTCCACCGGCGGCAGAAGGCGGTGGCGTCGGCGGGTGCGATGGCAGTGTTGAGGGATGGATTAGGAGATGCGTTCGAACAATGGATGCTCTTGCGATAGGTGCGGCTAAGATGCCACAGCTGCTGCCGAGTGCTGCCGAAATCGCCAGCGAGTCGAGTCTCCCGACACCCATTGCAGAATGGTCTGCTGCGTTAGTATCTCATGGAAGCCGGCTGGATAGGTCACTACTTGCTACTGCGGCCCAGCCGCCATTGTAACATGCTGCCGTACTGGCCGAGAATGTTGTTGGGGAGGATCCAACTACCCAAAAAAAAGGAATATCATGGATAATGGTCTTTTTGGATCCGACAGAGGTATGTCCGGGAATATTTCTCGAGGCTAGATCCAGCATGCGAAGTAATTTGAGTGGGTTCTCCAGCGCGAAGTCCTGTATGGATCTATATGCCCAATAATTCCTGGATAAAGTTTGGTTCTGTCGTAGCAGTCTGAATCATCCTGTGTTAGGTTCAATACACACGCCACCGCCGCCTCCGGCGCCGGTGGAGGTACGAGTAGGAAGTCAAAAAGCGAAATATTGTAACTGTGTGTTTATAGTAGAGTAACGTCAACAAACTTCCTCTACCAGCGTTCCATATGCTTTAGAGTTGGTTTTACCATTTGGAGGAATAATTATGTACCCTGGATGAGTTGGAGCTATGTATCAAAGATGCCTAGACTGACAAAGCAAAATCACAGAAAACCTACATCTGGATGGTTGGAAGCGAGTTTGAGCCGTCGTCCTTCTGAATGCGTGTCCTCTGTGCTAACCACTGCGTCTCCTCGCTTGGTCACATCTGGTCACGTAAGCAATAAGAGAATATTTACACTTGTACGCTTACATATGGGAAACAAGATAAATGTCGAGAAAATGTTGGAAATATCAAAATAAACTCGAAAAACAAACTCGATACAATGCGATTATACAGGATATTCGCATTTATCCCACATGTGATGGGAATATCACAAACTCTAATTCAAAGTGTCTGGGTAGCTCTCTTGTATGCTTTCCCAGAAGTTTTCTGAATTAGTGATCTACTAGAATCATTACACCGTCTCTGTTCAAATGAGTGAGATCTGTGCTAAGCGTTGAGGGAGATAGAGCTCGTCATAGACTCCTTGGAAAAAAATTGTGGATTTTGTTGTTAGTTACATAGAATAATTCATAACAATGGTGTCACAGAGGTATGTTGGAAAAAACAATTATGCAGCTGTAAACGGCCGAGAGGAGGAGCTGTAACGATTAGACATTGAAGGGGCCGTGACAGCACATTATTAGTGGGATGATGGTGGCATGAGGACAAGTTGGCAGTGTGGGTTGCATGCATTCCGGGGCAAGCATACCTTCACATGCAAACTTGATTTATTTATGATACCCTGGGGATTAACTGTTTCATGACTCCTGGTAGTTGATTTACGATCCCCTGGGGATAATCCATCCTTGTGTGAAACCCCCCTCCGCTCCCCCTCCAAGCTCCCCGTCCCTCTGGGAAATCCCCATTTCCTAACTCACTTTCGCCGATAAAGGCACACTTTTGATAGTAAATTAATCGACTCATTAAATTGATAAATTAACTAACCCCTCCACCCTGAGAAATTCCCAAGACTTCTCCTCTCCTCCCCTATTTCCTCCATGCCCACCCCATCACGAAACTGGTGGGAAAAATACTCCTTACGTGCTGCAGAGCAAGGATCTCACGACAAAAAGTTGAAGTCTATATAAATTACATAGCACAGGATGCAATGTCTCTTTATGTAATACAATTTTAAGGGTTTGGAGTTCTTTATTTGGTGGGAAAAGCTCACTTCCAGGAACTACATAATTACGCTGCTGCAGATTGGAAATGGTATCTTGCTGGAAAATTTTCGTGTGTTTGCTCACCTTGACATGTAGAGACCGACTATATACAGTGCATATACAGTGCCACCACCAGAGAACGTCTCACCCCTCCACCTCTGGCCCCCTCTCTCTCCACTCCTACCAGAAAAATCTGGCGGGATAGAGACAGTCCTTGATGTAGAGGGAGGATCTCACAACATGAAACACAAACCAATGACTACGAGGGGCGTTTGAGAAGTCTGTGCAAAGTCCGGGAGATGGCAGCACTGGCGCATATCGAGGTCATGCTTAGTTAGTAGCATCTTTGGAAAGAACACACACCAAGCTTCAGCCATATAGGTCTGTTTCTTTGTGTTTGGCATTCGTGTGAATCAAGGAAGTCGAGTGATTGTCAAAAAATGGAAGAAAAAAGAATTTCGTCTGGTGATTAAACATTACTTTATTAAAGACAAAACGCCTCGAGAGACTAAAGAGAAGCTCGATAAACATTACGGTCACTCTGCACCTTCGATTAGAACAGTTTATAAGTGGTTTCAAAATTTTCGCAGCGGCCATATGGGCACAAGTGATGCTGAACACTCTGGACGCCCTGTGGAGGTTACGACTCCAGAAATCATTGATAAAATCCGTGATATAGTGATGTATGACAGAAGATTTAAGGTACGTGAGATTTCTAGTGCTGTGGGCATCTCGAATGAACGGGTACGTAATATTTTGCATAAATATTTGGACATGAGAAAGCTATCCACAAGATGGGTTCCGCGACTGCTCACGCTTGACCAAAAACGGAATCGTGTGAAATGTTGCAAGGATGGTTTGCAGCTCTTCAGGAAGAATCCGCAGGACTTAAAGCGTCGTTTCGTCACTGTGGATGAAACATGGATACGTTACTTTACTCCTGAGACCAAACAACAATCTAAACGATGAGTTACCAAGGGAGAATCTGCACCAAAAAGGCGAAGACCATTCCTTTGGTGGAAAGGTTATGGCGATTGTCTTTTGGGATTCCCCAGGTTCCCGGGTTCGATTCCACGCGGGGTCAGGGTTTTTCTCTGCTTCATGATGGCTGGGTGTTGTGTGCTGTCCTTAGGTTAGTTAGGTTTAAGTAGTTCTAAGTTCTAGGGGACTGATGACCATAGATGTTAAGTCCTATTGTGCTCAGAGCCATTTTTTTGGGATTCGAAAGGGATAATCCTCATCGAATATGTGGAAAAGGGTGAAACTATTACAGGTGAATATTATTCATCATTATTGGACAGTTTGAAAACTGAGTTGCAAGAAAAACGCCGGTCACTGGATCAAAAAACGTCCTTTTCCATCACGACAATGCACCAGCACACACCTCAGCAGTTGTGGTCGCAAAATTAGTGGAAATAGAATTCCATATCATTTCAAATTCGCCCTACTCTCCAGACTTGGCTCCCTCGGACTACTATTTGTTCCCCAGTTTGAATAAATGGGTGGCGGGACAAAGGTTTTATTCAAACGAGGTGGTGATTGCAGCAACTAACAGCTATTTTGCAGACTTGGACAATTCCTATTATTCGCAAGGAATCAACAAATTAGAACAGTGTTGGACGAAGTGTATAAGTGTAAAAGGATACTACATCGAAAAATAAAGAAGCTTGCCCCAAACACGTAAGTAGTTTTTAGTTTTGCACAGACTTTTCAAACACCCCTCGTATAAACATTGAATAAGCAAAAGAAACTCGTACATCTACCTAATATCCTGCTGAGCCCCACGAGCACACAGAAGGGCTGCAACATGACTAATGTGTGAAGTGGTGCTGGAGGGAACTGACAGCATGAATCCTGCAGGGCTGTCCATAAATTTGTAAGAGTACGAGAAGATTGAGTCCTATTCTGAATAGCACGCTGAAAGGTATCCAACATACGCTCAGTAATGTTCTTATCTGGGAGTTTGGTGGCCAGCGGAAGCATTTAAACTCAGGAGAGTGTTCCTGGGGCCACTCTGTAGCAATTTTGGACATTTGGGGTGTCGCATTGTCCTGGTGGAATTGCCTACGTCCGTCTGAATGTACAATGGACATGAATGGATGCAGATGATCAGACAGGATGCTTGCGTGTCACCTGTCAGAGTCGTTTCTAAACGCATCAGAGGTCCCATATCACTCCAACTGGACACGCCTCACACCATTACAGAGCCCCCACCAGCTTGAACAGACCTCTGCTGACAGGATGAGTCCATGGATTCATAAGGTTGTCTCCACGCCCATACACGTCCATTCTCTCAATACGAGGTGCATTCAAGTTCTAAGGCCTCCGATTTTTTTTCTCCGGACTGGAAAGAGATAGAAACATGCGCATTGTTTTAAAATGAGGCCGTGTTCATTGTCAATACGTCCCAGAGATGGCAACACTATACGGCAGATGGAATTTTACCGCCAGCGGCGAGAATGAGAACTGTTTTAAATACTTAAAATGGCGACGTTTTGCTTACTTGAACAGTGTGCAATCATTCGTTTTCTGAATTTGCATGGTGTGAAACCAATTGGAATTCATCGACAGTTGAAGGAGACATGTGGTGATGGAATTATGGATGTGTCGAAAGTGCGTTCGTGGGTGCAACAGTTTAATGAAGGCAGAACATCGTGTGACAACAAACCGAAACAACCTCGGGCTCGCACAAGCCGGTCTGACGACATAATCGAGAAAATGGAGAGAATTGTTTTGGGGGATCGCCGAATGACTGTTGAACAGATCGCCTCCAGAGTTGGCATTTCTGTGGGTTCTGTGCACACATCCTGCATGAGGACCTGAAAATGCGAAAAGTGTCATCCACGTGGGTGCCACGAATGCTGACGGACGACCACACGGCTGCCCGTGTGGCATGTTGCCAAGCAATGTTGACGCGCAACGACAGCATGAATGGGACTTTCTTTCCGTCGGTTGTGACAATGGATGAGACGTGGATGCCATTTTTCAATCCAAGAACAAAGCGCCAGTCAGCTCAATGGAAGCACCCAGATTCACCGCCACCAAAAAAATTTCGGGTAACCGCCAGTGCTGAAAAAATGATGGTGTCCATGTTCTGGGTCAGCGAGGGCGTAATCCTTACCCATTGCATTCCAAAGGGCACTACGGTAACAGGTGCATCCTACGAAAATGTTTTGAAGAACAAATTCCTTCCTGCACTGCAACAAAAACGTCCGGGAAGTGCTGCGGGTGTGCTGTTTCACCGAGACAACGCACCCGCACATCGAGCTAACGTTACGCAACAGTTTCTTCGTGATAACAACTTTGAAGTGATTCCTCATGCTCCCTTGACTCCTAGTGACTTTTGCCTTTTTCCAACAATGAAAGACACTCTCCGTGGCCACACATTCACCAGCCATGCTGCTATTGCCTCAGCGATTTTCCAGTGGTCAAAACAGACTCCTAAAGAAGCCTTCGCCGCTGCCATGGAATCATGGCGTCAGCGTTGTGAAAAATGTGTACGTCTGCAGGGCGATTACGTCGAGAAGTAACGCCAGTTTCATCGATTTCGGGTGAGTAGTTAATTAGAAAAAAAAGTCGGAGGCCTTAGAACTTGAATGCACCTCGTACAATTTGAAACGAGACTCGTCTGACTGGCAACATGTTTGCGGTCATCAACAGTCAAATGTCGGCATTGGGGGGCCCAGGCCAGGTATCAAGTTTTTTTCGTGCAGTCATCAAGAGTACACAAATGGGCCCTCGATGATGTTTCGTTGAATGATTCACTCGCTGACTTGTTTTGGCCCAACACTGAAATCTGCAGCAATTTGCGGAAGGGTTACACTGCTGTCACCTTCAAAGATTCTCTTCAGTCGTTGTTGGTTCCGTTCGTGCACGATGTTTTTTCCGCCGCAGCGATGTGAAAGATATGATTTTTACCGGGTTCATGATATTCACGGAACACTCGTGAAATGGTCGTACGAGAAAATCCCCACTGCGTCGCTACCTCGGAGATTCTGTGTCCCATCTCTCGTGCGCCGACTCTAGCACCACGTACAAGCTCACTTAAATCTTGGTAACCTGCCATTGTAACAGAAGTAACCGATCACATAACCGCGCCAGGCACTTCTTGTCTTACATAGGCGTTGCCGACCAAAGCGCCTTATTCTGCCTGTTTACGTATCTCTGTATTTGAATACACATGTCTATACCAGTTTCTTTGGCGCTTCGGTATGTGTTGCTTCATATTCTTTATTTAATCAGTTTTTGGGAGACAGTGCTAGTCCTGCCCTTCCCCCACTCGCCGCGCTGCATACATCCACAGCGCCCCACGTCACTGCCGCTCACACAGCTGATACCCGAACTCAGGCCCCAGCAGAGTGCGCGCGCCGCAGTCAAATAGCCGTCCTCCAAAGATGCGAAGAAGACAAGCAGGCATCGAAAGTCGACTGACAGCGATCGGGATGACAATCGATGGAGGCTGGCGATAGCAGCGCTCCAGCTCATCATGCCTTATCCTGATAAATATTACAGGAAATGAAATGTTTACGCTTTGCATATACGGCTGGCCTAAAGCAAGAAACATTTCTGTAGTATATGAGGCAACCTTAAGAACACTCCGTGAATTTTAGCTGTAGAAGGTTGCCTTACAAGAACGAAAACGTTTTTATTCTCGCTCACCCTGTTTCCAAGTGGCGCAGTTTACTCTGAGGCACACATAGTTCTCGCCGGGCGTAAGAAGCGACTCGACTAACGAGGGAACTCGCCAGGTGCCATACGCTGATTGTACGGAAACTTTGCTCAGGAGAGGACAAAATAAGCGGACATATGTTTCCGCTTATCTGCAGACACTCGACCGTTTCCGAGAAAACGACAATCAAAGTTACAGACGCGCTGTTGCTATAGTGTAGATACCTTTTGCGCCCGAGAATGCAACTGAAGCGGTGGCTCAGTGGCTAACGTCGTTCCTTCTTAACTTTGATTACAGAGTTCGGGACCATATTGGTTTTTTATTATTATTTTTTCCTCCCTCTCTATCAGAGTTATCTACGAATTTTTTTTTTCCAATTTATGTTGAAATAATGTTGTCGTTATTCGTCAGTTAACTTTCTGTGTAATTCATGAATTAAAAAATAATAAACGAATGAGAAAAAATGTGAAATTATTTTGCTAGGACATTCACAAATATTTCACATCATTTTCTCATTAATTAAGGTATCTACACTATAGCAACAGCGCATTGAAAACTTTTACCGCCGTTTTCTCAGAAGCGGTCGAGTGTATGCAGACAAGCCGAGACACGTGTTCTCTTATTTTGTCCCCTCTTTCACTGAGCGAAGTTTCAGCAAGATCGGGGTATGATACTTAGCGGGTCCCCTCGTAAGTGGCATGCGTTACGATTCAGTACACAGAATGCGTCCACTTTTCTCCACTACTCATTGACATGTTAGGAAACTTTCGTTCTTGTAGTGGCAGTTTGCATTATGAGGGCTGGTTTTCCTGATAATGATGTGCTAATGGACTTTGCTCCTAATATATGTCAATGTGTACTAGACCTACTGCAACGACTTGAACCGGAAATGTTTGTTTATTTGGATAGTAGGCTTCTTAGTTGCTACATTTCGACATAATATTTTCATTTGTTTCAAAACGGCAAGTTTAGATGACCACGGAACCTTGGTAACATCAGTAACAATTTAATAGTTTGAAACAGTTACGTGTGGTGTACGAGGAGTGTACTTTGTTCAATGAGGAATACATTAAACACAAAAGCAGCATCCATTAACAATAATTAACTTTCGGTTACATGACAAAACACAATTCTAAATACTATCAATTCATCTCAGTACCCAGTAAAACTTAAACTGGAACGATCGCAAACATACTTTTGTGGGGAAGGCAAACGAAAGACGGCGTTTTATTGGCCGCACACTAAGAATACTCAACAGTTCTACTGAAAACACTGCCTACACTACGTTTGACGGTCCACTGCTATAGAACTCCTGCACGGTATGGGATCTTTGACAGACGTGACTGACTGTGCACGCCAAAACCGTCCAAGGAACGGTAGCACGATTTGTAATGTCACGAAATAGGGGAGAGAGAGTCCCAGATTTGATAAGCGAGTTGGGGTGACATTCATGAAAACAAAAGCGTTTCTCGTTGCCACGAGATCTTTTCACGAAATATCAATCACCAACATCTGTTCTGAATGTCGAAACGTTATTTCCTCGGGAACTTACTCGATGGAGGCAGTAAAGAAATTCTCGAACTCCCAATACGTTTTATTGTTACCTTTATTCTCTACCGGCGCCCTGTGGATGTCAACATGAAACTCTTGTACAATTTCATACTTGTTACTGCCTTCTTTTTTCCGCTTCTGTCAGTAACTGAACTGACTTAAGCGGAATGATTTTTAACAATTTCGTTATAAATCTTCACGCACTGCTAAATTTGCACACTTTCATGGTAGGTCAGCAACGGTAATCCTGTATGACTGGTCTGAACGTTGACACAGACCGTTCCGCGTCCGAATGCGCATATTTTGATAATACGTAACGATCTGGGGTACTTTATTGCACTAAAACAGTTGTGTTATCTCAATAAGATGAAATTAATTTTTATTAGTACAGTTCATGCTAATTAGCGTTTCTTATTTCATTTATATCTTACATTTACGTGTTTAACACACTGATCTGCAATAATATAGTCATGTACATGACAAAATTCGTATAGTGCGTCAATTTCACGCCTATGCGTAGTATGTTGGTAGCACTTCGTCGCCTTGCGTGTTATGCTGTGTAGCAGACTTTAAAGCCGTGAGGATCAGTATAACTAAAAGGCGACGGATCTCGCTCGTTTGGTCCACGACTGTACCATAGCACAATATTAAAATTATTTCGGTTGAATTGATTCTGTATTATTTCTCTTCCCCATGTCTTTGACATTAATGTTCCCAAGTTTGGGCCTCGCACGTTAATTATTTTGCATGTTATGACGTGTTAAACAGGGAACATTTAATTATTATCACACGGTATTAGCCACGTGGAATGGAACGCTGTTAATACTCCAATATAGGAAAAACATTTCCAACACCGGAAATACATTCAACCTGCAAGTTTTCTATCGCACTCAGAATGTGACAAAACTATTATCTTCTACTCCAAAGGGAAAAAAAAGAAAAACAATTCTTTGTGGTACACTCACTATATAGCTTTCCGGAGATGTATAGCGCCCACTGTTCAATTTGATTATGATTCGAATAGTATGCTGTGCTTGCATCAATCCTAAAAAATGGTCGTCAGCAATGGAAAAATGCATGCAACAACGACATCTTCTGAGGAAATAGACGAAAGGCGTAGCACCGGTGGCTGACATATCAAATTACACGCCATGCTTTACCACCTGTGTACAGAATACAGTCTCTACCAAACACAACATATGTCAAGCAAATGTATACTCAGGGATTATCTCAAAAACCCAGTCACTGGCTTCGATCACTGTAGTATGAAACTGAACTTTCGATTTACGTCCAAGAGGTGGCAGGTTAATGGAGTTCTTCAGGCACATCTTCATTTGTCTAGAGAAAGGCTCCGAAATAGGCTTTCCATCGATTTGGTGGAGATGATTTATCACACTATTGTTGGAAGTTCCCTGCTGACTCTGGTATGGAGAGGTATGCTGTTAATGAGTGAGTATAGATAGCGCTCTAAATCATACCTCGTTACAACCAATGTCAATCAATTATTCCATCTATTTGCTATCATCCTTTAACGGAGATCCATGTCAGTTTAGAGGCAGATGGTTGCCTTCTTCAGGAAAGCATCAAAGACAGCAGTCAACTGGTATGTATCCCCATACAGTATAATATTGTTGAAAACTATGCAGAAATTGTTCTGCAAGGTGTTTATTAGCTGACACCGCATGTTTGTGATTGGTAGAGAGTTCAGGAAGCATTTTCTAAACACTATTTGTTAGAGAGTAAAACATGTGAATAGTTCAGCTCTATAGTTGTAGGTTGCAGTCCCCAAGCTCATAGTACAATGCTCTTAAGCTAAAAGCACTTTACAAAAAATCTATAAGATGGTTGCCAATAACTCAGCGGTCACGTGTGGGCTGGTGATCCGACATATATAAATTTATTGCACTGCAGTTGGTGGTCATCGACATTAAACAATCTGTCCCAGCCCTCTTATCGCTGTCCACGAAAAATGACTGTTTCCCCGGTTTCGATGTCAACTTTTTATCGTATTTCTCTTGCAGTGACATACTCGTTCCCATGCAAAAGAATTTCCTTCCACACCCATCCTCCCACTAGTGGAGCCCCCCACCCCCTCCCAATGGCACAGAGTAAATTCGGGATACCATCATAGGTGGTTCCACGGCACGTTACGTTAGCAGCTGGGTTCGAAAGAGGATCCACTAAACATTATGGTCGGGCTAGGGTTCGAATGTGGATCCACCGTGCATTATGGCTGGGACGGAATTTAGATGTGTATCTACCACGTATTACGGCAGGGATAGTGTGTGAAAGTGGATCCATGACGCGTTATGACCAGCATATGGTTTGGAGGTGGATCCACACGCGTTACGATCGGGATAAGATTCAAAGGAGAATCCACTCACTATACGTCTGGGGCAGTGTATGAAACTCGATTCACCGACGGTATGTTGTTTGTGGACTACATTATACAACTACAGATCGGATCAAGTGTTTTACCTTCTGATAAACTGTTTCCTGTTTTAAACTCTAACAAAAACTATTTACATCGTGCTTCCCTGTACTTTTCACCAATCACAACCATGCGGTGTCAGTTAATAAATATCTTACAGAACAGTTGCTGCATCGTTTTGAAAGCCATGCGGCTGTGTACGGATACATACAAGTTTACTGCTGTCTTCGATGCTTTCCTGGAGAAGACAACAACTTGGCTCTAAATTGACATGGATCTACGTTAAAACATGATAAAAAGTAGATGGAGTAGTTGCTTGACAGGGGCTGTAATAAGGTATGATTTGATGGTAGACTGATGATGCATTCTAGAGAGAGGGAGATAATGCAGCAAGTGATTTTGTTTTTTTTCCCCTTGTTCCCTCGGGGTGTCTCAGTTGTGTGGTATAAACTGAGCTCGACTTGTACACAATAATTTGGTCTGTGTTTGAAATAGAGTACTACATATCTTCACTCGTTAAAAGCGAACGTCCCCATTCCACAGTCAGCAGGGGACTTTCAACGCATGGATGATGAATTATGGCCACCAAACCAATGGAAAACCTATATCGGCAGCCTTCACTAGACGAATGGATGTATGCGAAGAACTCAATTTCCGTGCCACATCCTGGACATAAATGGAATATTCAGTTTCATAGCTGCAGTGATTCTAAGTTAGTGACCGTGTTTGTGAAGTAATATATCCCTGTGTACACACTTGTGTGGCAGATGATACGTGTGGAAGAGACAGTGTTCTCTTCACAGAGTAAGAACAGTGTGGCGTGTAATTTCACATGCCTAACATCGCTGCTATACGTTACGTCTATTTCCTAAGAAGCTGACGGTTAGTTTATAGGACCAATGCGTTGTGTGTCTTCTTCTTCTTAACCATCTGTTATATCATCACAACACTCTCAATGTATCAGTCCCGTATCTACCATACGCCAATAAGGAGCGCTAACATCCTCAGCAGCATACATCTAGAAAGACCGTATACGACGCAGCACTCATGGTAAAATCTGGAGACCGCACGGGCAGGTCGTTTCGAAATAGAGGGCAAAGTGCTATATCTTTTTATTTCCGACTTTGCCTTACGAATGCGAGAATACCTTGTGACTCCCATCCACATAGGAGACGATGGCAAATCGAAATAAAACCTTACCGTTTTTATAAATTGTTATGGCTAGGGAATGTAGTTTTTTTACCTCCTCCCTTCTGATGGCTGTTTCCTACACTAAGAAACAGTATTTTTGACATGTAATGTTGGCAATGTAACAGGGTTCGCGATACGCCAATGTGTATATAATCTCCAAAGATAATGTAGTGGGAGGCTTACCAATGATAGAGAACCATGTTGCAATGTCATTGGCTGATAGAATCAGGAGATCAACGCGATGAGACGTTTTATTGACGTGACAGCTCGTCGAGGGTGGTTGTCTGGACATTGAACAGTTGGCTAACAAAGCGCTGAAAGTACGGAAAACCTGGTAAAATTACGGAAATCGATAGAAAATTGGTAAAATTGATGAAAACACAAAAAAGTGGAGGCATTTAGGTCATGAAAATGAAAGGCACAGTGTCCAAGAATTTTGAGGTCAGAATGACTACCACCGAAACAGCAGCCATATACATGGCTGCAATATGCAGCACGAATGTGACGAATCAGTGCTCTGGGTATCTTTGAAAACAGGACACCGAGATATCTGTTACCCCGTCACTGCGGAAGATGAGATGAAATCACTTTCGGAGAGCTGTATTAAAATGCTCGAAAATGCTGCAAACTCTTCCTGGTTCCATATGTTACAAAGTCTTCGATGTTTTTACCAATAAGAAACAACGCCTGTGTCTTTTACTTCAGCTATCCATCTGTTGTGGGAGCAGCATAGCTTACACCATGCGAGCACCAGCTTTGTGTGTTAGCCAATGGATCAAAACGTGTTAATGTTTGTTTAGCACCTGACACAGACCTCGAAGTTATGGTGGAGAAACTAAATGTATGGCTGCGTACAAATGTGTTGCCATATAATCCTACGATGTGTTACAGCAAAAAGCAGTTTATCAAACTGCTTATGAAACAACAACACAAAAACTCTCTCCTTGTGACTGATAGTCTATGGGATATTGTCTTTCTTCAGTCCAGGCGACGAAGCTTTACAAAGGTCCCTGGAAGCGACTTCGATCAGTGGCTGCCTGTTCCAGTGGACCAACACATGTAAGCTAAATGGCATCACCACATACGGCCAATGTAAACACGCAGAAGTTACTTGTTTCCGATATATCAGAAAAGAGAGACGCTGAACAATTTTCTCTACAAGGTGATGACAGCGAAATTTTAATAGCTAGAAATTTTACTCCATTGGATGTTACCAAAAATAACGAAGACTCAGACACCATTACACTGTCCTATTTCCAGCATGGTAATCATAGGAATACAAAGAAAGTAGATTACGACATGTACTGGTGAATATTTATAGACTGACATTCGGTATCGATGAATTCTAGGGGTTGTGCTTCACATTTCTTTGTGCATTCCGCGTGTAGTATGCATGGGTGTGAATTCCCCCTGTAAGTTAGGGTGCTATTTTTCTCGACGTGATAGCTCTCTACCTAGTCAGTAATGGATGGAGGACTAGACAGGGTTCTAACAATGGAACAGTGCTTTCAGAACGTGATAGGGTTTCGAGAGAATGAGCAGGGGTCTGTGACTTGTGACTTGGCTGTGGGTATAAGCTGTTCCTCCTCTGGTAAACGTCGAGTGTCGTGCAAGAATGTACGTAACATAAACAAAAGACACGAAGGATTTTTTTAATTGTACGACTGGAAAGCTACGGTAGGCCATACAGAACGACAACCATGATTTTTCGGACGCTATACGCGTATAAATGTTGCTGGTGTCCTAGGATGGCTCTGGGCATGGGACGTAGGTAGGCGGTGGCCTGAATGATTGGACAGTTCCGATTTAAGGTGCGAGCCGCCGCTGAGGTTCCCGAACTGGTCAGCTAGACGTGATCTTTTCCAGCCTCATAAGGGGATCCACTCTCCGAAAGCTGAGTTACATAGATAAGCAGTACATCCTCTGCTCTGTAATTGACACTGACTTCCACTTCGTGCTGTGAGATCCTTCCTCTCCGACACTGAGTCTCTTTCCCACCAGTTTCCAGAAGGTGAAGGATGACGGGAAGTGGGAAGGGAAGGCCGGGTGTTTCCCAGAGAGGGAGGGGTTTATTAATTAATTGATTTCATTAATTAGTCAATTAATTTGATATCAAAAGTGTGCTTGCATTGGGGATGGGGAGGAGAGAAGCGTTGGGAATTTACCAGAGGGGTGGGGGAGATAAAGGGGGTGGTGTGAGGGGAGGGGGATATACAGGGGTTTTTGGGAACAGATTATCCCCAGGAAGTCAGGAATCAACCCCCCCGGAATGATTATCCTATATAATCCCAGGGGTTCTTAGATGGATGGCGCCGTTGGCGCCAGTAGCTTCTCTGTATTCATTTTAGATCTCTGCGATCGAATCTGTATCACGTGGCTGCGGTTTTTCTCTTTGATAGCTTTTCGGCTATTTAAGCGCACGACGCTGTGGGGAGAGGGTTGGTTTTGGTCTGTTGATTGGCGCTGCTGTGTGCAGTCTGGTGTTCGGCGGTAACTCTTTGCGCATGCTCTGCCTCTTTCTGTCACATGGGCAGCGGGGCCGCGGACCGATACGTGCATGCCGTCGGGAGTGTGTACTGCGTGTAGTGAGAGGGCGGAGATCTCGCCTGTGGTGCTAAACGATGTGGACATGTGAAAGTGGTGTATCAGCCTGCGACCGGATACGCCACAGAATCAAACGGTGGGAATTCCTCAGGTTCTTAAGACCCTGCTGTATATATGTATGTTGAATTTCGTGCTGTTTGCTCTTAGTAGCTCTTCCAGCCTTTGGACTCCCATGTTATATGTTTCGTGTTGACCACTGGTGTACAACTTATTGAACAGTGCATACCTGTGTGAATAACATTGCCTGTTTGGGACATACTAGCAAGGAGTGCATGTCTGTGCACACCGAAAAACCGCAGGTCCGATTTTCTGGGACTTCTTTCTGAATTTTGCTATTAAGTGTAATCCACCTATAGTGGCACTCTTTTGTAAAAGTAAGAGATTTATGGCATCGTTTTTCTTCTTGTATGTAATTATTATTTAGGATTATAAGACAAACCGCAGTGAAATCATGGTGAAATTTTTATGTATCGTGGTTCCTGTGCAAAGAGACCGTGAACTGTTGCTGAAGACAGTGATTGCACGAGATTTAATATTGCTAAAAAGAGTAATTATATTCCTATTTTGAAATTTTTCTAATGTTTTAAGGATTGTGTTACCCTGCATACTGCCCAGTTGGTGTGTGGTCTTATGTTGCTTCAGTGGTTTAACCAGCGGTGCTCGTCGTCCACTGTAGCTGGCCATTTCACTGGGGCACGACGCCTTGGCGGCGGCCAGTTGGAACTGTAATCGATAGCGCGGTCGCTCTCTTTATTAGTAGACTCCAGTTCTTCGGCGAATTTAACTTTAGTATTTTATTATTTGTTCCTGGTGACACCGAGTCGTCCGTCTTTACATCTTCATCATTCCTTTCAGCTTTCATTCAGGCTCGATATGAGTTGTAGTTTCCACGCACCTCTGATGTGCCATTACTTGTCACTGAATTTTGCAATACCTGAAAGATACCGTTCATTCTACTGAGTTTTTAATAGCTTATTCAAAAAGAGAAATTTTTTTTCTGTTGTTATACCGAAAAGGTGTTCTGCTTCTGTGGGAGTTTCCCTCAGTAAACCATTTATTGTTTTTGTGGTTCTTAGGATTTATGTTACGAGGATTTTACAAATATTTATTGGTTGGGTGGGCTTGGACGCCCATGGGTATTTTGTCTGTTTCAAATTCTAGGGTCATTATTTGTATTATTCTGGGGCAATAGCAGTTTACTGCGGTCATGCAATTGTTAAATAAAATCTGTTAGATTACTTTTGAATGCATTACGGGAACAGCAGTGATCAATGTCTTATAAATAATTACTATTAAAAACAGTCTTGATTTATTTAACAAGGTAGAACCTCTTTCTGTTGGAGAATCACTACTCAATTCTCCAACAGAAAGAGGTTCCTACTCAATGGTCTGAAGATGACCACAGTAGTGGTCGAAACCGGCCACCTTGTTAAATAAATCGTGATCAAGACTGTTTTAATAGTAATTAAATCTGTTGGAAATTACAAGCCACAGTGTGTTTCAATGGTATTTATTGCCTTGTCTTTATTGAGTTGAAATATCTTCGAGTGTGTGTCCCACGTCTCAGTAATAAATCAGTCACCGTTGACGCTGAATGTATGCTTGCACCTGAATACATGTAACAAACAGAAACAAAATGGTCCTCATGCCACCGTCATCCACTACTCACATTTGCCATACTAGTGGAACAATAGTAACAATAGTGCATTCTAGAGAGACAAGATGGAATATGTCATGTGTTTGATGGAACAGACGTGTTATTCCATCCTGAACGCTGTGTCATTCGCTAACCCAATACCTTCTAGTTGCAAGCCGTATGTATTTGAAATTGTAAAAAAAAAAAAAAAAAAAAAAAAAAAAAAAAAGTTCGTTTCAATGTAAAGTGATATCTTTACGGAATCAAAACACCTTGATTGCATATTGACGTAGCCATAGGCGCATCATAGGGAGTTTGCTGATAAAGGATAGCATACAGGACTGTATTAGCAACGTGGGTAGGATAATTATGTACACTTCTTAGATAAGTTCCTAGTACTATTTTTGGCGTTTATCTAGCTTTAGAATCCTATTTATCACAATTTTTTTACTGTCCTTTCAGCCTCTATCAGTGGTAGCAAATACACTGCTTTCGACACATATACAACGGGGTGTCTCATTGGAGAGTGAAAGTGTGTTGGCGAAGGATGGTGTAAAGCGTTGACACTGCTTTCGTCTATGTTCGAAGACAGCTGTATCTGTCGTCCTGCGAGCTTCTCACATCGTAGTTCAACGGTTGTAAAAATATTCGAGAAATTGTTGCTTATGAACCAGATTTTTTCCCAACCACTGCTTGGTATTCCTTGTAAGTATATTAGTACGTTGTAAAAACATGGTTTGTGGGAGGTATGGCTGACTGACGGCTCGTATGACGTATTACAGGTGGGAGCTCTGGTACACGCTGCTAAATCAAGAATGCAAGGCATGGTCGTTATTTATGGTTTCTAAAACAGTTGAATATGTCACCTTTTCCAGGGCTTTTGCTAGGGGAAGGAGACGTAATGAGAATAATTGTGATAGTGCAAAGGAGAGGCCCGTAAAGAATAGTGTCCATATATGAGCGAAAGTGCTTCCATTTTTACTCATACTTTGTTTTCTGTCATCGGTACGAATAATCGTCATTCTGTGTTCAATATTCAGGTACAAAAGGTGGCACATGAGAAAGAGAGAGAGGTGGGAAGTACTAAGACAGAACGATGTTAAATCTTAAAAACAACATTCCAGAGACTTAAAGGAGGTATGGGTGACGTATAAGTGCCACATGCCTTCCTGACAGATCAAATAATCAGTTACAGAAGTGTATCCATATAGTTTTAATTATTTAATGCTGAAATATGCGTTCCAGGGGTTGACCTACACAGAAATAGCGAAATGACAGATGCACAAAATTAACAACATAGACTGATGTCGGATCAACCCACTACCATACGGACAATTAATGCAGCTACGACGAGATGGAAGCACGTCCACCCCCACCAAACTGGACTCATAAAGTGTTACACAAAATTCCAAACGAGGTACTGACAGTAGTACTACGGTCTATATCTTCGTATTACTCTATGTTGCACACCGCAGATGACTAGGAGTAAATCTGAGAATGCAAAGAATAACTACTCAGCTGCTCTTGAAGGTCTGATTGGTTGTGATACAGAATAAATTATTCCTTCCTGGTACGTATAGGAGACTGTATTTATCTGACAGACCTATTACATTTAACGCGATAAGTCCGCAATTTCTCTCCTGGGGCTGACTAATACTAGTTCAGATAGAACTGGCTATGGATCTTAAATTTCGAATACATCTTGTATCTTTAGCTGGATGTCTACATGTTGTGGAAGATTGTAGTTTTAATAAATTATTTGATAATGGTAGGATGGAATACCTCGATACTCTACGTAAGAGAAAAAGTCAATCTGGTTTATAAAGTGTGTGCTTGTGTTCTGAGATGTGTAAAGGAGATGACTGTGCCCGGTGTAAGGAAGGCTTGGATTTGACGTGGAATACCGTGATAGGAAAGGGGAGAGTATGTCAAGTGATGAGAATGGTACAGATATTTCTATTTCCAGAGCCGTAAGCAGGGTGTATTTCAGATACTTCGCTCATTGTCGAGTGTCATTCAATTGTAAGTATAGCGATAAAATATATATGTGTTCGATTTGGTAGGATGATTCTGTCTATGTGGGGCCTGTGGTGGGAATGATTCTCAAGATTCTCGCTAACAGTGGGAGGCCATCCGAAAGGAGAGGGCTGTTGGAATGCGGGAATGTAGTTGACTTAACCGTGTAGTCGTCTAGACGGCCGAATAGCGAAATAATACCTAGTATGTGTTGGACAGCTTTCGTAATCAAGTGGAAATTTGACGAGATTGAATATGGATGTGGTGGGAATGATTCTCAAGATTCTCGCTAACAGTGGGAGGCCATCCGAAAGGAGAGGGCTGTTGGAATGCGGGAATGTAGTTGACTTAACCGTGTAGTCGTCTAGACGGCCGAATAGCGAAATAATACCTAGTATGTGTTGGACAGCTTTCGTAATCAAGTGGAAATTTGACGAGATTGAATATGGATGTTGTGTCTGCGCTGGGCCATTATTCTGTTACCATGTAAATTGTTTGGTCGAGTGCCTCTTCGCATTTGACTTCTTTATTTAGTTGAGAGGAGGTCGACTGTGGTGTGCGCATCTAGCAGACGTTATGTGATTTTTTTAAATTATAGGTCGTGATTTGGAATCTGCTAAATCATGGAAATCTGTATTCGTGAGTGGAAATATCGGTTTAGACGTAAATATGTTCGGAAAGGTTATGAGTTTCGAAGTCGAACGTGAAAAACTATACAGATTTTTGCTCATAAAACTGGACTTTGTGCTATTTTCGTGAAAAATAGGACATTTATTGTGATCGGAAATGTTTGGCTTTATTATAGGAGCGAAGTTACGTAAATAATAATCGAGCGCTGAACGGTGACTCTCGTCCACTCCTACTCGAGCACACTATGTGACGTAAAAACGAAGTCTGTGAATGCTAGGCGTTGTTGGGCTGTGACAGCAGTACTTCGTAGTCATTAGGTTAGAGGAACAGGATGCATGTGGAGGGAACGCGGGGCTTTCCCGGCGAGGCATTTCGGCGACGCAGGTGCCGTGAGACTATTAGCGTAGTAGCTCGATCTCATAGTTTGTGATTGTATATGGATGATAAGGCAGTCTTTTAGGATGAGGATCTCCCACTGGCTTCGGTTAGGCTGATTTTTTCGTAGGCGTGTGTAGTGAACTCTGACATCAATCAGGGATAGATGGTATATGCTTGGAGCTAATAGACTGTCGAACAGCAGTTGAACGCTTTTCCCCTAGCTTGCAGGTGTAGTGTAGAGTTTGCAAGTTTCTGTTGCTGGTTTCGAGTGGTATAACTTTTTTTCCCAAACAGGATAACACGATTGGTCAGTATTTTGCGTAGTATTGAGGTTCGTGTGCGGTGCTATGCATATAGTTGTGTAATTAAAGCACGATAAGGTGAGTTGTATACTTAGCTTTTGCGATTTTAAGCCGTCCTTATGCAGTGCTATGCATATAGTTGTGTAATTAGGAAGGATCTTTGTGATTAATTATTTACTTAGGATTGATATTTGGGTCAGTCTCCCGCTTCTGGAGAGTTTGAATGTGTTAGGGGATGCACTTAGGCTTTTCATCCAGTCGAACCAGGGTTTGAGAAGTTAATGAGATTTAGTTGCACTGTTTGTTTGTGCACTGAATTATATTCGAGTGTTTAAGCGTTGTGAGCGTGTTTGGGTGCCTTCTTATTTCAGTGATGTGCATGGTATGTACTGAATTATTTAAGTTGGGTTTTTTGAGGGAGGTGGCCAGGCAGCGAGTTCGTCGGTCTCATCGCATTAGGGAAGGAAGTCGGCCGTGCCCTTTCAAAGAAACCATCCTGGCATTTGCCTGGAGTGATTTAGGGAAATCACAGAAAATTTAAATCAGGATGGCCGGAAGCGGGATTGAACCGTCGTCCCCCCAAATGCAAGTCCAGTGTGCTAGCCATTGCGCGACCCCTTAATTTACGAGTTGTTTGCGTCTCTGCAAATCAGCGTAATGCAGTATGTAGGAGTACTTCGAGCTATGTGAACTGTATATTGTGACTCCGAGCACGTTAGTGTGAGTGTTTTGCATTAGCGCAATAAATAAACTAGGTGAAATTCGTAGCTAAATAAATTATCCAAAAAAATAAGTAAAATACACTCCTCCCTCTCTCCAGCAGCCCAGAACAGGCTGATTCGTTTTTCACACCAATTTTCGCTCGTTCCAGACCGCCTGCCGGGTGAGTGTTTTGTATCAGCGTAATAAATAAACTAGGTGACATACGTTCCTCGATGTATATAGGAAATGTGGCTGAATGACCTTGAAAAGCAGTTGAAACTAGGTAGTTTGAAGTGTAGTGAATCCCTTTCCTTACCTATATAAAGCTTTGTGGGACTTGGGCCGCACGTAAGGCTGGCCCAGGCGGACCTGAGTTTTCGTAGAGAAAGGCAGGATGTTTGTGTCCGGCTGACGTTAGCGGGTGTGAAAGTAGGCGAGTCGGCTGTCGATCGTATTATCAGCGCGCGACGCGCACATATAGCCGGATGACAATGTGAAATATCGCAAAGCGCAGCTATCGACATCCCAGCCTCTTGTGACGGTAACATGACACTAATGTTGTAGATAATAAATTTAAAGAATTATATTCGAATTAATCGTAAGCTCTTAGAGTAAAATTGGAGAACATTTTCTAAGATGATGGCTAGCATACTTGATGGTGGTACTGCGTATAATTGTTTAAATAAAGACCTATGTCCAGTGCATTTAATACAGCTATCGATATATCTGACTCTTGTGGCGGCAACAAAAAAAATTATGGAAATTGTATTGGAACTGAATGAGCAACACGATATTAATTCCCATCAGCTGCAGGAGTAAGCTCTTCGAGCAAAATTCGAAATTCCAAGAGGATGGCGAAGACACTTGATAGTAGTACTTAATCTAATTGTTTGAATAAAGACTTATGTCCAGTTCCAAGGAAGAGTTGACTTAGGTTAGTGGATGTAGCTCAAGTGTTCTTTATTTCCCTCGATTTTCTTAGGTTAGTAGAGGTAGCCCAATTGACCTACCTTTCCGCCAAAATCCGCTATTTGGGGTAACAGCCACATTTGATGGTGGTATTGGCTCTAATTGTTTAAATAGAGACTTATATCCAGAACTGAATGAGAGCATGAAATACAGCTATCGATATCTCAGCCTCTTGTGGTGGTAACGCAAAACTAATGCTGTAGGTAGATAATAAATTAAAACAAATTGAAACAAATTTACAGGCATTTAAAGAAATTTAAACAAAGTTAAAGAAATTTATAAAAATTATATTCGAATTGAATGTAAGCTCTTAGAGCCAAATTCACACACATTTTCCAATAGGATGGCAAAGACAATTGATGGTGGTTCTGTTTATAATGGTTTAAATAAAGATTTCTGTCCAGAGCTGAATTAGTGCATGTAATAAAGATATTACAAGACTGAGAAACCGATATCTCAGCCTCTTGTGGCGGTAACACAAAACTAATGCTGTAGAGAGATAATAAACTTAAAAATTTAAAAAATGTAAATAAATTTATAGACATTTAAAGAAATTTAAAGAAATTTATACAAATTTAAACAAATTTATAGAAATTATATTCGAATTACATGAGCAGCCTGTAGTGGGGGCGACACCATAACAACTCCAACAACTCCAATCAGCAAAATTTTCAAAGATGGCGGCTAACACAATTGATGGTGGTACTGCTTGTAAGTCTTTATTTAATGACTTATGTCTAGTCTCTAGGAAGAGACGACAGGTTAGTGGAGCTAGCCTCAGTACGGTTTCTTTGTCGCCATTTTCTAGGGTTAGTAGACGTAGCCAAATTGACCTATCTGCCCACCAAAATTCAAACTTCTAGCCAGTTCCTAGGACGGTGTGACTTAGGTTAGTGGAGGCAGTCCAACTGCCCTTTCTTTCCCACCATTTTCTTAGGTTAGTATAGGTAGCTTAATTGACCTATCTTCCCACCAAAATTGAAACTTTCCTCGAGTTAGTAGGTTGGGGTGGCTTAGGTTGGTGGAGGTAGCCCAATTGACCTACCTTCCCGCCATTTATGGATAACGGTACTCGCATCATCAGCTGACGTCAATCGCGTCAACAGCTGACGTCACGTGACATCACTTACTTACGTCATAGCCGCCATATTGGATATGGGGTGACGTCTCCCCTGGGGTGACGTACTTTGGGGTGACGTCCCTGTTGCTCTACTACTGCCCTCAGAATATGCGCATTTGAGGCGAAGTTGAGCGAACTAAATGGCTACAAGAATGACATTTATTCACAAACATGAAGCGCACTCCAGAGGTGCATTTAACATGGAACGCATATACAAAAATCTAACACTATGATTTCTTACTAACAGACTGTAATACTTTAATGATCATCATTATTTAGGAAGGACTGGAATGATATGGAACGAAACATGGGCACGAAATTCTTCACACAACGATTCAAGTCGATAGAAAAGTTATCCGTTCGCCTGTAATAACTGAATCGTTATGACTGAATAATGGCCGATTAAAGAACAATTTCGGCTCCACCTGAGTCTAATTAAAACGGTAGCGGAAATATCTCTCGCAAAAATCCCGTATTGCTCCTAATGCTATGGGTTAATCGCTATAGAGATTCCTAACTTAAAACTGAAATATTTCCCATCCAAAATATTTGTTCAGGTGGCAGCAGATAGATAATATTTACAGAAAAGCGACTCCCTGTTGCGACTCGACTCGTCTGCGGCTTGGTGACTTCTGATTAAAATTTTAACTGCTTCACTTCTGGGTACAGACGGCGAACAAACTGGGTGGGGGCGCACTGATCGACCACCTAGATGAGTTTGCCAGTAACAGCCTCTATTCAGAAGGCACGGGAGAAAATGCCTGGTTATATCACTTCAAAATTATCCACTCAGTTAGGCATCCAAAGCGCTAACACGGCATCGTCAGCAGGTGGGTCCGGGGAAACCAGATCTGTGGTCGCACGTTTAAAACGCTCTGCTGTCTACTGTCGCTACTGAACTGCGTCATGGGTCGGTTTCGAAAGTTCCATTCAACCGCCTTTTTCCACGTTGCTACTTCAAAATTAAAGCAAGAAATTCCACATGAATTCATCCAGTCGCATGTGTTGGCACTACACCCACACTGATTCAATCCAGCGATCATCCGTGTTTAGGACAGATGATGACAGGTACATAATGCGTTAATTATCAGACGTGCTGAACAGGAGAATAAAACACACTCATTTCGGTTCCCAGAAATATCTTCCTTGATAGCTTGTAAAATACAAGAAAACGCAAACAGAGAAAAGATGGTGTTTCTGCTTTATCGCACTATGAAGTTATAAAACCACAAATTTATATCGAAGGTAGATTGATTGTTGCCTAACAGGTTACGCAGAAAGATGGAACCAGTAACAGCAATAACCTAATATTGACGGTCACTGTTCACTGAGGGCACCTTCCATATCAATAATGACCGCCTTAAGAAGAAAATCTGGAGACTGGATGCTTCTAAGACAGTTCTTAAACATTACCTGAGATGAACGGGACATGGGTATTTCTGAAGATAAAAAAACCACTGTAATACTTTCCGAAAGATGATGAGAAAATGTGAGGGTCTGACGGTGGAATGAGAGGGCAGAAGAGGCAGAAGACGTAGAGTACCATTACAATGGGAGCGAAACAAAGTGCTGATTGGGGGGCTCAGGAGATTCTGACTGGAAGTCAAACCAGGCCGACGCTGGACACTGGAAATGAGACTATTAATGTGCAGTCCATGTAAACTCAAACTGATTTAGCAAAAAGTCGATTAACTTACACGTAACCTTCGCTTGCCCAACGGACACTTACCCTGTTTTTCCCAACTTGATTGAATACACAGTTCTTGGACGTAAGTATTGTTAACTATTTATTTTGTTGACGATCTTAGTCTATAAAAATGTTCAATGTAAAATTATGAAAAGAAACTTTTACGACATAATTGTAACAGGTCTCAAATGTAGCCTCACAATATATACATTCACTTATGAAATTTGTTATTAACAATCCGAACGAATTCAAAACTAATAGCAGTGTACATGGCTACAACACTAGGAGTAATGATGATCTTCACTACTCAAGGTTAAATCTAACTTTGGCTCAGAAGGGGGTAAATTATGCTGCCACAAAAGTCTTTGGTCACTTACCTAATAGCATCAAAAATCTGACCGATAGCCATATAGCATTTAAAAGGAAATTAAATGAATTCCTGAATGCCAACTCCTAATTATTAGATGAATTTCTGGATATAGTAAGTGGGTAATTTCCCCAAGCCCCATCAAAAAAATAAAAAAAAATTAGAAATATGAAGTGTCATGCAATATTTTGTGTAATGTAATATCTTGTGTAGACACCTTTTATTAACCTGACACGTTCCACATCATTACGAAGTATCCTATTCATGATCTATGGAACAAGTACTAATCTAATCTAATCTAATCTAATCTCTAATTGTTCATGTAGGTATTTTCATCGTCTTCTAATTCTGATTGTTAGTTGTTGCGGAATGTAGTGCGAAGAGACTGTAGTGTCATCTCTAACCTGTCAAGAAGAAGAGACTTGCAAACGTTTTCTGCCTTGGATTTATTGGAGGTGAGGTGCACAGTGACCCGCTAAAGCCCAGCAAAATAACACCGAAACACGTTCTGGATGTTTAAACAAGCGATGGCTTCCTCGTGATTGCAGGTGTCGGCGACTTCAGCTAGTACACTACGTCGATGGTTTCAGCTACTACACTACTTTGACACTGCTTCCAGAACTTCAGATGGAACTCAGCTCTTTCCGACCGCTGCGGTCGCAGGTTCGAATCCTGCGTCGGGCATGGATGTGTGTGATGTCCTTAGGTTAGTTAGGTTTAAGTAGTTCTAAGTTCTAGGGGACTGATGACCATAGAAGTTAAGTCCCATAGTGCTCAGAGCCAATCTGCTCTTTCCTCAACCTCAACCAATGTATTAGAATTAATATTCCTGAAAAAGTCTGTAAAGTTGAACAAAGCTTTGTGTACGGCTTCATTATTACTTTCTGCCTGTTCATTTAAAATACTTGCATGTAGCCATTATTGCAGTTAACAAATCACAGAAGTAAACTTTGAAAGTCTGCAGCGAAATCGATACATCAGACACCAACGTTCCTACACGACTTAAGCGAAGGCACAGCATAGACCAGAATTTTTCGAAGAAGGACTCGTGTGAATGTGTCTCTACACAGAGTCGCCTGTGTTTTTAAGTCTTTTCCGGGGCAAGAGGATTAACGGCCATTTACCTCCATCTCTTATGTGTTTGGCTTCTGTTACAGAGCAGATGGCTGTCTGCATGTATTCTCTTTCGCTCTGGCCACAATAAAAGATGTCGTTTCCTTAGAATACCTGAAATTTGGCTGCTGCCATGTATAAAATGTATTACTGCAATTCTCGCAGACCTCTTTCGACAGAATTTCTCTCTCAGTCGCTTGTCACACAAGCATAGACTTCATACTGCCAAGAAACCACTCGGCATTCTGTACGGCAGATTATTGAAAGTACTGGCTGAAGAAACTGTTGGAGATCATTCAGAAAAGAATGGAGGAAGAGCTATTAAACTGCAGGAAGCGGGGAAGGCTGCAGTAGTATGCGCGGATAGCCTCTAAGCTTGCAAGGAGGGTGGCTGTGGCAGTGTTGCCAAATCGCATTGGTGTGGGCTGCGCTGCTAAACAGCTCTGCAATTGCCTCTCTGGGCTGAACGTGTCGAGGTGATGGGCTGGTGGGAGGGAGGGGGGGGGGTAGGGAGGAGAGGGGGGGCCGGGAATGGAGGGGTGAACACGGCCGATTCATTTCGGGAATACTGGCGCCGCTGGTGGTTGCCAAATTCCGGCACTGTCTGCAGCGCCCCCCCGCAGCCACTAAATTCCCAGAATGGACCTGAAGACAGCCCTACGGCTGCGCCCCCGTGTTCTCACGGGACCTCTACCTCTTACTGCCTGCGCTACAAGGGACCCTATCTGCAACCGACACCGACTTTCTGTCACTGCCTAGTACCTTCTTAATTGTTTCCTCTGGCCCTCTGCCGATAACTGTCATATATATACGAATCCGTAGAGGTGCAAACATAGATTCAGACTACTATCTAACACGGATAAGAATGAACTGTACCCCAAAAAGTGTCCACCGCAAGGAAGAGCACCATCAGGAATTTGACAGCAGTAGAATCAAAGAAACTAAGCTTTCAGAAGAACTGGAAAAAGACCAAGCAGATACTTTGGAAGAATTTCACTGTAAAATGATCCAGAAGGCTACAGATTTAGTCCCCCTGAAGAAAAACTCTAAACATCCATGATGGGATACAGAGTGTGATAAAGCTTCGGAAAAACGACAAAAAGCTTTTCTTAACTACAACAGAAAGAAAACACCGGAAATTCTCAATACTTTTATGAAACTGGGAAACAAGTGATGAAAATTATTACGCAGACCAAAAGAAAATACCTGAAAAACCAACTAAACTTAATGGAAGAAAACTTCCACAACTACAATACACGAGACATTTACAGAACTTTTGCAGAGGAGATTCGCGGATACCCTCCACAAAATAAATGTTTCAAGACATCTGACGGAAACTTGCATTCACTAACCACAAAAACTATAAGGAACTGGCACATTATTTTTCAACACTACTTAATTGTCCAGAACCACATTCGAGGTTCTCTAAAGAACGACATACTTACACGCACCCGCAATCATCCTCACTAAGCCAAGAAGAAATTCACAAACACATTATTAAACTAAAAAAACAATAGAACATCTGCTGAAGATGGGGTTATTGCTAAGCTGCTGAAAACTCTAGAACCAAATTCTCTCAGAGAGTTAACTCAAATAATTGCAGAGATTTTGGAGACAGAAAAATGGAATGGAAATGTGCACTTATCCATCCATTACCCAAAAAAAGAGACAAATGTGATTTGAGTAATTATCGAGGCATATACCTACTTCAGGTCGTATACAAAGCTCTATCAGCCTGTCTTCTTCAAAGAGCGCAATAGCAACTGGAAAACAAAATTGTTGAATACCAAGGTGTGTTTCGACCCAGTAGATCCTCCACAAAACAAGTTTTCAATCTAAAGACCGTGCTAACGTGCAAAGCAGTCAGAAACAGCCCAATAATTTGCACGTTTGTTGACTTTAAAAAGGTATACGACTCAGCTGACTGACAAGCACTTTTTGATATCCTTGAAGAACAAGGGTTACATCCGAACACCCTTACCCTCATCAAAGAATCATTGGCCGATACTACCTGCAAGGTAAAATTCGTGGGCGAAACCCGAGCCCTTCCTGATCAAAACTGGCGTCCGACAAGGTGATGGTCTGTCCCCTCTCTTATTCAACCTTGTGCTGGACAAGATCATCCGCGAAAGAGAAAAGCAAATGAAGAACAAAAGCTGCTGGAAACCTATAGAGATGGGGCGAGTCAAGGATGATATAAGAATTACATGTTTAGCTTTTGCTGACTATTTAACCTTACAAGCGGATGATAACAGCAATGAAACATGTTGAAACCCTTAAAGAATGTGCAGAGAAAGTTGGTCTGCAAATATCTATCCTAAATTCTGAGTTCATCGCCACAAAAACTGACACCCAAAGCCTGACTAAATAATACAATCCTATCAATAGAGTCCCATATTTTAAATTCTTCGTTGAAGTCCTTCAACCTACGGGCCAAGAGAAAAAAGCAAAAAACCTTTGCCTCCAAAAACTAAAGACAGCCTATGGCAGAACCTACAACGTGTACAATAAAAAAAATAAATACTTATGATAACAATGAAATTGGGCAGTGTTAAAACCGGAAGTCCTGTATGCCAGTGAAACCATTATGGTCCACATAAAAGGTGACCTAGAAAACTTATTGAAGGAAGAAAGTAAATTTGTCAGAAAATTACTAGGGCCAAGGAAAACAGAAGAAGGCTATAGACTACAATCTCGTCAAACAACAGAGAAATTTACCAACGTTGCAGCAGACCTTAGAAAAAGGCGATTAAAATTGTATGGGCACGTCTCTAGGATTCCCAAAACAAGACTTACGCACGAAACTCTTAAATACATAGGAGGACTTGCAATTCTACCCTGGATACAAGAGGTCGTAACGGGCCTGCAAAGATTTCAGATCAGTTATTAAGATTTTTGGACAGAAAGATATGTAATCAGAAAGTTGACACATGGAAAGTTAAGTCAGAGAGCGAAGCTCCCAAGAAATCTGGAACAAAATGGACAGAGGAAAGGAAGAGAACCCATACAGAAAAAATGGAAAAAAATTCTGTCTAAATTTCAAAGCATTCGGTCAAAAACTTTCGGAAATTTGCGATTAGGAATATTTACAGTTTTTATGTAAGCACAAACGTAGATGCTCATTTCTTCAGAATGTCAGAACTCCTAAAGTTCTTCTCACATAGCTTTGAAATTCTGACACAACATTGCATTTGCGTATTTATGGGTTTTGGCATACCTCCTGCCATGCCATGTATATAATAAAACGGTACCTTATAAAAATATAAACGTTGATTTATTTCAAATCGTTCGTAACTGAAAGTTGTTGATCCATGCTGTAAAATTTTGATGCAGTGTTGAATTCTCATACAGGTGTACTTTTAGGCACCTAATTCTGTAATACACGTAGGGCCAAATTGTTAGCAAAAATCTTATAATTTACCTTTAAAATTTACTTTTAATTTTTGTAAATTATTGTAGTAAACGTTTAGGCACATGTAGACTCTATGCTTTTTATGTGTAAATAGATACTTAAATTAGGGGAGAGCGGGGAAAGATGAGGTGGAGAGCATAATGGGGCTTTCGTAAATGCTGCCAGGCAGATGTTGCAAACTAGGGATGAATAGTTGAACTAGTAGGCTGTTCCTGTGCGAGTGCCTGACAACGCTACCAGCCATCTGGAGCAAACCATTCGGAGTGTATACATCAAAGCGTGTTTCCGTCTGTGCTGATGTAATTTTTTGTCGTTTTCAGACGTGAAAAGGTAAGAGGTAATTGTTTCTCGTACTCTTAAGTATTATCATTGAAAAAGTGCTTTTTAGCAATTAATTAATGCATGCAATAACTAATTGAATATAGCCTTCGTGCTATAATATTAACCTAACCTAAAAATGGTCCCTGGGGCAAAACGGTGTACGTAGTGGGAGGGCAAGAAGGGGTGCCCCACATGACGTAACACATAATGCAAGAAATCTAGTTATATTTTTTATTTCCAGAAAATGATTCGGACATATAAAACGAAAACAGAGAGGCGTTCATTGAGTAAAGAAGCTATATCATTGAATTTTCTAAAGCAACCAAAGAGTCATCCGTGCTGTTATTGTTGGATCGACATTCAAATCACATGCAGAGCCAGACTATAATTGATAGTGCAAGGGATAACGGTGTGGTCATCCTCTGTTTTCCACTCCATTGTACCCACAGGCTTCAGCGTCTAGATGTTTCATTCATGAAGCCTCTCAGCACGTACTATGATCAAGAGTTAACCAACTGGTTAAGATCAAATCCTGGTAAATTTGTTACCATGTTTCGGATTGCAGAGATTTTGGGCAACCATGTTGATTGCCATAAACTGTTTCAAAAATACAGGAATTTGCCCTTTCGAACCAAACATCTTCCCAGATTCAGTGTTTGAATCTTCTCTCACTACAGACACTCCTTTAGCTACAAGTGAGGCCGCTAACGTTACTGTCAATAATGACCAAGGAGAGGCTTCAGTTCGCTCACGTAAGTAGGTTATGCCAGAGACAAGCGATGGTCCTGTCAACTAAGCTAGTCGTAAAGAGCAAGATGCACTTGCTGTAGACGTAAGCCCTGGGTGCTCATTTTGGAATGATAATAACCCCAATTACCATGCTACAATCAAGCAGGCTTCTGAGAACAACATCAATCAATTAAGGTCATTTGTTGTTTCACCTGTACAAATTGTCCCGATCCCTCATGTCGGAAAGAAAAACATCCGAAAAACAGCCCACAAAAAAAGAAAAACTGTTGTTGTTACGAGCTCCCCTTACAAAAGACAACTTCTGTAGAGTGCAAGTGAAGTTAAGCCTGGCAAAAAGAAGGAATAAGAAGGAAAGAGTGCACCTGAGAAGGATTTTAAAAAATTCCTCTTAGTGTGTAAAGGAGAAAGTGGGAAAAATCCAACGACATACTTGGAAAAGAAGACAAAAAGAGGAAAATGAAGAAGAAAGCACATCAGAATAAGACGACGCTGCGTGCCTGTATTGTGGCTATTTCTACTCACAGTCAACAGAAGGATGGGTGTCATGCGTCTCTTGTAAGAACTGGGCTCGCTGTTCATGTGCGGGAGAAGAGGATGCCGAGGTACATCATGTCTGTGAATTTTGCTTACAGTAAGACGATGATAACTGAATAACAATAAACTAAACCTACTAGCGATTAAAGTAGAAATGATTGAACATCTTTATCCTCCATTAACAAGAATTATTTTAGTCAGACCTATTGAAGTTAATATTTTGAGTAACTGACATAACTTTATCATACAGTGTTTTAGATATTGAAGTTAATGTTACAATTACTTTTTTAGACTAATAGCCTATTTATGTAATTCCTTCGTAATTTATATTTAGCTATTGGAGTTATCTTTAGTAATTAAAGTTAATGTTGCAATTTAATATTTTAAAGTTAACAGTTACTGAACTTTAACATCATAATTTTTACTTAATGCATTTTCATTATATATTAAAATAAATATTTTATTAATTTGTAAACCTGTGTTCATTGAATCATTTAATAATCTTTGCCTTAGACAGTATTGAGGTAACCCATCTTGTGCCCACCTGCGTACCCCATCTCGCCCTCACTATAGTGCAAGATGGGGTACTTCGTGAATCCTGTAAAAACATTTTTTTATACTAAATACCAACATTTTGTGGTCCTATTTTTTTATAAACTCTAGAAATACTGAATTTTAAGGAGAAAATCGTATTTTTATTGAGCATTTTGCAAGCCTACAAAAAATTGTTAAGTGATGAAGTACTCCATCTTGCCCCAGTCTCCCCTATACAACGGTGAAACGTTATTAGCAAACAGGAAAGCTGCAGTTACGGCTTTTTGGTTTATGATTACATTACTACTACATAATCTGACCTTCCAATAAGAATAAACAAGGCTCAAGGTCAGAGAGAGAGTTAGTCAGAGAGGTTGGTGGATATGGACATAGAAAATGGGAAGGAGGAGGTAGACAGAGGGAGAGCGCAAGAGAAGGTAGAGGGGGGGAGGAGAAGATGGGGGGATGAGAGATGATGGACTGCAAGAGGATGAGAGGGAGGGGCAGGAGGAGATGGAGAGAAAGGGAGGGAGAGAGAGAGAGAGAGAGAGAGAGAGAGAGAGAGAGAGAGATTGGGGAGGAAGAGATGGACACAGAGGGGCAGAAGGTGGTGGACAGAGAGAGAGAAGTAAGGAAGAGAAAATGGACAAAGGAATGGGGAGGGAGGATGGGCGGAGACAGGGGACAGAAGAAGATCTAGACGTAAACCCAATTCCCACGTATATATTAAAACGTGTGCTCTGTCTTTTCTATTTAAATGGGCTGAGCCACAGCATACTGTGGATGGCTACAGCTAGTAGCTAATAAAATTATCCTCAACATCAAATATTACACCTCATAAGACTGTCTCATATTTCAGGATTTCAAAATTGATCTTTACGCCCTTTCCCTTTATACAATCTTTTGTATATATTACATGACCATGACTTAAACATTTTATCTGGTAAGCTGCATATGGTTCCATTATAGTCCTTATTTCTGATGTGACTCTCATATATTCTTTCGGAATGATATCAGTGCTTGTGTATCCTCTAGTCAAGCTGGGAATTTCATTTTTAATGTCCTAGTGCTTCGTTTTTGTTTTATCTGTCAGGGTCCATCACTCTGCTTGTGAAAGGATTGCAAGGCTTCTAATGCTCTATAAAGACTTATCCACTCAGTTAACCGTCAGATGGTTTTTCAGTTGTGCGCTACAGACGCAAATATTATTCGTCATTACGTCTATCTAAACTTCAACGATAGCCAAGTATTTTAAAGACAGTGACATGGTTCGTCTGCTGTCTAGTTTTCGCTTTATCCATCTACTTTCTTTTAATGCTTGTATCTCAGTTTTATTTACAGCTATCCCGTAACCACACGTCATGAGAAATGTTCGTGGATCTAATTTTATAACTCATCCTCAGGTTATGTTGCATTTATTTATTGACCTGCAAAGAATCAGTTCATGTTTAGTAGCTCGTTGTTATGTTTCGGAACCAAGCCATTTTTCCCTTACGAGTGATGTCATGTAAACAACATTTTAATAATGTACGTGGTAAACGACCCCATGGTCCAATACCTCACTTGACTTTTTCGCTGTTTCTTCTGTTTACCTAAACCTCTTTTCTGTTGTTCCAAAACGAGTTTTGAGACTATTTAGCAGACAGTCTGGAACTCTTTCCCCTTACAAAATTTCCTGCAGTTCAAGTATCACGATTGTGCCGAAAGCTTTGACGGAAACTTTGTTAAGAAATAAAGTATGTGTATTATACGCACCGTTTCCTCATTTTTTTAGAACAGTGTAGCAAAGTCTACATTCCTTCAGGAAAAGAATCTTCTTTCCAAGCAATTTTTGGAAGTTAGAAAACAAAAGATGAGGCTAAACTTGGCTAAGAGTATGCGTGTAGCACAATTTCGAAGCCTAACCTGTACTTACCCACTGTCGTAAGAAGTAATGACCGAGCAACAGCCTCGTCCAGCAGCGACGCCGGTATTGGGATACAGAGGATGGTCAGCTTTTGGTTATCTCACTGTGCAAAAATTCTCTCGTAACACTAGGTAACAAAGGCTACACCATGTTTTATGCTTTTCAGAATGTTCAAGTGTGGCAATAGCTTTTACATACCACGCACCCACCCTCTGTCCCTCATCTCTACCTCTGGACAACTTCCTCATCCATTCGACTAAACGATAGTCATCTTCAACGCTGTACTTTAACCTTCACTCAACTTTTGTGCTGTCTGAGATCTTTATCTGTAGGCTCATTCTGGTGTGAAACGGAATGAGCTTGTGAGGACTGTGGTTCGGAAGGCGAGTGGTCGACTTGGGTTTATTGGGAGAAATTGGTGGTTCATCTGAATGAGACCGCATATATGACGCTAGTGTGACCCGTTCTGGTGTACTGTGTTTGTTTGGGATCCGCACCAGGTCGGATTGAAAGAGACATCGAAGCAATTGAGAGCGAGCTGCTAGAATTGTTACCAGTAGGTTTGATCGGCATGCAAGTGTTACAGATATGATTCGGGAGCTCATGTGGGAATCCCTGAAGGGAAGAAGACATTCATTTCGAAATGCACTACTAAGAAAATTTAACCAGCGTTTGAAGCTGACGGCAGAACGATTCTACTGCCGCCAACGTATATTTCGCGTAGAGACAATGAAGATAAGATATGAAAAATTAGGTCTCATGCGGAGGCATATAGATAGTCGTTTTTCCACTGCTTTATATGCAACTGGAACAGGAAAGGAAGGGACTAGTTGTGGTACAGGGTGACCTCGGCCACACACCGTATGTTGGCTTGTGGAATTTGTGTATGTAGATGTAGATATATGAAGTTTCATGTAGAGTAGTGCCGTCAGAAGATCTTTCGGACACGCTCTAAATTTTCCAGACACGGTGCGGAAGTTGCTTGAATGTGTTTCAGCTAAAGTGAACTACCTTGGGATCCGTGAGGCAGTAAGCAACTTCACTCACAATTATCAGTTTGTTCAGAGATAGCGCCTGAGTGCCACTAATCACAATATTCAGTTACTACTATCGCACACTGAAAAATCGAACGTGGTTTTTTAGATGCTCTTTCCAACAGTGATAAGTTTGTAAACCGTTACGGAAAACAAATTTCTAAAAGCTAGTTGAATGTGCTCTATTTTTGTAACTTTTGAAACGTCAAGTTTGAAATTATTTTGCAGAAATTTGGAAAGCAGTATATGAATGACATCTTTTATTGGGAAACCCTATGTTGCTAAGTTGTAGACAACGTTCCATCATTTTAACGACTTTAATCTGCGAGATATAAGATGCCAAAGTTAAATCTTTACTCACAACGCAATTTTTCCGCTTTCCTTCCCGAAATTTAAGCAGTATTATTAGGTCGTCTCGTAAATTAAACCGACTGGTCTGGGAGGGGGCGTTAAAATACTTTGTTTCAAATGTGACTTCTTTTTAAAGCTTTGATAGAACACCCTATTTTCATCTTTTCACAAAAATCATTCCTTTTCGACGAATATTTGGATTACTGGAAAATGGTGGTTGAATGACATTTTTTATTCCGCATCTTTGTGCTACCGAGCTATTGTGTATTAAAACTTCCTGGCAGATTAAAACTGTGTGCCCGACCGAGACTCGAACTCGGGACCTTTGCCTTTCGCGAGCAAGTGCTCTACCAACTGAGCTACCGAAGCACGACTCACGCCCGGTACTCACAGCTTTACTTCTGCCAGTACCTCGTCTCCTACCTTCCAAACTTAACAGAAGCTCTCCTGCGAACCTCCAGCACACACTCCACTGCAGAGTGAAAATCTCATTCTGGAAATATTGTGTATTAAGTTTCATGTTCAATATGTGTCTATTGTACGAGGCATAAGAATCTAAAGTTCACATTTTTTTCGTGCTGCGATTCTCGTTCCCAGTATCCATTCAAATTATCTAGCACTGTTATCATGTTTTAGGTAATCAAATACAATTTCTTTTTCAGTTTAAACCATGGTCTTTCTTATAAACGTAGTTTCGATTTTTGTAGAACACAGATTTTTGCAAAATCAGGTCGAACATACCGAAGTTTGACCATTTTACAAAATCTGCAAATTTGTACTTCATTTAATCAGTGTTCTAAAGTGGTACGTAAATGAAACTTCGTATTTAAAAACAATGTTTTTCTAGGTTACTACATGCCAAGTTTCACGTTCGTCCTACATTTAGGCTCTGAGATAAAAGACGCCAAATTTTTTTAATTTTTTCGGACGCTGATTCTTTGGACGATATTGCCTGAACTTCTCTGGCTGAATATCCTTCACAAAACTTTCTTCGTTGTTATTATTAATAGAAGGCATAAAGTTGTACAAGATGGTCAAATTTCATTTCTTTCAACGAACATTGCCCGGGACACAACAGCTCAAAGTCTCCAGAAATTCACGCCCGCTCCACGCGAAGCCGTGCATGGAATCAAAAAAGTATCTCGGCCACTAATGCTTCGACGAACATTAAATTTTACAATGTCCATTTGGCATAGGTCCAAATGTTCACAGAAAATTTCACCGAAATCCGTGATGGTCGAGCAGGAAGATAACGGTGAATAGACATGGAATAACCCTCCCCCCCCTTTGTATGTGATTGTTTTATATACCCGGCAACCACAAACTAGACGTTGATTAAATAAATAATTAGTATAACTGAAGAGGATCTCTTAATACCTAAACGTAACTGAATTAAGGTGTTTTGGGGCAGAATCATCTATTGTTGCAAGTTCTTACACAGCACAGCCCACATTACACAACCCCTCAATCATCAACTATTCTCAGATCGAGAAGGAGGTACTGGCGATAGTATTTACCTCTAAAAAGTTTCATGTTAGCGTTTTAGGAAACTGTTCTCCATAATTATGGATCAAAAGCCATTGGTGGCATTATTTGGGCCACGCTCCAGCCTCCAGAGTGGATAGTCCAACGGCTCTAGCGCCTGGGCATCGTTTCTGAGTGCTTGCAATTAAATCATCCGGTAAGAGCCCATAGTACAACGTTCCAATGCCGACTCATTGTCACGTCTACCAATGGCCCGGACCTCTATTTTCAGGAAGTGATCTACTTCCACATCAATACAGAGTGGCAACATACCTTGCACAGTTTCCCCATTACAGCCATACGTTGCGCTCTGCTATGCGATGCATGGCACTGGGTGACGTATGGCTGGTCAACTTATCTCACTTGCCAGTTGGTGAATGTGGGTTCAGCTCCTAGAAACATTTTCCTCATGGGTTCTCAGCCATCAATTATGTCATTATTTTGGACAGTGAGATATATGCACATTACGTGGTCATTCTGGGAGGGTGTTGAGCTTGCTGCACCAGGGACATGGGGCACTTACGTTGTGAAGGCACTACCTCACTGACATGTGTACCGGTTGGGGATCAGTGATAACATCAAAGCAAAGCTTCATAATCTTTCGCCCCCCGGGCCTGCACTCCAATCTCCCCTGAGATCGCATCCATCCTGTCTTTGCGATGAGTGTGATTCCTCAACATGAACGCTCACTCGAAGTATCCATATAATGTACACATGCTGTCCATCGCAACCGATGATGACCCTCAGTGGCTTGGCTCATGTTGTGGCTATCGTTAACTAACACATTGATCTGATAATGGGCTGCAATTCAGGTCGAGACGGAGGATGGACGACGAGCTGAAACGCAAATGGAAATCGTCCGAGAGTTCACACAGTCATATACACTACTCTACGAGCGACAGTTCAAAGCCGGTCGTTGTGGCCGAGCGATTCTAGGTGCTTCAGTGTGGAACCGTGCCGCTGCTGCGGTCGCAGGTTCGAATCCTGCCTCCGGCATGGATGTGTGTGATGTCCTTAGGTTAGTTAGGGTTTAAGTAGTTCTAAGTCCAGGGGACTGATGACCTCAGATGTTAAGCCCCATACTGCTTAGTGCCATTTGAAACATTTCTGAGAATACAAGATGGATGTAGGAATCAGGGAAGTCCTATCTGACCTACCCGTCTCTCGGAACCCACAAGATGGTGATACGCTCTTGCCGAAAGTGACTTTGGAAGAACTACGAGAGACTATGTTGCGCAGTGCTCCCAACGAAACGCCTGGCCCTGACGGACTCCCGCCTAAAGTTTAAGGAAGGCTTTTTGATCTTATGCGTCCAATGTGGGTCAGGATTAGAGAGAACTCCTGAACCCAGAATTTCAAGCACCATCTGAATTCACTGTGGGTCTTTTGATTCCCGTGGCCAAACGTGGAGGAGGCTGTCGTGCACTTGATTTTTGCCCACTGACAGTGCTAAACACCGACTACAAGCTGTTGACACGCATCCATCGTGACAGGCGTAAATCTGCGGTAATGGCGGGCATTCACACTGACCAGACCTACCTCGGAGACAACACTAATGTGTTTTGGACTTTAAGCACCTATAGAGACGTGGTGGCACTCATGCCAACTTGCCGCCTCCACGGCGCTCTTGTTGCACTGGATTTTGACCATGCTTTCGATCGCGTCGAACGTGGTTTTCCGCGTGCAGTTGTGAAACACATCGGTATCCCGCGCATGACGACATATGTTGTGCTTAGTTTGATCCGTGGGGCAGTCACGAGGATTATGTCAAACGGCTATCGGTCCTCCCCCTTCCGTGTCAACAGGTCCGTCAGACAGGGTTGTCCTCTTTCTGCCATGTTATTCGCTACTGTCGTCGATCCAGCTCTTCACAGACTGCGGAGACGCTTGGAGAGACTTAGCCTCCGCTCCAGGACCTTTCAATGTGGTGCATACGCCGATGATATGAGGTTCTTAGCACGGATTGATGAGGAAATACAAACGGCGCTTTCCTCGCTCCAACACTATGAGGCGGTGTCAGGCAGCGTGATAAACCTCTGGAAATCACTCTACATGGATGAGGCATGCCTGCAGAACTGGATGTACCCTCTACAAAGCTCCCAATGCTCAAATATTTAGGGATATTGCTCCACCGAAAAATACAACGTACGGCGGCCTCTACGTATCGTAAAGTCTTACGACGACTCCGCATAGAGGCTCGCCTCAACAAATGCAGATCGTTGTACATTTTGCAACGCGCTCAGTACGTCAATGTGTACTTGGCTTCTCACTTTAACCATTACGCCCACGATGGCTTCCAGGACACAGGCAGTGTTTGGACACGTCGTGAACGCTGGTGCCGTTTTTAAGATCCGTTTTGTAACTCTTACTTTACCCATCCACGGAGGAGGTGTTGGACTCACTCACGTCAAACACAGAGCGTTGACGCTGTACCTTCGCTCAGTGCAACGGCCCTGGTTTTGACCAACAGTCTCCCTCGCATCCTGATAACAGAGATGGCCCCACACACGCTTTGCCACCGGGACCTGTTGGACATTTATCGCCCTCGCTATCACATATTAGGATTTTTTCGTGGAGCACAGCTATATGATGGGGCCACACCAGAGACACGGAACCCGGCAGTGTTCTCCAGCGCTGGAATCCGTCTACCAACATTGTACGACGCCACACCACAGTCGACTGGACGCGGGTTTGGCGAGCCAACTTTCCTGTCAACTTTAGTGCGGTCGACGTGGTATGTGGTCACTAACGAAAAATTTCCGACCCGAATATTTCCGACCCGACGAAGGCTACATACCATTAACCTACCTGACGACCCTATGTGCCCCCCTTTGCGCGATGGTAGACACTGACGAACAAAGACTGAACTGTGGCCCCGCACACGAGTGCTGGAAACTGATCCGCCGGATACTGGTTTTCTTGCTACGCCACCCCAATGTTTCGATTGTGCCCCTGGACCTCTTTCACCCCGACGCTATTTCCCGATGACCCGGATGAATGCGGTCAGTTGGATATAAGGAATAGCGATACACTACATGTACCGTGACGGCGAAAAGGAAGTCTTCGATTTGTGGCAATACATGATCGACAAGTCCCTGGTCTTAACGAACAGAACGGAATACTGGAACCTTTTTGCTAACTATTTGGGATCGTGATACATGGACCGAACGCCCAGCTGGGGTGTGTCGGGTGTGAGAAGAAATTGACTTACAAACGTGATGTTTCCAGGATTCCCCTACGGTAACACAAACAGTCTGACGGTGTGAAGCGGTCCCGGACGCTCCGGCGGTTGGTGACTGGTGATGTCCATTGCAATTTCGACCGCCTCTTACTGGCCGCCCGCTTCGGTAAGGCGATCCCAGCGGGCAAGATGACCCTTTTTAGTTCGCATCATCGGCATAATTTTTGGCATATGACTTTTTTTGTTGATTCTTATATTAAAAACATAAAACAATTAAACAAATAAAAAAGTGTGGCGGTGCGCTTAAGTGGTATGCGGGGAGAGAGACATCGTGGCTAGGCCTCGGAATTCGACCCCTACACGTCTGGCCTCCTCCCGTCTGCCTCTGACTGCGCTACTCACAAAAAACTTGGTCGGCAGCCCGGGCTAGATTTCCGGGCGATGCATTTGTTTTTAATTTATTGTTCCGTTTCCGTATACAAGACGTAAAATAAATGCAGCAATCGTTTTTACCATAAAACGAACAAAACCTCTTTTTTCCATTATAAATAAATAAAATAAGAAAGTGGTAAAGTGCACGGAGTACCAATTCCGGACTCAGGTTCAGTTTCTACTGTTATCAACTTTTGGTTTCCATTTTATTTTTGTGAAAAAAGATGGTAGAGCACTTGACCGCCTAGTAAGCAGGAGACCCGAGTCCGATTCCCGTTCTTGGTACAAACTTTCACTCGCTGCTTCAGTCTATATACATAAAATCATATCCGTATGAGACCAGAAAGTCTCTTAAATTGCGTCATATTTTCCATTCAGTGAGAAGCTAAACTTACTGTGGCGCCACGTGCTGTAAACACAGACAAGGGATCGCGATCAAATCTACTGTTTAACGTGAACAAATACACGTTTAAATTAGGATCGAAGCATCTCACGGAAGACTAAATTCATTGATCTATGGACGCAGGTTGTTACATCTCACAAAAAAATTGATGGAGCACTTACCCGTGAAAGACAAAGGTCCCGAGTTCGAGTCTCGGTCGGGCACACAGTTTTAATCTGCAAGGAAGTTTCATATTAGCGCACACTTCGCTGCACAGTGAAATTTTCATTCAAGACGTTTTTCGTTGCATGACAGTATCCACATTTTCACTTAATTTGCGTGAACATCTGGGATAGTAACTGGGAGCTCCAATGCAAGACGAGCGATGTGACCCCTTAGGGACATGGGTACCAAAGAGGGGAAGAAATCCAGTGTGGCGCTCTGTGTGCACACCCGGAGGAATGATTGCAGGTCTGGAACGAGTCCTTCACGTCGTACTATCTGTGCGTGTCACTTTAGATCAGAAGAGATTTCTAGCTGAAATGGTAAAAATGACCAGCCTTGCTTGAGAGGTGACGGCATAACTCACCAAATGTAGCATCGGCGAGAGGGTCGATTGCGGACCTTTGGTACAGAACAAAAGGAGAGCCTCAAGCACAGACTCAGACCGCTATGCGATCGTGTAGGCTGCAGATTTATCGACTTGCGCCGTAGGGAGGCGGGGTGTCTGTTCTTACTTAGTAGGTCAGGAGTCCGCTGTAAGCAGGAGGCGACTACACGGGTAGCGGAGGATGCGTGGAATGGACTGTGCACTTTCTCAGTTTAAAGGATATCAGGAAGATGCAGAAAGAGTTTCCGTTTCAAAGGGTGCAGAACGAAAACGAAGAGGGTAGAAACAGCAAGTGTTGTAGTTGTAAATTCTCATAGCAAAGTTGAGAAGCAACCAGAGCTCCAGGCGCTAACTGAAAGCACTGAAGCTCAAAGCTGGCTAAAGCCATTAATAAGTTCACAAATGACCTAACGGTGTCCAGAAACGAAATATCAAGTACACTTGGTGGTGGCGTATTTGTTACTGTTAGATGAAGTTGATTTTGTAGTGAAACTGAAGTAGGCAGTTCCTGTGAGTTAGTATGGGTATACTTGACAATGAATTAGTTAATGATTGGTTCCATTTATCGATCCTCAAATTCCGATAATTCAGTTTCTAAGCAGTTCAAAGAAAACTTAAGTGTTATCTCAAATACGTACCCAACTCATACGATTACAGTTTATGGTGACTTTAATCTAACATCTACTACGTAGTCACAGGCGCTGGTAGGTATAAAACGTCGTCAGAAATTTTACTAAATGCTTTCTCAGAAAATTATTTTGTACAGTTAGTTCAAGAGCCTATTCGAAATGTAAATGGTTGCGAAAACATACTTAATCTCTTAGCATCATGATACATACAGGGACAAGTTACCAGAAGGACATAGTACAGAGACTGACCACCACAACATCCAAATCCACCAAAAGTAAACACAAACTACATCTATTGAAAAAGACATAAAAATCTATTCAGAGACACACAAAAATTGACGTCTCACTAACAGACGGTCTCCAGTTCTTACCAAGTAATTACGTAAGAGTAGACCAGACATGATTTAAATTCAAAGACATAGTATGTCAACCAAATGAGAGATTTCTACCGAATAGATTAGTAGCGGATCTTCATAGTCCCCCTTCGTACATGAAAGAGGTCAGCAGACTGTTGCAGAAGCAACGAAAAAAGCAAGTCAAATTTAAAAGACCACAAAATCACGAAGTTTGGTGATATTGCACTGAATCTTCAAACATCACAGAGTTCATTGCGAGATGCTTTAGATCACCTTCCACAACGAAACTGTCTCAAATCTGGCAGAAAATCCAAAGAGATTTTGCTCATATGTGTACTACATCAGCGGCAAGGCACAATCAATACGTCATATGCCAATGAAAGGCGCAATGGGGAGGAAGGAAAAGCAAGACACTAGAGCTGTCGGCTGCATCAGGACTTTAGGCGGAATTAGCGGCAACGAGTGAAAATAGTTGCGGAATTGGTATTCGAAGCCGGGATCTACTGCTTACTAGACAGTTACGTTAACCACTGAGCCACTCGTCACATAACATGATAAAAATGATATTGTGTAACTTCGCAAATATACCAAAACTGGCGTCGTAACGAAATAAATATTATCGCAGAAAAATAACAAAGACTGTGTATACAATTAATATGATCTGCTAATGCAATTGCAGTCTCTGTTCTTTTGCAAAAGCATCACACTCTCTTCCCTTTTGTTTCTGCGTAGTGTAAGAAGCCATTTTGTAACAAGGCACGATATCGTGTAAGTTTGATGTGATATTTAGCCTAAATGTAATCTAATATTACTTACAAATGTGGTAAAATTTTACATGTGCCAGCTCCTATATTCATGAAGCTGGAAAATTAATATCTTTATGCAAATTTTATAGGTGAACATTGCTGCAGAGGTAGGCGCCATTGTTCTAAATAACGGCCCATACTCGTAATAAATATCTTAATATTTGCTAATTTTGACAAATAAAAATAAATGTAAATGGAGGAGATTTCTCTTGATTAACGGTTATTTCCTTGCAACAATAAAACTAATCAATATTTCCATAACTGAATCATATTTGAGTAAAGCGAGTTCAGGGATTTATTGGTCCCCGCTTAACGAAACTGCGTGAATCTCCCTAGCTCTGCATTTACTCAATTAACAGTAATGAATTTCAACAGCAAAATTTACAGTTAAATAACTGGAATTTTGTGTGTTGATGGTGTCTTAATATAAAACCATCGTGACGGGCAAACTAACTTCGAAAAGTACCACAACTGAGTCACTGCCGTAAATAATTTTCCGGTTGTGAAGCAAACCGAATAACACTGACTCAAACTTTTCGTAACATATAAATACTAATACATAAAGAACCACCACAATGGCGCCCAACGTGCGTGACACAAACCATCGATTTATAAGAATACACCAGTTGTGGAGGTACATAAAGCACCACCACAACTGGAGTCCAAAGCGTGCAGCTCGAATCACTTACATAAATACAACCGAACAGATGTGCAAACAGATGCATAGCAGTATTTACATTTTCGTTAAACTCAGAATCTCAAACTAAACCTTAGCTGTAAACGTATATTTTGTGTATGTAGAAATTCCATGTGGTACATATTTTAACGTTGTAAAAATGAACTGGTTCATCTACCACTTCCATCAAAATCCTACAACCGGCCTATCCATGTGTAAGAAGTGGCTGCAGGAACTGATCCTTGGGCTGCAGCCTGGAGAAAAATACAAATAGCCAGAACAATAAACCAAAAACTACTAATGTTAAGAGTGGAGATACAAGTGCTGCTGGTTGGTGGACGACAAGACATAAATGAGCAGGGCCCAGGTGCTCTGCACAGTGAAAAATTTTGTCTACATTTTTTAATGAATTTACATTTGCATATTTTTGCAGTGAAATCAAATGATTCGTTTAATAAAAGCAGTGAATGATAGCGTTCAATTTGAGTGTCTGACGTAGGTAGTTTAGTGCAGTGCAAATTTCATACGAATTTGCTTGCTAGATTTATTTTAAAGCAATTTAAAGTAAAGTGTGCACAAAGACATCTTCAGAGCATAGACCACAAGATAATTTTGCGGTGTTTTTGACAATTAACGATTAAGTACCGGAAAACTTGCATTCCAGTTGTAGAAAGTTCTTTATAGGTGTACTAGCTCAGTTCGAGTACAGAGTCACGTTTTGAGTCACTCTGAAAGAATTTTACTTGATGATAGTCTTACATAACTAAAAGAAAGTGAAAAGTAGAAATTTCTAATTTTTGTATGTTTCTTTTTTTGGGATATTGTGAGACAATTTCACGTAAGGTGTGTGTTACATTTCCTGTGTTTTTTTGTGTGGCTTGTGTATATTGCCATTGAATAAACATGGTTAGGCCACATAGAGAGAAACGTACCGAGAGTGAGGCTCTATCTGATACGGAAGTGGACGATAATGTCCACAAGCTTCACGTAACTGAGCCATCGGAGAGTACCCGTTCGCAAATTTCTCAAAAGGAACCAGAACAGGGAGCAAAATTTCACGATTTTACTGAAAATACTGAACAATCTCAAGTGAGCACACATGTTCATGACATTAGGCCAAAATCGAAAACTGATGTCACAGCATCAGCTGATGATGCAGGTCCTAATCCTGATTTTCTCACAATTAGATACATGGGACAGACAACGCAAATAACCACTTTTTCGTCAGGTAAAAGACGTGTAGCAATCAGAACGTTGCCAACGTGAGGAAACGAAAAGCGTAAAAGGCAAAGCTCTTGAAGAAAGAGAGAAGCCTTCAGAAACTAAACGACCTTTTAGAAGAACGAGATAAGGCTATCATCTCACATCTACATTTATTGCAAGAGATGAATGTAATAAAACAAGAACTTGTGGAACAGAACTAACATGTTCTGGAAAAAAAATCATTGAACTTGACGATAGAATATATAACCTAAACAATGCCCATATTGTGCTCGAAGATCACAAAACTTAGACCTACATATTGGCGAGCGTATTTCTGATGCGGTGGGCCGGTTACAGGGTGAATATTGGAGTACGTCGGAGGAAAAAAGGCAATACAGCCACTTTCCAGTTTATATACACTATGACGAGAAATTTGCCAGTGAGAGTCAGCCACCGACTTTCATGGGCATTGTTGATGCCTCGGATTCAGGCGTATTACCAACCCTTGCCCAAGTAAAACTAGAGGATTCGGTAATAAAGCATAGACAGTTTCAGATATACAGTGATTAGAAAAAGGTTGTACATCCTATTATATAAAACGTTTTGCCTCGCTCATGGACAGAGAGGCGAAAGATTCAATTTGTCACATCCTTTATAACAGGAAATGCAGCGCTGTGGGCATTAGAAACGGCCGAACAGTGCGAGTCGTTTTCTGATTTTGAAACAAAATTTCTTGCAACGTTCTGGTCCCGATTTGTACAAGAACGTTTAAGAAAACAGGTCTACAGCCCCTAACCGCTCAATCCCCGCCAGGGGAGTTTAAGAAAGTATTTGGAGAAATATCTTAATAAGACGCGCTATTCGAATGAACCGATGTTGGCAAGATATGTATTGAGAATTCTTGAAGGAAAACGATCCATTGCCACTCGAGAAACATCTCGTGCGTGTCCCGGACACGGACATAGAACAATTTATGTCATCATTAGATTCCTTGGATTTAATCCAAGAAGATGCACGTCAAAACTAATATGGCAATGCGGGGAGCAACCAAAACAACAATGAATCACGACAGTCGAATAGTAGCAGCCACTGAAAGAAAGGGTTCGCGAAGAATAATGACTTTTCAAATGGTGAAGTGTACAATAAAAGGCAGGCGTAGCATAACCAGCAAGCAAGTAACAGTAGTTAGCATCCGGACTATGCGGGAGGAAACCAATATTCACGATCTACTTACTCACCGAGTAAACATAGCAGTGAACAATACAATCGTAAAAGGAGAGGGGAAGGAGGGGTAACCACATCTTCTCACAGAAAAACATGCACACTGCCAACGATCATTGACAACGCCCAGAGCCGCCAAACCGGCGGGCACGAAGGCAAATGTCAAATAACAATGCTGAGCCGTGGCTGGCTCGTGTTATGCTTTGCATTAAACCGTGGTTGTTATTCTGTGATTAGTCTCCGGCGGTTATCGCGATTATGCTGTCATCCTGTCTCTCCGCGAGTGGCAGCAGCAGCGTGTATCGATATTCGCACCTTTCTACTATCTTTGGCCTCGCGCTTATAGTTTCCGGCTGTACCGTGTGCGTGCAGTTGGTCGGTTGGCGTGGAGCAGCGAGGAAGTCTCCGTGGCGCGTGTCTGGCCGGGCCCATTGACAGCGTCCACGCGCGGTCGGAGTGTGAGGGGCTGTTCCCATTGCTACGAGGTCCGTGGCTCACCGATCCCGGACACGAAAGTTGAGTCTTTACTTAATTTACCAGCCAGCCCCAACTGTTCACACTGTGTCGTCTGAATTTCGTTGTGGGCTGTTGGGACATTCCCATGAGCAGCAACCTGTGTTTTCAAATTGGCGAAGTTCTAGCTGCCGTCCTGTGGAGTTTAACTTGATTATTTTGGAACTGAAGTGCACCAGCGGAATCTTCTGCCTTGTGGCCGTTAACGTACCCGTTACCTGCCCTGGACGTTGACGTAAATTCAGGCAGTGTATCTTCCTCGTCGTGTTGAGGCTGTCCAGCACGGTGTGTAGTTTGACAGCTGAATGTGTAATTCGTAGTGGGCGCCGATACCTTCTGCGTTGTTCCATTGAACTCCCTGTTGTGTGCTGGTCTGGTGGAGCGGAAGTTATCCTGTCGCTTGTTCCGTTGACTGTCTGTTGGTTGGGTTGCCGTCGGATTGACAATTGTTAGGCCGACTGCCTGTCTCGCCTAAGCGAGTGTTGGTGTTTGAATTCCAGGCCGACCCTTGGGAACTTCTGAGCACCGTTTGATGTGCTGCCTTTTTTTATTTGTCCTTATTGTTTATTTATGTATGGCTTCTAGCTGATTTTAAATTAAAGTTGTTTTGCCCTGAAGGGGTAAGGTTATTTGCCGGCCGCGGTGGCCGAGCGGTCTTTTAACTTTTTGCCGGCCGGAGTGGTCGTGCGGTTCTAGGCGCTACAGTCTGGAACCGAGCGACCGCTACGGCCGTCGGTTCGAATCCTGCCTCGGGCATGGATGTATGTGATGTCCTTAGGTTACATACGTTTAAGTACTTCTAAGTTCTAGGGGACTGATGACCTCAGAAGTTAAATCCCATAGTGCTCAGAGCCATTTGAACCATTTTTTTGAGATTGATTGGGCCTTCAGTGCAATTTAGATAAATGTTTTAGGACGAGGTCTTCTGACTTTTGAAATCCAAATTCTTGTTTTGAGTCTTAAACCTGTAGGGATATTATCCAACCCTAAGAAACTCCGTGCGATAGAGGAAATGCAATATCCAGCATCCAAAACACCGTTAAAGACTTTCTTAGGGATGATATTTTATAGACTTTTCATTCCTGGTCAGTTACTGAATAACGAGGACTTACTGAACCTATTAAGGAAAAATAGATTGTGGATATTGACACAGGAGTGCTGGAGATCATATGATCAGATAAAACAGGCTCTGATTACTGCGGACAATCTACACCACCCTAATATATCTCTGGATTTCTGCCTGGCGACGGATGCTTCCCCCTCTGGACTTGGAGCCTGTCTATTCCAGACACAAACATGGGGCAACTGACAGAAATAAAACTGATAGGATTCGCGAGTCGTGTACTTAGTGCTTGCGAGAGATCGTACGCAGCTACGGAGTTGGAAGCACGTGCCATGGTGTGGGCCCCTAGGAAGTATCATTACTATGTGTATTGCACAAATATTATTGTATTTTGCGATCATCAGGCACTGAGCTACGTCTTAACTTGCAGGCTATCACAAAAAAGGCTCCCCGGTGGGTGCAAGATTATAACCAAAAAATAAGGCACGTGAAAAAATTCAGACAATGTCGTCGCAGATGCGTTGCCTCGTTTAACGCGAGGTTTTCCAGAATTCGTCAATGTATTGGAACAATAGAGTGAGTTTAAGACTACCTTATTGAGAGATCCTGCTAAGAGGCCAACATACCTGCGTATGTGCCGTATCATCCAGAACTTCAGCGAGAAAGCAGTGCGTGGAAAAATATAATTAACCCGTTAGAAGGCAACAATGAAGGGCAATACAACAAGGTGTATATACTACGCAATGATCTATTATAACATAGAAAGAGTGAACAATCAGAGCATTGGTGTATTTGCATTCCAGCAGGATTTATTAATAATCTCGCCTGGTACACTGGGGACATTTTCGAGCCAAGAAGTGCGCCGATTTAATAGCAAAGTATTGCTATTTCCCCAGCCTTTACAGAAAAGTGAAGAAAATGCTGAGAACTTGCCTTATATGTCAGAAAATTAAGTCAACAACGCGTAGCACAAGGAGCGTACTTCATCCATTAGTGCCAACCGAACAACTGCAAATAGCAGCGGTCGACGTCACAGGTCCATTAATCATCGCAAGGGAGGCGTGAAGTAAGTTGTAGCTGTATTTGACGGCTCTACAAAGTACTTAAAGCTTAATCCATGAAGATGTTCCACTTCAACTACTATAGTGAGGAAGTTAGCAAAAAAATAGTTCAAATGGCTCTGAGCAGTATGGGACTTAACATCAGAGGTAATCAGTCCCCTAGAACTTACAAATACTTAAACCTAACCAACCTAAGGACATCACACACATCCATGCCCGAGGCAGGATTCGAACCTTCGACCGTAGCAGTCGCGCGGTTCCGGACTGAAGTGCCTAGAACCGTTCGGCCACCGCGGCCGGCAAGAAGTTAGCAAATGATATTATTCCCATCTACGAAAACCAAATTCCTTGCTAATTGACAATGCAGTTTACTTCAAAAGCAGACGGTGGAAACAAATCGTACAAGATCAAGGTGTAAAATATACACTTGTCATATTTTAATCCCGGGGCCAACCCGGTCGAGAGATGCTTTCACAATCTAAATATACTTATACCGACTTACGAAGCCAACCAACAGACCAAGTGGGTAGATTACATCCTGTTGCTCGGAAACATTCATAACAACCTACCACACGAGTCAACCGTATACTCGCCGGCGGAAGTCCATCTGACTAATCCTCCTGGTAAAGAAAGGTTACAGCCTCTTCCCATTATACCAAGCGTAGTGACAAAAGAGGAGATGCTGTGACAGGTCTTTAGGGTCGTTGCAACAGCAGGCAAACATTCGGAAAGAAAGTTTGACAACAATTTGAAACGAGGGCATTCATATGGGATTGGAGAAATAGTTACGCTGAGGAATTATCCAAAAGCATCTAGTTTAAGTAAATAAATAAAAAGTGGCAACTAATAATTGTGGATACAACTAATGAATGGTCCTATTTCTTAGCATACCGTGAGACTAGAAAACCTTTTATTGGACAAATCAATGATATTCCTGAAAACTGTAAATATATTCTTACTTGATAAGTAAGCATACTTTGAACACGTTTAGTTTAGTTTGAATATGTATGTTTGTGATTTATGGGTGCTTTGTTCATTTTTGTGCATCAAATTTCTTGTCTTGTTTAGTGTGTAAGCATGTGTATTTTTGAATGGATTGAACTGAATGCGTGCATCGCATACGTACATGAACTAACATATTAGCAAATGAATGGGACGTACGTGTCCATAAATGACTTACTAACACTGATTACAGTGCGTGCGCCCAAAAATTTGTCCCATTAAAATTTTGATAATGCCTATTCTCTGAACGGGACCGTTCGTATTTCTCATTTCAGCTACAGTACAGCTCGATAGATTTAGAGCGAACACCAGATAGAAATACTTGTGATGCACTTTCACGTGCAATCTACGTTAAGCGAATGATTCTGTGTTGAATGATAATATTATGTACAAAATTTACTGAAGTCACGATATCAGAGTGGCCAAATGGCCCACACTTTGTGAATAAGATGATATGGCAAAGGACATAATAGTTTTGTAATCGACAAAGCATATTACTGATTCAATTACTTGTCGGTAAAGCCGACGAAAAATGTAATATCGATTGTATATGTATTCATGTATGTACTTTGAATGAAAAGGATCAAAATGTGCTCAATGCGCCTTTAATGTAAAATATTTTTCCGGGCGCTCAGACAGTGACATGAGGAGAGAAGGTACTCGCACGGTACAAACACTAAACAAAGTAAGAGTGAGACAGAGCGTACGTGATGTAGCTAGCCAAAACATTGATAAACTGTGCCAGAGTGGAGCAGTAATAAAGTAAACGTAAATGTCCGTCATATACGGCTGAACTGTAATAAGGATAGTGCTATACGGCTGTTATAGTTTCATTGAACTGTTCAGAGCAAAAAACAGTGGTGTTTACTGCAAGACAGTGAACCTATACATAGTAGTTAAAACTACGTGGTTAAGAAACAGCCTACCGCGAACTAAATTCACAAGTGAACGCTTTCAGCGGCACATGTGTTAGCGGAACAGTGTGAAAGTGTCACGACGATAAACCTTGTATGGACGCCTACCAGAGTGACGTAGAGGAAAATCATAGTGAACACATGTTACGAATCACTCCTTACGTTATAGTAAAAGAGTGATCTGAAAATGTCAAAATCCCAAGTGAAGTACCATTATTGTCTGTTATCGACCAGCCTACTACAGACACTTACAAATACACGTGTGACTGTGGATCATATGGCCTAATAACGTTTCCCTTACAGCCATTGTATTTTGTGGTACTATTGGTGAAAATCGAATGTGCGGTGGGTTACTTTTCATGTTGCACGAGTGGCGAGCAGGCGCGTAGCAGTTTTGGACCGCTCAGCTGATCGGCGCCGGGCGACCCGCACTTGTTCTCTGACGTCATACACCGGTCATCGAACCTGCTTCCCGCGCACCATGTTCCGGCTTCTGCCGCTGCCCAGCGCTGAGTACTCGTCGACACCGTCTCCAACTGCGGTAGCGACGGTCAACGAATTTCTTCAACTGACGTTGGTGTATAATATTTGTAAAAAAACTTTGCAACAGTAATGTGAACACTAACAGGTAGTTTCTCAATACCAAACTACATAAACACTTTACGAAAGTAATTGAGAAAACGTGGAACATTTTGCTCATAAATGTAAAGTCAAATGAACTTGATTTGCTACGAAATCATAAACGTCAAACATTTCGCCAATATAAACTGACAAAGGCTTCTGCGTTATATGTGAAACTAGTATAACTTGTTACGACCTTGAACGTTGAGGGACAAAACATGTCGTGGACATTCTTAACGAGCGAATTTGAAAAACTTTCTAAAATAATTTGCACTATAACCATCTGCTACATGAACTATTTTTCTTTTGTGTTGATGTAGATTCTGTTCTATCATAATTGTCATTATGTTTAAATGTTTATTATTTGGAAAAAACAGTAAATATCACATGAAAGTAAACAGTCTGATGACTCCGGGAAGGGTTATTTTCGACACGTTTCTTCCCATACGACCGGGCCAGTATAAGCCTTTTGTTATCGGGTCATACGTTATTCCGATCTATTCGCCTTCATAGGCAGACACACGGCAAAGAGTAAGTCAAACGCAAGACCTGACAAAAATAATTGTAAACCTGAAAATACATTATAAAAATACTGTAGGTGTAAGTTAATGCTCTACTTGCTTAATAATTTGAGTAGTCTGAAACTACGCTTGCCATTGACAAGTGTGACTGATGACTAAAAATCATGAGAAGTGATCGGGTCTGGTAGTGAGTGAGACCCAACATTGGAAAGATTTGGCTACACCCTCACTGGGGGCCACATTTCGCCGGTACGTCACATAACGTGTTAAAAGTGATATTGAATAACTTGGCAAATATGCGAAAACTGACGCCGTATCGAAATAAATGTTATCGCAGAAAAATAACAAAGACTGTGTACACAATTAATATGATCTGTGAATGTAATTGCAATCTCTGTTCTTTTGCAAAATACTCGCACTCTTCCCTTTTCTTTCTGTGTGGTGTAGAAAGCCATTTTGTGACAAAGAATGGAAACGTATAAGTTTTATGTAATATTTAGTATAAATACAACCAAATATTAAAAATATGGTGAAATGTTATATGTTCCAAATCCTATATCCATGAAGCTGCAAAATTAAAGTCTTTACTCAAACTTTAGAGTTGAACTTCGGTACAGAGATCAGCGCCATTGTTCTAAATGATAACGACCCAGAGTCGTAATAAATATCTTAATACCTATTAATTTTGACAAATGAAAGTAAATGAAAGTAAATGTAAATGTAGGACATTAATCTTGATTAACCGTTCTTCCTTTGCAGCAATAAAAGTAATCAATATTTCCAGTATTGAATCATATTTGAGTAGAGCGAGTTCAGTGAATTTTTTGTGATTACCGTTTAACGGGATTGCGATGCTCTCCTTAGCCTATAATTTTCTTAAAAGTAAAAAATAAACATCAAAACTCAATTTCAATAGCAAAATTTACAGTTATGTTTCTGGTATACTGTGTTTTTTTTTTTTCTTCTTTGTATTTCAGTGGGGCAGGCTGGCAGCAACATATGCGCTGCTCTTCAGCCGAAAGACATTAATCATACAACATAACACATTTAAAATTACATAAAGGAGAGAATATGGTGTACTTACATATAAAAAATGGAACATCATGGAAGAGACAGAAGAAGGGGGCGACTGTATAAAGGATATAAAAACAGCAAAAAATTAGCGCACACACTGGATCACAAAAGTACATCATAGCACAAAGTAGATCATAGCACATAACAATCACTGACAATAACACTATATACAAGTCTAGTACACAATTAAAATCACTGCTATAGACGCACAGCAGAACCGCACCAAACACAACACTGACATACCTGATGACGATGAGCCAACAGAGACGATCTACGAGGGGCATACAGACAAGGGACGAGGGAAGAAGGAGGGCTGGAGAGGGGGGAGGGAAGAAGGCCGGGAGGGGAGGATAGGGGGAGAAGGGAACTTGGGGAAGAGGGGAAGAGATGGGGGAGAGAGGGGTGGGTGGGAAGCAGTCGGGGAGGGGGTGCCGGTACTCAGGGAGGGAAGGAGATAAATCCGCTCTGGGAGAAGGAGGGGAGAGGAAAAGGGGGCCATGGGGAGGGGGAGCAAACAAGGCCAGGTTACAATTGGAAGGAAGAGTAGATGTCACGGCGAATTTCAACATCCTGGAGGGAGAGGTGTGAGAAAGGAGGAAAGGTGTGGAAACGGGAGAGGGAGGGATACAGCGATTGAGGCGCGGCAACATGTGGGAGTGGAAAGGAATGAGGAAACAAGGAGGTGGGGGGGGGAGGGGGGGAGCAAGCCGGTGGACAGTGTAAAGGATGCAGAGATGTTGGAGCAAAAGGAGGGTGTGGGGGAAGAGGATGAGGTCATACAAGGAATGCAGATACAGAAGGCAAGGCAGAGCACATGGCGTTTATGAATTTGGAGTACCGTCTAAAAGTGCCGGCCGCGGTGGTCTCGCGGTTCTAGGCGCGCAGTCCGGAACCGCGCGACTGCTACGGTCGCAGGTTCGAATCCTGCCTCGGGCATGGATGTGTGTGATGTCCTTAGGTTAGTTAGGTTTAAGTAGTTCTAAGTTCTAGGGGACTGATGACCACAGCTGTTAAGTCCCATAGTGCTCAGAGCCATTTGAACCTTCTAAAAGTTGGTGGGTGCAGAGATCCAGGAAATGCTGGTATAACGGAGGATAGGACAGATGAGGGATTTGTAGTTGTCGAAAATGGTGGAAGGATACAATCCCCATGTCCAGCCAGACACGAGTTTCAGGAGTTGAATGTAGGAATCAGCTTTCTGCTGGATGGTCCGGAGGTGAGGGGTCCAGGTGAGGTGATTGTCGAGGGTGAGCCAAGGTATCTCAGGGTGGGGGTGAGCTGGATGTGGTGACCATAAATGGTGAGGTAGAAATCATGGAGATGGAAAGAGTGGATGGTGTAGCCTATGGTGACTGCCTGGGTTGGAGGGTTTGAGATGAAGGAACCACTGGTTACACCAAGTGGCGAACAAGTAAAGATGGACTTGGAGGGTGTGTTGGGACTGTTGAAGGGTAGGATAGAGAGCCATGAAGGCAGTGTCATCAGCATATTGGATAATGTGGAGAGGTGGGGGTGGCTTGGGCATATTGGCAGTGTACAGGATAGATAGGAAAGGCGAGACGACGGAGCCCTGGTAGATGAGAGCGGTGGGATAAAAGACATGGGAGTGTGACATAGGAAGGATGGCATGAGAGGAAGGAAGCAACCAGATGGACAAAATTGATAGGCAGCGCTTACATTTGGAGTTTAAAAAGGAGACTGGGATGCCATACGCGGTCATAGGCATTTTGGAGGTCAAAGGAATCAAAAATGTTGGAGTGTCAGGAGTTAAGCTGGAGAAGGTGGATGAGGTTCAGGAGTTGGTATTTGGCGGAGGAGAGTCGGAAGCTACACTGGGTAAGGGGGAGGAGGTGGTGGTGTTGATTAAGGTGTTGATATTTACAAAGGGAGAGGATATATTCCAAAACCTTACTGAAGACTCTGGTGGGGCAGATGGGTTGATAGGAAGAGTCGATGGAAGGGGGTTTATTGAGTTTGAGGAATAAGAGAACATGTAAAGTATATCACAGGTCGGGGTAGAAGCCAGCAGAGAGGATCATGTTATAGAGATTGGTATGTGCAGTCAGGAAGGAGAAGGGGCTAACTCTATGGTGGGGGTAGGTGCCAGTCATGACCAGGACCCATGTTGCATTTGGACCAGAGGATAAATTTATTCCCATGTGCTGTGAACAGAGTGTTGATGTCGGAGGGGGGGCAACTGCTCTTAGTACTGGAGACTAGGAGCAAGTGGAACAACCAATGTATCTGCACGTTCCATGATGGTGGGGAAAAGAGTATAATCAAAATGGGGATCATCAGGGATGGAGAAGACCTCTGAAATGTGGGATGCAAAGCGGTTGGCCTTACTGATGTTGTCGGGAAGGGGGCAGTCGTTATGGAGAAGGAGGTTATTGGGCGCAGAAGGGGAACCAGTAAGGCGATGGAAGGCGGACCAATACTTGGAGGAGTTGATAGGAAAGGTAGCGTTGAGTCGTGTACAGGTCTGGCGCCAGTCCCAGCATTTCTTTGCTGTAATAAGGTTCTGTACATGTTGCCGTATTTGCTGATGGCATGGAAGTGTATCCCTGTCATAAGTGCATAAGTGCACAGGAGGGAGTGATAGAGGTGGTGGGATTTGCAGAGGAGGAGAACAGCCCACGGAGGGAGAGTGGGACGATGGGGGGAGGTGGTTTTAGTAGGAGCATGGGCCCCCGCAGCGTCAGTAATTACTTTCTGAAGGAAGGATGAGGCATGGATGATGTCATCAGGATGGTGATAGGTAAGAGGGTGGCTGTCGACCTGGGTGATCATGGGTTCCCAGTAGGCATCCCAATTGGTGCGACGGTTGTCATGGATGACCTTGGGAGGGGGTGCATGGCGGGGTGCCAGCGGGGTGGTGAGCAGGTGTTATGGTGAGAACAGGGAGGTGGTCGCTGCCTGTGGGGTGAAGGATGTCGACAGTGATATGCCCAAGGAGGTTGGCGATGGCAATTACAACATCAGGGTTGGTGTCACTTTCGGGACAGATGTGCTGGGCAAGGGGAACAAGGTCACCCTGGGTCGTGGAGAGGATGCCACCACTGAAAGGCAGCAGGTGAGTGGCTATGGATGATTATGTTGGCAGCAATCATATACGTGGAGAAGGTGTAGTCAATGCGGGAGATGAAGTCGTAGTGAAGAGGAGCAGTGGAGTCGACATAGATGGTGGTGAAGGTAATGGTGAGGGAGGGGAAGAATATGCTGAGCGTAAGGTGGGGACATTGAAGAGAGGTTGTGGTCAGATGGGGATATGCTGAAGGTGACCAATGGCGACTTCACCCTGCATTCAGGGCCATGTTCATCAATGCAGTGGAGGATATGGGGAGAGGTGTGGATGGTATGGTGGATCTGGAGGAAGGTTATGCTCAGGAGGAAGGTGTCGACCCAGTGGTGGGAGAGGGTGTTCATGAGTAGGTTGGTGTGGAAGGAGCGGATGTTCTGAAATGGGATGTGACACTCCTGCCCTGCCATGCTGGGAAGAGAATGGGGATGAAGAGAAGAAAGCAGGTGGTGTATGAGATGTGTTGGAGGTTTGTGGGGGAGGGGGGTACTGAAAAGGGTGAATGTTTTGGAGGACTACAGTGAGGAACCGGATGATGTCTTCAGCTGAGCGGTGTGGACAGAGGGAATTGTTGGGGTGGATGGGGGGGATCAATGGGACGGAGAGGGACAGTAAGCTTGGGGATGGCAGGATGGGGTTTAGCTTTACACTTGTGGGTGTACGTGGGAAGAGGGCCATTGCAGGTGTTACAGGAAAGAGGGGTGGTGATGTTAGGCCAGTGTTTAAGAAAGTGGGAGACCTTGCAATGAGGACAGGAGAGTGGGGGCGTTTCCAGGTGGTGGTCAGGTGATCATTGTACATGAGGCAGGGCTGGTAGTGGTAGGATTGAGGAGGGGATTTGGAGGATTCCACAGGGTGGCGACAGTGGGAAATCAGGGTGCCCTGGGTTTGGAGGTGGTCCGTGGAGGGGGTGGATTCCAAAAAGACCCACATGAGATAGGTGGGACCCAAGGCATTGTTGATACATGGGTCAGAGGTCCAGGTGTGAAATCGGTTCTGGCAACACCTCATCTTCTGTGATCACCGGGCTGAGCTCGGTAGGAGAGAAGAGGAAGGTGGTTGGTGGTAGATAATGTAGGTGTGGTAGAGGTACTAGGTGGAGCAGCTGTTAAACTGGTGGCAAATCTGGCCTGGCTTGACGTGATGTGTGTGGGGGATGCAGACAATGATGTCACAGGCAGGGTGAGACAGAGGTAACCGGCCACCTGAGGAGTGGCACCAGAGGCAGCAGCGTAGGCGTACGTGAGGGTGGGTGCAGGAGATGATGTGAGTGTGGAGGCTAAGGAAAGAGTGTAGATTTGCGGATACACAGCAGGGGACGGGATGGGGTAGTTGGTGAGTGGGAGAAGGGGTTGTCGAGGTGTAAGGAGGGAGGCCAGGTGTGGTACACAAAGAACTGAAGTGACAGTGGTAGAGGGGGAGGAGAGGTGTGGAGGACAGTTTAGGTGGGAAGGCTCATGATGGACAAAGGCGACAGACAGACACTAGGCGGCAGAGGCAGCGAAGGACGGAGGCGACGAACGGACAGTAGGCGGCAGCGGCACCAAAGGAAAGAAGCGACGGACGGACAGTATGCGGGAGTGGCAGCGAAGGACTGAGGCGATGGATGGACAGTAGGCGGCAGCCGCAGTGAAGGATGGAGGTGAAGGACGGACAGTAGGCGGCGTCGGCAACGAAGGACGGAGGCGACGGACAGACAGTAGGCAGCGGTGGCAGCGAAGGACGCAGGTGACACACGGACAGTAGGCTGCAGCGGCAGAGAAGGACGGAGGCGACAGACGGACAGTAAGCGGCAGCGAAGGACGAAAGGGACGGACGGACAGTAGACGGCGGCGGCATCGAAGGATTGAGGCGACGAACGGACGGTAGGCGGCAGCAGCAGCGAAGGACGGAGGCGACAGACGGACAGTAGGCGGCGGCGGCAGCAAAAGACGGGGTGACGGACGGAAAGCAGCTGGCAGCGGCAGTGAAGGACGGAGGCGACAGACGGACAGTAGGCGGCAGCGGCAGTGGCAGCGAAGGACGGCAGCGACGGACGGACAGTAGGCGGCAGTGGCAGCGAAGGACGGAGCCGACAGATGGACAGTAGGCGGCAGCAGCAGTGAAGGCCGGAGGCGACGAATGGACAGTAGGCGGCGGCGGCAGCGAAGGATAGAGGCGACGGACGGACAGCAGGCGGCAGCGGCAGCGAACGACGGAGACGACGGACAGACAGTAGGCAGCAGTCGCAGCGAACGATGGAGGCGACAGACAGACAGTAGACGGCAGTGGCAGCGAAGCACGGAGGCGACAGACGGACTGTAGGCGGCAGTAGCAGCGAAGGACAGAGGCGACAGACGGACAGTAGGGGGTACCAACAGCCAAGGACGGAGGAGACAGAAGGACTGTAGGCGGCAGTGTCAGCAAAGAACGGAAACGACGGACAGACTGTAGGTGGTGGTGGCAGCGAATTACTGAGGCGAAAGACGGACAGTAGGCGGCAGTTGCAGTGATGGACGGAGGTGACAGACTGAAAGTAGGTGGCAGTTGCAGTGAAGGACGGAGGTGACAGACGGACAGTAGGTGGCAGTTGCAATGAAGGACGGAGGTGACAGACGGACAGCAGGTGGCAGTGGCAGCGAAGGACGGAGGCGACAGATGAATGGTAGGTGGCAGAGGGAGGGAAGGACAGAGGCGACAGATGGACAGTAGGCGGCAGCGGCAGTGACGGAGGGAGGCGACGGACAGACAGTAAGTGGGAGCGGCAGCAAAGGACAGATGCGACAAACAGACAGTAGGCGGCAGTGGCAGCGAGGGATGGAGGCACCAGATGGAGAGTAGGCGGCAGTGGCAGCGAAGGTAGGAGGCGACAGACGGACAGTAGGCGGCAGCAGCAACGAAGGTAGGAGGCGACAGACGGACAGTATGAGGCAGCGGCTGCAAAGGATAGAGGCGACAGACGAATCGTACCTGGCAGCAGCAGGGACAGACGGAGGCGACGTATGGACAGTAGGCAGCAGTGGCAGTGAAGGTCGGAGGCCATGGACGGACAGTAGGATGCAGGTGCAGCAAAGGACGGAGTCAACAGATGGACAGTAGGCGGCAGTGGCAGTGAAGGACAGAGGCCACAGACAGACAGTAGGCATCAGTGGCAGCATAGGACAGAGGCGACGGATGGACATTATGCGGCACTGGCAGCAAGGGATGGAGGCGACGGACGGACACTAAGCGGCAGCAGCAGAGAGGGAGTAACACGACAGACGGACAGTAGGTGGCAGTGGCAGAGTGGGACGTAGGCGACGATCAGTCAATAGGCGGCAGGGGCAGCAAACTACGGAGGTGATGGACAAACTGTAGGCAGCAGTGGCAGCGAAGATGGAGGCGACGGACGTACAGTGGGCGGCAGTGGCAGCAAAGGACAAAGGGAATGGACGGACAGTATGCGTCAGCCTCAGCAAAGGACGGAGGTGACGGAAAGACTGTAGGTGGCAGCAGCAGCAAAGGACGGAGAAGACAGACGGACAGTAGGAGGCAGCAGCAGCGAAGGATGGAGTCGACGGATGGACAGTTGGCGGCGGTGGCAGCAAAGGACGGAGGCGACGGACAGACAGTAGGTGGCAGCAGCAGCGAAGGACGGAGGCGACGGACAGGCAATAGGCGGCCGCGGCAGCGAAGGACGGAGGCGAAGGAAGGACAGTAGGCAGCAGCAGCAGCTAAGCACGGAGTCGACGGACAGACAGTAGGTGGCAGCGGCAGCGAAGGACAGAAGCGACGGACAGTAGGTGGCAGCGGCAGCGAAGGACCGAGGCTACAGACGGACAGTAGGTGGTAGCGGCAGCAAATGACGAAGGCGACAGACTGACAATAGGTGGCAGTGGCAGCAAAGGACGGAGGCGACCGACACAGTGTAGGCTGCAGCAGCAGCAGCAGCGAAGGACGGAGACGACGGACAGACAGTAGGCAGTAGTGGCAGCGAACGATGGAGGCAACAGACAGACAGTACACGGCAGTGGCAGCGAAGCACTGAGGCGACAGACGCACTGTAGGCGGCAGTAGCAGCGCAGGACAGAGGCGACAGACGGACAGTAGGGGGTACCAACAGCCAAGGACGGAGGAGACAGAAGGACAGTGGGCGGCAGTGTCAGCGAAGGATGAAGGCGACGGACAGACAGTAGGTGGCGGCGGCAGTGAATTACGGAGGCGACGGACGGACAGTAGGCGGCAGTTGCAGTGAAGGACGGAGGTGACTGACGGACAGTAGGCGGCAGCGGCAGAACAGACGGAGGCGATGAACAGACAGTAGTCGCCAGTGGCAGCGAAGGCAGAGTAGACGGATGGACAGTATGCTGCAGTGGAAGTGAAAGACGCAGGCAACAGACGGACAGTAGGGGGTAGCGATAGTGAAGGACGGATGCGACCGACAGACAGCAGGCGGCAGAGGCAGCAAAGGACGGCGGCGACTGACAGACTGTAGGCGAGAGTGGCAGCAAAGGATGGAGGCGACAGGCAGACAGTAGGCAGCAGCGGGAGCAAAGGATGGGGACGTTGGACAGAGAGTAGGCGGCAGCGGCAGCAAAGGACGAAGGTGACAGACGGACAGTAGGCGCCAGCGGCAGCGAATTACGGACGCGACGGACAGACAGTAGGTGGCAGTTGCAGTGAATGACGGAGGTGCCAGACGGACAGTAGGTGACAGTTGCAGTGAAGGACGGAGGTGACAGATGGACAGTAGGTGGCAAAGGCAGCGAAGGACGGAGGCGACGGACAAACAGTAGGCAGCAGCAGCAGCAATGGACGAAGGCGATGGACAGACAGTAGGTGGCAGCAGCAGTGAAGGACGGAGACGATGGACGGACAGTAGGGGGCAGGGGCAACACATTATGGAGGCGACAGACAGACAGTAGGCGGCAGTGGCAGCGAAAGAAGGAGGCGACGGACAGACAGTAGGCGGCTGCGGCAGCGAAAGACAGATGCGACAAACGGACAGTAGGCGGCAGTGGCAGCGAAGGATGGAGGACCAAATGGACAGTAGGCGGCAGTGGCAGCGAAGGACAGAGGAGACAGACGAACAGTAGGCAGTACCGGCAGCTTAGGACAGAGGCGACGGACGGACGGCTGGCGGCAGCGGCAGCGAAGGACGTCGGCGATGGACCGACAGGTGGTGGCAGCAGCAATTAAGGACAGAGGCTACTGACAGAATGTAGGCGGCGGCAGCAGTGAAGGACGAACAGTAGGCTGCAGTAGCAGCGAAGGACGGAGGCGACGGGCGGACAGTAGGCGGCAGCGGCAGCGAAGGACGGAGGCGACAGACGGGCAGTAGGCGTTAGCGGCAGTGAAGGACCGAGGCGACTGACGTATAGTAGGCGGCAGTGGCAGCGAAGGACGGAGGTGACGGATGGACAGTAGGTGGCAGCGGCAGCAAAGGATGGAGGCGACAGTCAGACAGAAGGCGGCAGCACCAGCGAAGAACGGAGATGACGGACAGACAGTAGGTGACAGCGGCAGGGAGGGACGGAGGCAACAGACGGACAGTAGGTGTTAGCAGCAGTGAAGGACCGAGGCACTCACGGATAGTAGGCGGCAGTGGCAGCGAAGGACAGAGGCGACAGACGGACAGTAGGTGGCAGTGGCAGCGAAGGACGGAGGCGACAGACGGACTTTTTTTTTTTTGGTGGGGTTTAAGGGCGCTCAACTACTGAGGTTATTAGCGCCCAGTCACTGTTGTTAGAGCACATGGAATCTAGTAAAACTCAAGGGGATTGGGGGGGACACCAGAAGGACCTGTCAAAGATGCAGATAAAAGAAGTAAAAAGGTTAGCTGTCTTTGGACAAGCCAGTTAAAGTTATAAAACCCAGAATACGAGCAGCTGCTCGAGCGTCATCAGCTAAAACATCTGGTAAAGTAGATGGCAGGGACAGGTCAACGCGAAATTGACTAAAACGGGGACAATAAAACATGGCGCACTGTTAATGCCTGCCCACAAGGGCACTGCGGGGCTGGGTCACCGGAGAGCAGGTAGCGGTGGCTAAACCGGCAATGCCCAATCCGCAACCTGGTCAGAAGGACCTCCTCTCGCCGAGATGGTCGGGAGGAGGTTGTCCAAACAGTTGGGAGCGGTTTTACTGCCCAGAGCTTGTTTCCTTGGAGGGATGACCAAGCATCCCACCACAACGACACAAGCCTCTTACATACATCCCCACGAACGTCAGATGACGGAACACAATGGGAGGCTGGCCGAGGCAGGAGGACTGCAGCCTTGGCTGCAGCATCCGCAGCCTCATTCCCAGGCACTCCTACATGTCCAGGAAGCCACAGAAAGCTGACAGGAGAACCATTATCAGCGAAAGAATGGAGGGACTGCTGTATCCGTTGAATCAAGGGATGGACCGGATAGGGAGCGCCAAGGCTCTGAAGAGCACTGAGTGAGTCAGAGCAGAGTACATACGATGAATGGCGGTGGCGGCGGGCGTACTGAAAGGCCTGATGGAGAGCAAAATGCTCGGCCGTAAAGCTCGAACATTGGTCGAGGAGCCGGTATTTAAAGGTGGCGGCCCCGACGACAAAGGCACAGCCGACACCATCGTCAGTTTTGGAGCCATCGGTGTAAATAAAGGTGTGACCGGCAAGTCGAGCACGAAGTTCGACAAACTGTGAGCAATACACTGCAGCCGGAGTACCCTCCTTCGGGAGTGAGCTGAGGTCGAGATAAATATGAACCGCAGCCTGGAGTCAAGGTGGTGTCGGGCTCTCACCCTCTCTGATGGTGGTAGGGAGGGCAAAATCCAATTGTCGAAGCAGGCGACGGAAGCGGACTCCGGGGGGCAGCAGGGCAGACACATACAACCCGTACTGACGGTCGAGAGATTTGGCGAAGAAGGACTGGTAAGAAGGGTGGTCGGGCATAGACAACAGCCGGCAGGCATACCGACACAGCAGTACGTCGCGCCGGTAGGTCAATGGTAATTCGGCAGCTTCAGCATAAAGACTCTCGACAGGAGTAGTGTAGAAGGCTCCGGTCGCAAGACGTTTCCCCCGATGGTGGATGGAGTTGAGCCGGCGTAAGAGGGATGGCCGAGCGGACGAGTAGACGAAGTTCCCATAATCCAGCTTCGATCGGACTATGGACCGATACAAGCGAAGCAGGACAGTGCGATCCGCCCCCCAAGAAGAACCGCTAAGAACTCTGAGGTCATTAAGGGAACATGTACAACGGGCCACCAAATAAGAGACATGTGGAGACCAACACAGTTTCCTGTCCAATGTGAGCCCTAGAAACTTAGTTGTTTCCACGAATGAGAGAACAACGGGACCGAGATGTAAGGATGGCGGATGGAACGCTTTATATCGCCAAAAGTTCATACAAACCGTCTTCTCTTCAGAGAACCAGAAGCCATTTGCCACGCTCCATTAGTAGAGGCTGTCTAGACAATGCTGAAGGCAGCGCTCCAGGAGGCATGTTCTCTGGGCACTGCAGTAGATCGTGAAGTCATCGACAAAGAGAGAGCCTGAGACATTAGGTGGAATACAATGCATAATTGGATTGATCGCGATGGCAAAAAGGGCTACGCTCAAGACGAAGCCCTGAGGCACTCCGTTCTCCTGGAGGAAGACGTCGGACAATACGGAACCCACACGTACCCTAAACTTTCGATCCGTTAAAAAGGAATCAATAAAAAGGGGCAGGCGACCACGTAGGCCCCACCTGTGCATAGTGCGGAGGATACCTCCTCTCCAACAGGTATCATAAGCCTTCTCCAAGTCGAATAACACGGCTACCGTTTGGCGCCTTCGCTAAAAGTTGTTCATGGTGAATGTCGACAAGGTCGCAAGGTGGTCAACAGCGGAGCGGCGGCGACGAAAGCCGCATTGGACATTAGTAAGTAGCCGTCGAGATTCAAGAATCCAGACTAACCGAGCATTAACCATGCGCTCCATCACCTTACAGACACAGCTTGCAAGAGAAATGGGGCGGTAACTAGAAGGAAGGTGTCTATCCTTCCCGGGTTTGGGTATAGGAACAACGACGGCGTCACGCCAACGCATGGGGACCTGACCTTCGGTCCAGACGCGATTGTAGGTACGAAGAAGGAAGCTTTTGCCCGCCGGAGAAAGGTGTGCCAGCATCTGAATGTGAATGGCATCTGGCCTCGGGGCAGAGGACCGGGACTGTGCAAGCGCACGTTCGAGTTCCCGCATAGTAAAGGGGGCATTATAAGTTTCCAGATTCAGCGAGTGGAAGGAAGGTCGCCGAGCCTCTTCTGCCTCTTTCCTGGGAAGGAAGGCAGGGTGGTAATGGGCGGAGCTTGAAACGTCCGCGAAAAAGCGGCCTAAGGTGTTGGAGACAGCCACAGGATCAACAAGGACCTCATTACCTGAGGTCAGGCCAGGTACCGAGGAGTGGGCCTTAATGCCCGACAGCCGGCGCAGGCCACCCCAAACGACGGAAGAGGGGGTAAAACTGTTAATGGAGCTGGTGAAAGAGGCCCAACAAGCGTTTTTGCTGTCTTTGATGACTCTACGGAATTGCGCTCGGAGTCGTTTGTATTCAATGCAATTCGCCAACGTAGGATGGCAGCGAAAGGTGCGTAAAGCACGTCGTCGAGCACGGATAGCGTCTCTACAAGCCTCGTTCCACCAGGGGACGGAAACGCGACATGAAGAGGTAGCACGAGGAATGGAACGTTCAGCAGCATTGATGATAACAGCCGTGAGGTATTCGACCTGACTGTCACAACTGAGAAAATCGTGGTCCAGAAAGGTCGCCAGGGAGGAGTAAAGTCCCCAGTCAGCTTTCGGTATGTTCCAGCTCGAAGGACGTGGGGATGGGGTGTGGTGCAGGAGACGAACGACACAGGAGAAGTGGTCGCTCGAATAGGTGTCAGAAAGGACATACCACTCGAACCGACGGGCAAGAGTGGTAGAACAGATCGAGAGGTCCAAGTGGGAGTAGGTATGAGTAGAGTCCGAGAGGAAAGTCGGGGCGCCGGTATTGAGGCAGACAAGATTGAGATGGTTGAAGACATCCGCCAAGAGTGAGCCTCTTTGACAGGATGCAGGAGAGCCGCAAAGGGGATGACGGGCATTGAAGTCGCCAAACAATAAAAACGGCGGGGGAAGCTGAACGATCAGGTGCATCATGTCAGCCCGACTAACAGCAGATGACGGTGGAGTGTAGATGGTACAAACTGAAAAAGTAAAAGCAGAAAGAGTAATATGGACAGCTATTGCTTGGAGTGGGGTGGTCAATGGGATGGGATGGTAATAGACATCGTCCCGAACGAGCAACATGACCCCACCATGAGCTGGGATACCGTCCACAGGGGTGAGGTCATACCGCTCCGAGGTATAGTGGGTAAAAGCAAAACGGTCAGTCGGGCGCAACTTGGTTTCCTGGAGACCAAGGACGAGCGGACAGTGCAGGCGGAGGAGCAGTTGTAATTCCTCCCGAGTAGATCGAATACCTCTTATGTTCCAATGTAACAAGGCCATCACTAGTCAAAAAGTTGGGCGAACGAGATGGGGGAAGACCTGGTCACCTCGATGGCCGCGGAGTGCCAGGTTGCGAGGGAACAACGCTACAACCGGCGGGAGGCGGATCCGGTTCCATCGAGTCGTCCCTGGTTGTGTAGGAGGGGCAGCATCATTTGCCGACGAGAGGCCAGCTGAGCGCCTGGCAGCAGAGCATTGCGGCGAAACTGAGGATGGCCGGGAGCAGCGACTCACGGATAGAGCGTCAGACGAAACGCGCCGGGGTGGAGAGGGGGATAGAGACCTCTTCTTGGAGGCCTTCTTGGAAGGCCGAGGAGGCACAGGGATGGTGGGCTGGACCCGAAGAAGGTCTTCACACGCGGGGTCCGTTTTGGAACACCAGACCTCGGAAGCTGGGGTCCGGAACATTTCCCTGATGGACGCCTGAGAAGAGGATCGCTTCTCAGGTGGCGGGGGGAGAGGAGGAGGAGGAAGGGTGGCCCCTGGGGCAGAGGGGGCGGGGGCCATGGGGGAGGAGGATTTGGAAGGGAGGGATTTGGGAGGCGGAGGCAGAGCCCCCTGATGGGCAGAGGAGGCGGAAGGGGGACAGGATAGGGGTGAGGATACCGCGGAATGAGTGGACACAACTGAGGCAAAGGAAGTGGTCAACGGCACGGGATGGAGTCGGTCATACTTCTTCCTGGCCTCAGAATAAGAGAACCGATCCAGTTTTGAGTTCTTGTATCTTCTTCTCCTTCTGATATGCGGGGCAGTCTGAGGATCTAGGCGGGTGGATGCCAGGACAATTAATGCACCAAGGTGGTGGGGTGCATGTATGTTCCTCACGAAGAGGACGTCCACAATCGCCACAAAGGGGCTCAGCCTCACACCGTGACGACATGTGCCCTAAGCGCACACACCGAAAACAGCGCACAGGAGGCAGGACGTAAGGTCGCACGTCGCACTGGTAGCACATCACCTTTACCTTCTCTGGGAGAACGTCCCCCTCGAAGGCGAGGATAAAGGCCCCGGTGTCGGTGCGACGGTCTTTGGGGACGCACTGGACTCGCCGGACGAAATGCACGCCTCAGCACTCCAGGTTGGCCCTGAGCTCCTCATCAGATTGTAGCAGGAGGTCACGATGAAAAATAACCCCCTGCGTTCTATTTAGTGCCAGATGCGGGACAATGGACACTGGGATGTCCCCTAGGCGGTCGCACGCCTGGAGCGCCGCCGACTGTGTGGCGAAGGTGGTCTTGATAAGAACGGACAATGAACGCATTTTGCTGAGAGCCTCGATTTCCCCGAAGATGTTCTCAATGTGCTGAACAAAGAACATGGGGTTGGAGGTGGCGAACGTCCCCCCATCGGTTCGAGAACAGACCAAATAGTGGGGGAAGTACTTCGCCCCAAGCCGGCGGGCCTGTCCCTCCGCCCAGGGAGTGGCCAAGGGGGAAAGGGCAGGAGAACCAGAACTAGAAACGTTACCTTTTCTTTTGAAAGACTCGGCCGCAGAGCGACCTGATACATGTTGACGTTTCATCTGCGAAACGTCCGCCCCGATTCCACCCACTCCGACCAGGGGCTCTCCCCACAGGCGCCACCCAGCCTCAGCAAGGGCCACCTGGCAGGATGACCGTTGCCGGGAGTCCTGATGCCCCAAGGAGACGGGCATCTAATCCTTGGCCGACGTGGGGAGGGTGCAGCTCAGGTAGCGGCAGTACGATCCCTGTGTTGTCAGGGGGCTACAACCTAGAGGGTACATGACGACCCCACCACAACGGGCTGGCTACCATGCTGGATTTCTGGTGCCATGGAAAATCCATCATGATCGCTGGTGCAGATGGGGACGCACTATGGGCGTAACTTGTACAACCCATCAAGCGTTTAGGCCCAATTTGAGGAATAGTGGGTATGGTTACAACGCCGGTACAATGCTGAGTGCCAAGGTCTTAGTGCACTTAGGACCAGTGGAACACCACGAAAGGTGTCCTTCCCCAAAAGGCTCGTACTTCTGTAGAATTTTGAAAAATGGAGGTCAAACCCCAAGGGGAACCATCACATGGAAGGCCGAAATGGTTGAACCTCCTTTTAGTCGCCTCTTACGACAGGCAGGAAGACCTCGGGCCTATTCTTACCCCGGACCCGCAGGGGGACGACAGACGGACAGAAGGCGGTAACGGCAGCGAAGGACAGAAGCGACGGACCGACAGTAGGCGGCAGCGGCCGCGAAGGACGGAGGTGACATACAGACAGTAGGTGGCAGTGGAAGGAAAGGACGGAGGCGACGGACGGACAGTAGGCGGCAGTGGCAGCGAGGGACGGAGGCGACGGACGGACAGTAGCATGCAGTGCAGCGAAGGACGGAGGCGACAGACGGACATTATTCGGCAGTGGTAGAGAAGGGCAGATGTAACAGATGGACAGTAGGCGGCAGCGACAGCAAAATATGGAGGGGACGGATGGACAGTAGGCGTCAGTGTCAGCATAGGGAAGAGATGATGGACAGTCAGTAGGTGGCAGCGGCAGCAAAGGACGGAGGCAACGGACGGACAGTAGGCGGCAACGGCAGCATAGGACGGAGGCAACAGATGGACAGTAGGCGGCAGTGGCAGCTAAGGACAGAGCTGACGGGCCGACAGTAGGTGGCAGTGGCAGCAAAGGACAGAGGCGACAGACGGACAGTATGCAGTAGTGGCAGCGATGGACGGAGGCCACGGATGGATAGTAGGCAGCAGCAGCAGGGAGGAGTGGATGTGACGGACAGGCAGTAGGCGGCTGTGGCGGCGATGGACGGATGCGACAGACAGATAGTAGACGGCAGCGGCAGCAAGGAATGGAGGCGACAGACGGACAGTTGACAGCAGCGGCACCGAACGGCAGAGACGACAGACAGACAGTAGGTGGCAGCGGCGACGAAGGACGGAGGTGACGGACGGACCGTAGGTGGCAGCGGCAGCGTAGTATGGAGGCGACGGACGGACAGTAGGCGGCAGTGGCAACAAAGGACGGAATCGACGGACGGACAGTAGGCGGCAGCGGTAGCACAGGACGGAGGCGATGGACGAACAGTATGCGGAAATGGCAGCGAAGGACGGAGGTGACGGATGAACAGTATGCGGCAGTGGCAGTGAAGGACAGAGCCGACAGACGGACAGTGGGTGGTAACGGCAGAAAGCGACAGAGGCGAGGGATGGACAGTAGGCGGCAGCAGCAGCTAAGGATGGAGAGGACAGACGGACAGTAGGCGGCAGTGGCAGCAAAGGGCGGAGGCGACGGACGGACAGTAGGTCGCAGCAGCGGCTAAGGACGGAGGAGACGGGCAGACAGTAGGCGGCAGCGGCAGCGAAGGATGGAGGAACCGGACGGAAAAGAGACGGAAGTTGCAGCGAAGGACGGAGCCGACAGACGGACAGTAGGCGGCAGTGGCAGCAAAGGGCGGAGGCGATGGACAGACAATAGGCAGCAGCGGCAGCGAAGGACGGAGACGACGGATGGACAGTAGGAGGCAGGTGCAGCGTGGGACGGAATCGACGGACGGACAGTAGAGGGCAGTGGCAGTGAAAGACGGAGGCGATGGATAGGCAGTTGGCGCAAGCAGAACTTAAGGACTGAGTCGACGGACAGATAGCAGATGGCAGCGACAGCGAAGGATGGAGACAACGGACAGACAGTAGGACGCAGCGGCAGCGAAGGAAAGAGTTGACGGACGGACAGTATGCGGCGGTGGCAGCAAAGAACGGAGGCGAAAGACCTGCAGTAGGTGGCAATGGCAGTGAAGTATGGCGGTCATGGACAGACAGTAGGCGGCAGTGGCAGCAATGGACGGAGGCAGGGGACGGACAGTAGGCGGCAGTGGTAGCAAAGGACGGAGGCGACGGACAGACAGTACGCGGAAGCGGCAAAGTTGGACAGAGACGACAGACGGACAGTAGGTGGCAGTGGCAGCGAAGGACGGAGAAGACGGATGGTCAGTAGGCGGCAGTGGCAGCGAAGGACGGAGAAGTCGGATGGAAAAAAGACGGAAGTGGCAGCGAAGGACGGAGGCGACAGACGGACCGAAGGTAGCAGTGGCAGCAGAGGACGGAGGCGACGGATGGACAGTAGGTGGCAGTGGCAGCAAAGGGCAGTTGTGACGGACGGACAGTAAGCGGCAGCGGCAGCGAAGGAGGGAGGCGACCCACGGACAGCAGGCGCCAGCAGCAGCGAAGGACGGAGGCGACAGACGGAGAGTAGGTGGCAATGGCAGCGATGGACAGAGGCGACAGACGGACAGTAGGCGGCAGTGGCAGTGAAGGGCTGGGGCCACAGACGAACAGTAGGCAGAAGCGGCAGAGAGGGACGGTGGCGACAGACGGACAGTAGGCGGCAGCAGCAGCAAAGGACGGAGAGGATAGACGGCCAGTAGGCGGCAGTGGCAATGAAAGACGGAGGCGACGGACGGACTGTAGGCGGCAGTGAGGGACGGAAGCGACAGACGGACAGTAGGTGTCAGCAGCAGCGATGGACGGAGGCGACAGACGGAGTGTAGGCGGCAGCAGCAGCGAAGGACGGAGGTAACGGACCGACGGTAGGCGGCAGCAACAGCGGCAGCGAAGGACGGAGGGGACAGACGGACAGTAGGTGGCAGCGGCAGCGAAGGAGGGAGGCGATGGACAGACAGTAGGTGGCAGCGGCAGCTAAGGACAGAAAGGACGGACAGACAGTAGGTGGCAGCGACTTCGAAGGATGGAGGCGACGGACGGACAGTAGGCGGCAGTGGCAGCAAAGGACGGAAGCGACAGACTGACAGTGGTCGGCAGTGGCAACCAAGGAGGGAACAATGGACAGACAGTAGGCGGCAGCGGCAGCGAAGGACAGAGGCTACAGAAGGACAGTAGGCGGCAGTGGCAGTGAAGGACAGAGGCGACAGATGGACAGTAGGCGGCAGCGGCAGCGAAGGATGGAGGCGACGGACGGACAGTAGGCGGCTGTGGCAGCGAGGGATGGAGGCGACGTATGGACAGTAGGCGGCAGTGGCAGCGAGGGACGGAGGCGACGGATGGACATTAGGCGGCAGTGGCAGCGAAGGACGAAGACGATTTGCGGACGGGAGGCGGCAGCGGCAGCAAACGATGGAGGCCACTGATGTACAGTAGGCCGCAGCAGCAGCTAAGGACGGAGACAACAGACGGACTGTAGGTAGCAGCGGCAGCGAAGGATGGAGGAGACGGTCGGACAGTAGGTGGCAGCAACAGCGGCAGCGAAGGACAGAGGCGACAGACGGACAGTAGGTGGCAGCGGCAGTGAAGGAGGGAGGCGACAGACAGACAGTATGCGGCAGCGGCAACAATGGGCGGAGGCGAGGGACGGACAGTATGAGGCCGCGGCAGCACAGGACGGAAACGACGGACAGACAGTAGGTGGCCGTGGCAGCAAAGTACTGAGGCGACGGACAGACAGTAGACGGCAGTGGCAGCGAAGTACGGATGCGACGGATGGACAGTAGGCAGCAGTGGCAGCGAAGTACGGAGACGACGGACAGACAGTAGATGGCAGCGGGAGCGAAGGACAGACGCGACGGATTGACATTTGGTGTCAGCGGCAGTGAAGGACGGAGGCGACGGCCGGACAGTAGGCAGCAGCGGCAGCGATGGACAGAGGCGACGGACGGACATTATGTGGCAACGGCTGCGCAGGACGGAGACGACGGACAGACAGTAGGTGGCGGCAGCAGCAGCAGCAGCGAAGTACGGAGGCGACAGACGGACAGTATGCGGAAGTGGCAATGAAGGACGGTGGCTACAGTGGGATAATAGGTGGTAGTGGCAGCGATGGATGTAGGCGACTGAAGAACAGTAGGCAGCAGTGGCATCGAAGGACGGAGGCGTCGGATGGACAGTAGGCGGCTGCGGCAGCAATTGACGGAGGCGACGGATGGACAGTAGGCATCAGCGGCAGCGAAGTACGGAGGCGACGGACGGACAGTAGGCGGCAGTGGCAGTAAAGGACTTAGGCGACAGACGGACAGTACGCGATAGTGGCAGCAAAGGATGGAGGCGACGGATGGACAGTAGGCGGCAGCGGGAGCGAAGGACAGACGACCAATAGACAGTAGGCGGCAGCGGCAGTGAATTACAGAGGCGACTGACGGACAGTAGGTGGCAGCGGCAGCAAAGGACGGAGGCGACTGACGGACAGTAGGTGGCAGCAAATTGTGAGGCGACGGACAGACAGTAGGTGGCAGCGGCAGCAACGGACGGAGTCGACGGACAGCCAGTATGCTGCAGCGGCAGCGAAGTACGGAGGCGACAGACAGTAGGCGGCAGCGGCAGCGAAGGACAGAGGCGACGGATGGACAGTAGGCGGCAGCAGCAGCTAAGGACGGAGACGACGGACAGACAGTAGGCGGCAGTGGCAGCGAAGGACGGAGGCGATGGACGGACAGTAGTCGGCAGTGGCAGTGAAGGACGGAGGCGACAAATGGACTGTAGGTGGCAGTGGCAGCAAAGGATGGAGGCGATGGACGGACATTAGTTGGCAGCGGCAGGGAAGTACGGAGATGACAGACAGACAGTAGGCGGCAGCGGCAGCGCAGGACGGAGACGACGGACAGACAGTAGGTGGTAGCGGCTGGGAAGGACAGAGGCGACGGACGGAGAGTTGGCAGCAGTGGCAGACGTGCAGAGGGCCGGCGGCGGCGCCGATAGACGGCGGCGGAGGGGTGGACAGATGACAATGGCCAGCAGGCAGTCAGACAGACAGACAGAGACCAACGGACAGGCAGTTGTAGCAACAGCAGCAACAGCCGCTTCGAAAACGTACATTTCGCCCTGAGGGTAGCCGAGGCTCTGTAATTTTCCGTCTATGAAGGAGGGGATTCACCGTTATAATGTGAGTGTTGGTGGTGTCTTTCAATACAAGAAACATAGTGTTTGGCCAACTATCTGGGAGAAGTACCACAAATGAGGCACTGACGTTAATAACACCAACTTCAACTTTTCATAATTTATGAATACCAACACAAAAAGAGCCATCACAATATCCTGCTTACTAGACAGTTGCGTTAACGTCTTCACCACCCGAAACAAAGTGTTTATTTGAACTGCCCGGACTGTCTCGGGACGCCACTGGGCCGATCCACACTCCCACCCAGCGCAACTATCCGCAGTTCATGTACATGTCCTCCATGCTCGCTACTCAGAGCGACACCACTATCAATACCTCCACCACGCAATACCGTGGGTAATATTACCGATGTCAGCGCCACTAAATCCGAGTTATTAAACCAAGTTTTTTGAAATCCTTCACTAAAGAAGACGAACTAAATACTTGAGAACATTAATAGAGCAATTGCTAATGTACATAACTTACATCTACATCTATACACATACTACGCAAGCCAGTGCACGGTTCGTGGCAGAGCATACCCAGTAACACTACCAGCTGCTTTCTTTCCTGGTGAATTCCCGAATATAACGAAAGGAAAACGACTGACTATATGACTCCGTATGAGCCTTGTTCTCTTATCTTCATGGTCTGTGCGCGAAATGTACGTTAGCGGCGGTAGAATCGTTCTGCAGTGAACTTCAAATGTCGGTTGTCTATATTTTCTTAATAACGTTATTCGAAAATAACGTCGCCTTCCTTCCAGGGGTTCCCATTTGAGTTCCTAAAGCATCTCCGTAACACTTGCATTTTCTTCAAATCTACCGGTAACAAATCTTGCGGGTCGCCCGTGAATTGCTTCGATGTCTTCCTTTAATTCAACCTGGTGCGGATCCCATACACTCGAGCAGTACTCTAGAATAGGTCTCACTAGTATCCTGTATGCGGTCTCCTTTACAGTTGAACCACACTTTCTTAAAATTCTCACAATAAAACGAAGTCGGCCATTAGCCGTCAGTAGTACAATCCTCACATGCTTCTTGCATTTCATATTACTTTGCAACCTTATGCCCAAGCATATAAAAGACGTTTCTGTGTCAAACAGAAGACTACTAATGATGTGTCCGAACATTACGAGTTTGTTTTTCCTACTCATCCGCGTTAACTTACATTTTTCCTACTTACGAAGCTAACTGTCATTCATCACACCAACTAGAAATTCCGTCTGTCATCTTGTATCCTTATTTTCGACACCGTTCCGTAGTTCACAGCATTCTCAGGAAACAGCCGCCGATTACTGCCCACCGTGGCTGAAAGATAATTTATGTATGCAGAAAATAATAGCGGTCATATTACATTCCCTGGGGCATTCCTTACGATAACCCTATCTCTGATGAAAACTCGCCGACGAGGACAACGTATTGGTGTCTCATGTATCGGTGTACTCCCTATGCTACCACCATCGTTAAGTTTGCAGTGGGGCAGCGAGTCCAATCCATTTCGTGAATCTAGAAATATGTAATCTGCCTGTTACAGGATAAGCTTAGCTTCGCACGAGCGATTCGTGGACAGAAACTCTTACGTCTCAAGAAAATGTATTGTATTAGAGCTGAGACTATGTAGAAGAATTCTGTAGCAATCCGATGTTAAGGGTGTTGGTCTGTAATTTTGCGAGTCCGTACTTTCACGCTTGTTATATACTGAGTTAGCTGCTCTTCCTATTCAGTCGCTTGGGCCACGCACTGGCCGAAAGATTGGTGATAAATTCAAGCTAAATAAGGGGCCAATTCAGTAGCGTACTCTTTGTAAATCTAACTGGGATTCCATCCGGACCTGGCAACTAATTTCTTTTCAGCTCTTTCAGTTGCTTCTATTCGCCACGGATGGTTAATACCATGTCGTCGGTGCGTGAGTCTGTACGATGGCTAAAGAACTGTACATTTGTACAATTCTCCTGCGTGAACGGCTTCCCGAACACGGAATTTAGAATTGGGCTCTCGATCTGCAACCTTCTACTGCCACAGCAGATTGGTCAATGAGTGCTAGATAGGAGTTTTAGACTCGCTTGAAAATTTTATGTATTGCCAGAATTTTCACGGGTTCCAGGCCAGATCTGTTGCCAAGGTATGACGGTCGTAGTTGTGTGATACGCTCATAGATCTTTTTACGGACGCCCGAATCACTACTAACCTTTGCTTGACGTCATCTGCGCCCCCTCTTTCGAATCTCGAGTGCAACAGCATTCGCTTCCTCAGTATTTTCCTAATTTCGCTGGTAAACAGCCATCGGTCTTCTCGGTTCTTAATCCACTCACTAGGCATATACTTCCCCAGAGTGCAATTTACAATTCGTTACAAACTTTGCCCATAATTCCTGTACGTCCATCGTACTGCAACTTAACTACGCCAGTTCATTGCCTAAGTGAGATGCTAACAACTGTTAATCTGCTTCTTCTAGCACAAGTACTCTCGTAGCCTTCGTGAGTGATTTGTTAACTTTAGTAATCATAGTCGCTATGATGATATAATCATTAACTCTTGTCTCTATACTGACACTGTCGGTAAGGCTCGTCTCTATACTGACACTGTCGATAAGGTCAGACCTGTTTATGGCCACAAGGTCTAAAATATTTCCATTGCGTGTGGTTTTCTAAATGGTTGTCGAAGCAGATTTTGGGAAAACATGTTCAAAAATACTGCGAAAGACTGTGTGTAACCTCCTGCAATGAATCCATGGAAATCCCAGTCGATACTCGGTGGGCTAAAGTCGCTTAGAAGTAGTATTGCACTATCTGGCTTTTTACGCGTATCTGAATGTAGAATTTCTTTGAATGACTCTAAAACTGTGATAATGGAATGGCGTGGCCGGTGAATACGTTCAACAATTAACTTGTTTCCACCTTGACCTGTTACACGCGACCACATAACTTGGTGTCACACTCAAACTCGGACTCAACGGCGACTATATTTTGGTAAACTGCAATGAACACTCCCTATGACGTCTAATCTATCTTTTCCATTTATTTTCCGTGACTCGCTAAGTATCTCACATGGGAATGGTCCAAAACGACACGTCGAAACACAACCTGAATTTTTTTATACGGAAATATACAACGGAAGAAATCCTGAGCGACACAAACAAATCTGAAGCACTTTAACAATACAAAAAATAACATGTACATTAATGGTTTGAATAAGAAGCAGTTTTCACCGACAGCTAAACTGCTGCTTACAAAATTATTACAAATGTAACTAGCACAGTAAAATAAGTCAAAGTAGTGTTTGATGTAGCAATACAGACGACTTCCACGAATCGCACCTTTGATGTAGTGAAACGAGATACTTCTTACGCTACATCACCTTACAACAATTCATGTAGCACAGATCTTAAGATTCCGTGTTCATTCGCAATAATCGTCACAGTAAAGTTAAGTGTCGTTTGAATGACGAAAGCAAACTTTTCTTTACACCAGGGACACCTGATGAAAGAAAAGTCAGTCACATTACAGTAACTATTAGCTTTCTTAGACTGAACTGCGATGGAGTGAGAAATGGTCTTGGCCGCTACTCTGCTAATCGTACATACTTAAAGCAGTTGGTAAAATGTGCAAATGCAAACTGATAATGCACAAGTGACTGAAATTTAAGAATACTGTTCTGATAAACCTCAAATGACATGGAGCTATCGGAAAATTATTGTCCGGCAGTTTCCTTAAAAACATATTCCTTAAATTTTTTGTCTTTATTTCATTTCAATAAATCAAACTTGTGATTGGTGGAAGCCGTGTGTATTGTTACATCAGACATTGCCTTGTTGCTCCGGGTGGAATCTGAATTATATCAACAGTCTTTTTGTCGTCGTCTTGAAAGTCGGATTCATCGCTGCGGCAGAGCCAAGAGTCAGAGAAAAGTAATGAATTAGTGTCTGCAACTGGTTAGAAACTGTTTAGAATGAAATGTTAAAAATTATTCTTTCCTAGTTTTCCAAATTTTGATCGGTCGATTATAAGAGTTTTGCGTGAAACAGCCTTTTTATTATTTTTAGTCCTAATATGCCTTAAGGTTCCTGAAGACAGATATAAAGCTGCAAAAACAGTGATCCACTCATACCTATCACTGTCATTGCTGTTTACGAATGAGACATAGGTTTAATCGACTACACAAGAGACTGTGTTTTTTCGCCTGGAAATGTCGTAGCATGGTTCCCTCAGAGTTCTTTCACGAAACCTGACTAACTGGCGCTGGAAATAGCAGATGTGGAAATAACAGCAAGCTTAGTCGCTCGTATTACTGAAGATGGCGTCAGAATCCATACGACAGGCGTCGTTGGTTCCTACGTGAACCAACGCTCTAGAGCCGCAGACAATGCCCCTTCACATCTCGCATAAAGCTTCCCCAGTCACATCGCCCCTCTCCCACCCCCCCACCACCTCCCGGGGCAAACGTATCGAGTGCATATTGGCTTTCTTTCCAGCTATCCTCCCACGAGGCTCCTAGCGCGCATAACGCTGGAGCTTCCGATAACTAGCAAACCCCTGTCGCCAACCTACATAGGCAGAAATGGTCATCGCAACTAAATCAGAGCTGGTACAGTAAGATTTAAGCGTTCATTTTTCCCACGCGCTGATAGCAAGTAGCTGTAGATGCAGAAGTGGGAACTAGCGGTGAAACGGTTTATTGAACCATATTAAAATTTTTAGCAGACCGACAGTCCGATACGTCCCAGGATGAGAGCAGCGTCTATCAGTACTGTAGAATTACACTGATTAATAAATATTGCAACAACCACAATGTGTTGGGCAGAATGTGTCCTTAACTTACTTGCTCGAGATATCTGAACTATTAAAGAACTACGTGGATTAATGAAAACACAGACCTATATGAGAGACCAATCAATTTCTTTTGCCTACCATATGTAAGCTACGTCCCAGTGGTATAGAAGACAAAAAGGCACTTTAATGTTTTATTAATTTTCTTTTGGAGTTAAGAAATGAAAAAATTTTTTAATCTTTTATTTTACAAATAAGAATTTAATTTCACTATAATCATGTTCGGTAAAAGAAACACCTTGAACGATTAGAGGTAGGACGCTCATATTCACAGGACATGAAAATCACTATGTTCTGCAGTAATGATTAGCATTTCATTCTCCTCTGTTCAACATGTGTCCTGTTCCCTAGTAGGCACAGAGTCCGCCATGTTCCATGTGTGATGGCATCTACGCGTATAAGGGGCGAATGGTGTCCTGTGGTATAGCCATCCATGCTGCATTCACCTGGTTCTATAGTTCATCTGTGGTCATTGGCATTGGGTCACAGTGCTGCACCCATCCTTTCACCATATCCCACACATTTTCGATTGGCGACAAATGTGGTGATCTGGCGGGCCACGCCAAAAGGCTGACATCCTGTGGCACCAAGAAGTCATCTGCTCTTGCAGCAGCATTTGGTGATGGACTGTCTTGCTGAAAAGTGGCGTATATGGTTGCGCAGAAAGGCTATGTCCGCGGGTCACAGGATGTCATTGAAGTAGGGCACATAAGTCATTATGCTTTCTGGACACGCACCAGCTGGGATTTATAGCTGTACCCAATATTACCCCACACCACAAGGCATTGACTTGGTGCTGCATGTCTTGAGCGAATGCAGTCAGTGTGATGTTGCTCCTCTTTCTGCGACGAGCCAAAATACGGTCATCATTTTCAAACAAACAGAACCTGGATTCGTCCGAAAACAGCGTCTGATTCCATTCCTGTCCCCAGTAACAACGTTCCACACACCATTCCCGCCTAGCCTGTTTCTGCACATTCGTCAGAAGTAGGTGGAGAATTGGACAAGGGACACGTAACTCATGCCGTAATAAACGCCGACGGACCGTCACCCCTGATAGTGTACGATATGTTCCACTGTTGTGCCAGAGCCGAGGAGGACGCATATCTGCTCTGCACTGCCATTCGGATGAGATGTCGATCTTCCCGGTGGGGGGGGGGGGGGGGGGGGTTGTGGAGGGGGGGGGGGAGATGCGACCTGACCCATTTCGTCGTGTTCTACGGCCACTAACTAGCCTCCTTCAAACTCATTGGCCTGGCGGTACAGCTCGCACATACGTCTACGAGGCATCCTGCAAGTCTGATCACGTCACTTGATCCATTATCTTCGGTTTTTAGCGAAAATGAGATCCGCAGGCAATGTCTAGCTGTAGGGTGTGCTGCGCCGTTATATCGATGTTGATCTTCAACCAGCTGGCTGACACGGTTCAAATGCTAATCGTTTCTCCTGAACACACTTATGTACACGTCCTGTGCATATGAACGACCCTTATCTAGTCGTTCAAGATGTTCTGATTTTCTGAATATGAGTGTAAATAGAAGGAGAATTGCCACTTCAAATGAAGCATTTTAGTTGGTTACTTTCTTCGATTTTCCAGGAGAATAATTATAATCCACCAAACTATATAAAAGGCGCTGAAGACAGGCACGAAAGTGAGACTAGAGGAGGAGGGAAGGAAGACCAAAAAAAAGAAGAGGTGTGTCTTAGAGTAGTAACCAAACGTACTGGGTCGAGAGTACGAACAAAAATTATCAGTAACGGCCGAAGACTTCTGGAATAAGAAATCACTCTCGTTCTGTCAGTGCCCCTTTCAAAGGTGATGGAGGACCGGGCGGATGTTAAGAGCAATCTCTTGCCCTTGGGGTGCGAAACTGTCCCTTAAAGACGGCAGAGGAGTAATGATCAACGGCATGAGGATGAATAACGCAATGGAAACCACTGCATTAAAGACACATAATGTGTTTGCACAGGATATGTGGTCTGTGATTGAAAAAGTGTCTTGATGACTTCTCTATAGAAAAAAAGTTTCTGTATTCGTTCCCCATTCAGTTGTCTGGAGAGGGGCAGGACTGCCAAGGTAAAGGTGACCACCAGACAAAGTTGGAAGAGCAAACGACGGGAAAGCATTCTACGGGCCGGAGAATGGAATATCAAAAGTTTGAACAAGGTAGGAAAAGCTAGAGAGCCTAAAAATGGTAACACTATGGCTCATTGTAGATGTAGGGTGGTCAACTGCAGTGAGGCGACAAGAAGATAAGGATTTCTGGGAGGACGAATACAGAATGATATCAAGGGCAGCAGAAAGTGATATAATGGAAGTATGATTCGTCATGAAATGGAAGGTAGTGAAGAGAGTGAGCTTCAATGAAGAGACTAGTGGTAGGATTTTTCTCATCAGATTTGACAGCAAATAAACGCCGAAAACAATAGTTCAGGTATACATGACAGCGTCGGAAGCAGAAGATGAGGAGACAGAGGAAGTATATGAATACAGTGCAGATGTCATCCAGGATGCAAATCTAATAAAATGGGGGATTGGAACACGGCTGTAGCGGAAGGAAGTACTATGAGAGATTATGGGTCTAACAGTAGAGATGAGAGAGGAGAAAGACTGAGTTCAGCAAAATGAATTTCAGGTGGCTACAGTGAATACTCTGCACGAGAATCACAAGACAAAGACACATACTTTGAAAAGACGGGAAGATTTCAGTTGGATTACATCATGATTAGAAAGATTTTCCGAAATCAGACAGCAAAATGAATTTCAGGTGGCTACAGTGAATACTCTGCACGAGAATCACAAGACAAAGACACATACTTTGAAAAGACGGGAAGATTTCAGTTGGATTACATCATGATTAGAAAGATTTTCCGAAATCAGACACTGGATGTAAGGCAGTTATAGACAGATCACAATTTGGTAGAATGAAGCTTAAGTGTGGAAGGAAATGGAATAGTGAAGTGCCGAGGAATAACGGGACGTGTCTGATGTTCGCCAAGAATGCGGATAGTGCTACAAGGGTTACCAGAGTATTGCGGTTCAGTTAAAGACGAGTGGACACCTCAAAATTGGGAATCACAGATACTGGACTAACGGAGATAGGTGTCAACGAGGTAACTGCTAAGAAACCTTGGTTAACAAAAGAAGTACTTCAATTGACCGAAAGAAGGTAGTACGAAAATGTTTAGTGAAAGGCCAAAATATAATTCCTTTAGGAATGAAATCAATAGGAAACACATGGCAATCGAGGATAAACGGCAGCATGTAAGTTGCGAAGAAATCGAAAAAGAAGTGATTGTTGGGAGCACCTACTCAGCATATAGTAAAGTCAAACCCGCTTTAGGTGAAATTAAAAACAAGGGTGGCCACATTAAAAATTCAGAAGAAATTGAATTGTTAAAAGCAGAGGAGAGAGCGTGTATGTGCAAAGAGTGCACTGAAGGCATCTGCGAAGGGGAGATATTGTCTCGTGATGGAATAAGAAACTGGAGTCGACACGGAAGACAGAGGATCCAGTATTAGAGACAGGGTTTCAAACAACTCTGAAATGTATAAGATTAAATAAGGCAGAAGGGATTGATAACATTGAATTAGGATTTCTAAAATAATTGGTGGAAGTGGAAATCAAGTGTGCAGGTTGTATGAGACTGGACATGTACGATGAGACAGCAAGGGCAGATAAATGAGAGAAGTATCGCACAATAAGCTTAACAAGTCATGCATCCAAGTTGATGACAAGAATAATATACAGAAGAACAGAAAAGAAAACAGAATCTGTCAAATGCCGATCAGTTTGGTTTCAGGAAAGGTAAAGGCACCAGCGAGGCAGCCCTGATGTTATGGTTGGTAACGACTGCCAGACTGAAGAAATCAGTCTATGAACGATTAATCAAGGAAAACCCCCAGTTGGGAAACGGGACCAAAATTAGTTAGTTACTGTCGAGTTGCAATTTCTTTATTGATTACTTCAACTATTAAAAGTCATTTCTTTTCCACTTGACTAGGAACAGATCCAAAAAAGCTAGCAGGCATGAGCGCCTTTTCAAAACAATTCACTTTACAGTTAACGGCCAAGCCATTTTACTTAAAACCGGCTGTGATAAAACATTTGATAACAAATCAAAATTTCCAAGAAATAAAATTAAAAAACTTTACTTTACCGTTAATAGCGAAGCCATTTTACTTAAAACAGACTTTGATAAAGCATTTAATAACAAAATTAAAACTTTCCAAGTAATGAAACAAAAACACCAATTTGCGTACAATTTCACTACCGAACATGTAGGGAGCCTCTTCTTTTAAATTTTGGCACAACAAGATATTAAATTACAAGGGCTCGCTAACAGGGAGGCAGAACTATTATTTTCAAAGGATGCCAAACAGATTAAAGCAATCAAAGTAAAGACACAGTCACTCGCCTTTTACAATAACTAACAATTTTAAAGCCACGTAATTTTAAAAAACCCACCAATGAAAGGCAAACTTAACCTTTTTAAACAGTGGCCAAAACAATCAGAGTAAAATGCAACCATTTAACACTTTACAATAACTAACAACTTTAATACCATGTCCTGCCACCAAAATGTCCTGGGATAGAAATAATTAAGCGACCGGGTGTAAGGGTGGCTACAATTGTCTCCCGAAGGATTCTCAGGATAGAAGCGGACTAACAGACCCACAACGTCTCACATTCAGCAATCACATCGACCTCATGCGATGCCAGGGGAGCAGGAGGAATCAAATCAGGAACCATAATCCCTGCCCGAAAATACACTTCCTCCCAGGCAATACTAATAAGAAGTCAAAAGATCACTGTCTATAACTACACCGGCGATAGGGACAGGAAATCCGAACGCAGGAGGCCACAAGGCAGAAAATCAAAATTCTTCAATTAACATCTAAACCTTTAACCAACTTAACTTGCAGTGTATCAGAGAAACAGCAGGTGAACTCCGTTGCAAAGGTTCCTCACACCCAACCGTGTCCACGTCGCCAGCGTACCCAACTGGGCACAGTCACGCAGCCACGCGCTCTGTCACCGGAGCCCTCGTCTTCTCTGCACCCACGGCGTCGAAATACCACTCCTCAGGTTAGGCGAGTTACTAGTCCATCATTCCCGCCTCCAGACGGACAATTTAAAGACATCCGTTGCCGCTCCCACCAAGTAGTGACTCGGAACCACAGCCGTGGCCTCCGGGCACTCACAGCAAGAGCTTACAGCCTTGTCCCGTCAACTCGTCCCACACGTCTCGCACCGCCAGTATAGACCACGCGGCTTCTCGGAACAACAGCCAAATGTCCACCGCCACGCCACGCCACGCCACGGTCTCATCGTAAGACATTCTGTAATTTCAGATTTTAAAAACCGACCGACCGACTCGTCACCGCTACGCAACCAACCGGCCATCCCGCCAAAGATCTTATTCCCTTACGCAAGGCTAACAGGAAGCAACGACTCGAAGATCGATAAGACCAGACACGCCGCCAGAGGGGAATCTCAACAGAATCGTACGCAGCATAACGATAAATATGAAAGACTCGATTAGCGATAGAATGGAAGGACTCGGAACAATCTTAACAGCGCGATATATGTTGAGCGCCGACACATGGCTCACCGTTCGACAATGTAAAATGGTGCAAGATGTTCGAAATTCCGAGAAAAAAGAAGTAAGCTATAGGGAAAAATTGGTACTACACAATACGTAGAAGAACTAAGACTGGACTACCAAGAACAAAATGCTACCATAAAAAAGAATGCATGAGTAGGAAGCAGACTTTCACGCCCACTACTCAACCTATACATCGAAGAAGCAATGACGGAATAAACGAAAGGTGCATGAGTGAGACAAAAAATCAGCATGGTAGGAGATTAGTCATAAGATTTGCTGATGACACTGCTAATGTCAGTGAAAGCGGAGAACAATTACACGATCTTACGAATAGAATAAACAATCTGACGGTAAACCGGAAAAAGAGAAAAGTAATGAAAACTATCGGTATGAGGATCGTGAGGAACTTAACATCAAAACTGGTGATCACGAAACACACGAATTTACAGAATTGTGCTACTGTGGAAGCAAAGTAACTTATGAGGGACGAAGGTCAAGACAGTGGGAGAGGGGACAAGACAAATGTACATGTGGCAAACATAGGCGTCTTGAGGAAGAAATTTTTGTGAATGTACATTTGTAGAAAATCGGTGGTGTCAGCGTTCGATACCACACTTGTTAGGGGTAGCATTATCGACCGCGGTCCGTACTAGTATCGCTGGACCCGCCAGTCGAGACTATCCGCTCCGCGGCTTGAATCCGGTCTCTAGCGTGCGCTCGGCCACTCTTGCTCCGGACGTCAAGTAGGAAAGCAGTATAGCCTTCAGCTGAGAGGAAGCAACCTCTAACAAGGAGTTTAGTTAAAGTATGGCCTACGTGATGCAGCCTCTTTGTAACATGACGGTATAAGTGTATATATATTTTTTATAATTATATATTTCATGATGTTGGTTATGGTGGCTTTAATTATTGTGGACTAGCTTGAGACTTGTAATTAACTTATACCGCGATAACACTCGTACAGACATCGGCTGCCCCGAAGTACGCACGATATAATATTTTTTAAACACAGCGCGCGATTCACCGCCTTCTAATAAATAGTTTGCGTGAGCGCTGCTATTTAGAAAAGAAAATATGCGTATTCTTACGCAAACTGTAATTATTAATATGGGTCTCAGGGGCTACTAATTATTCATGTACCAAATTACAAAAGATTAACTGAGATATTCCGGAATGTAATGCTTTTCAATATTTCTTTTTTATTATTTGCAAGGCAAAACTGGAGAGAATCTCGTCTGCCGTTAGGCGGCCAAAATGAAACATACTGATCTCACTCAGTATTCTAAATATTAATAAACCAAAACTATTTTGTCTCTTTTTAACTTTGAAATTAATGAAAGATCAAAACTGAGAAGTCTCTCGTATTTACATTTAATATTATGATATGAAATTTTAATTAAATAATACAGTCAGCGTAATCGCTGACTAAATCCTGCTAGGGGAGATGAACTCCCGGCACTACGAAGTCCTGTAAAAACCGTTAATTATAATTAATGGTTGCGATCATGAGAGTTGACAACTAAGTCAATAATACACACTTTCTAATAACAATTTCTATTATATTTTTCAAAATACAGATAAAACTTACGTTAATTATCAGACAGCACTACAATGGCGGCCTACCGCTAGACGAAATAAAACAGGGGAGTTAGTTCAATCAAAGCATTGTCTCTGATCTTCATGGCCTATGCAACACAGAGATTATACAAAAAAAACGGTGTTTTGTTAATTACACCGATATCTGTGTTTTGATAATAATAACATGCATTCTTTACTATTTGTTATACATCGCGCACACGTACACAGTCTTGAAATAATTTATAATTCACACGTCTCATAACAAAAACTTCGTTTCCCTTTCTCCAAATGTCCATTTATGTGACGTACCGTCACAGTAATTATATTGCTCCTGACTATGAAGACTCCTGTAGCACCAGTTAAGTACCATATATTATTTTTTACCAACCACTTCTAATTATTTTAGTTTTTTTAGACGAAGACCATGCTGCCAGCTCCTAATCGACTTCACTGACAAACCTGCTGTATATGCAAAGAAGATATTTGTATTTTTCTATTTGGCATTGGCCACCAGTCGTTCACATTGGCGACGATTCGTTCGTCGTCATCATAAAATAATCATTGTACAATTGTGAATCATAGACATTGGTAAAACCAGGACGGAAGAGTATCGAGTCATTTGAGACGTAGTTTTAAAGGCACATTTGTAGAATGGGCGTGGATATACAGCAAAAACGTAGATATAGGTTCAGAATGTAAATAAAGAATTGTGTAAGATATTAATTAGTATAAGCGGTTTTATCGACTGTGGCAGGCAACCGCTGAAACATTAGAATAATTATGCAGTTGAGTTGTTTTGCCGAGAAGACGGCACCTTTTTTGTTCTGGAAGCCGTCCTGATCGGACGCATATCTGCCATCGCTGCAAATAATTATTTGGCACACCGACATTATGATATATATTGAGATGAAATCTCACTAGGCGAACTCGTAGTTGCACTCAGCAACAGAATTAATGTAGGTTTGTGTGTTATTCAGTTTAGTATAATATTTTGTAAATACAGTGATAATATTTAATCTTGTGTTTCATTTATGTTGCAAGCTATGGTTCCTACTGAACGGCTTCTTGGCAAGGCTAAAGGTTTCATGTTACAAATTATATCAAGGTCCAATACGAACCAAAGCTTCGGAATTATTCAATGTACGAAATCCGATAAAGAATCACACACAGTCAAACTTATAATGAACTGACCTTACGCAAAAAGCCATTGTCAAGCGCACAAAGTTTATACAATCTGATCAATACTATTATTAATAATTATTATTATTTGTCCGTTGTCTGATATTCACAAACCAGACAGGAAAAGCCACGACAAGAAGGATAAAAAAGTGCTGCAGAAGAATGTAGAAAAATAAGGCGGACTGATGAGATAAGAAATGAGAACTTCCTTGCAGAATTGGAAAGGAAAGGAACATGTGAGAAACACTGATAAGAAGAAGGGACAGGATGACAGGATAAGTGTTAAATCATTTGCATTTCGGTCACCTCGGTTCAGCATGTGTCCTGTGGCCTAGAATGAACAGGGTCCGCCATGACCCCTGATAACTTGTCCCACACGTGGTAGCATCGACGCGTGTAGCCACCCATGCTCCCTTCAGCTCGTTCCAAAGTTCATCCTTGGTGGTTATTGGGCCACAATGCTGCACACGTCCTTTCAACCATATTCCACACATTTTCGGTTGACGACAAGCCTGGTGATATGGCGGGCCAGGCAAAAGGCTGACATCTTGTCACATCAAGAAGGCACGTGTCCGTGCAGTAAGATGTGGCCGTGCATTGTCTTGCTGAAAAGTGGCGCCTGGGGTGTTGTTCAGAAAGGCTATGGCTACGGGTCACAGGATGCCATTCAAGTAGGCCACACTGGTAACAGACCCCTTGACACACAGCAGCTGTTATTGCGGTTGTACCAACAGCGTACCGTACCCTTAGGCCTTGAGTTTGCGCAGTACGTCGTGAGGGGATGCAATCACTGTGATGCATCTCCAAACCTAAATGCTACTATAATTTTCAAATAAACGGAACCTGGGTTCTTTCGAAAACATAGTGATGCCATTCCTGTCCCCAGTGACGTCGTTCCGTACACCGTCGCCGTCTAGCATGTTTCTGCACATTCGTCAAAGGTAAGCAGCTAAGTGGACAAATGGCTCTGAGGACATCAGTCCCCAAGAACTTAGAACTACTTAAACCTAACTAACCTAAGGACATCACACACATCCATGCCCGAGGTAGGATTCGAACCTGCGACCGTAGCAGTCGCACGGTTCCGGACTGAGCGCCTAGAACCGCGAGACCACCGCGGCCGGCAGCGAAGTGGACAACCCGCACGTAATCCAAGCCGTAATTAACGGCGACGGACCGTCAACCCTGATAGGGTAGGATGTATTACACTGTCCACTGTTGCGCCAGACCCGAGGAGGACGCAGATCTGTCCTGCATTGGAATCCGGATGAGATATCGATCTTGTCGAAGGGTGATGTAGGTGGTGCGACCTGACCCGTCTCGTCGTGTTTTACGGCCTTTCGCGTTAGAAGCGTCATATTCTGTCATGCCAATAATGCGACCTCTTCCCTGATCCATTACCTCCGGTTTTTAGCGACAACGAGTGCCGCAGTGCCAGCTTACGGTAGGGTGTGTTGCACCGAGATATCGACGTCGAGCTTGAACCCGAATCGCGACACTATTCAAATGCTAATCGTTCTTGCAGAACGTACTAATGCACATGTCCTTTGAGTATGAACGTCCTATCTCTAGTCGTTCAAGGTGTTCTGTCTTTTTCTGTGTATTGCAGCATTTGCGTAGCGTGTTTGGTCAAAGTAAAGTAAAGTTGTTTCTCCTCAAATAAATAAAGCAATAATGTTTGCTTCCCTGCAGCACAACACTTTCTTTTCACTTCACTCAACACAAAATCACTTCATCATTTCAAAAACGCAAGGTACAACCTGACAACCCAGTCGCAGTTCAAATACTGAAGAGCCTTTACATAATTTGTGTTTGAGTCATTACATGACCAACAAGACCCGCTATTAGGAAATCAATAGACTGTAAACAACATGTGGGAGCCAATTCAATCGGAGTGTGCACGTTAGTGCACTGTGTTATGTCGACCTGACTGTTTCCAGGGGTTCAGAAGTTACTTTCGCTTCCCTGCAGGGTTGGTTAGGAACGGCTCGCAACTCCCGCCTCGTAGGAGGGACACCCGCAGGTTTCCATGTCAGTAGGGGCGAAACATTTACGTATGATTCTGAAATTTTGAAGACATCTGCTCATCATATTTAACAACCTCACTTATGTTCCCAGATTTTACATTTTCCCACCGTTTGTGTTCTTTCCTCTTGGTCCCATTATAAATGCTATTCCCATAATAAAATATTTTCCTACCATAAAAATTGCTTCAGCACGTAGAAACAAATTTTATGTTTAATCTGCTTAATATTCACTGCGCATACTGTGAACGCAGTTGGATTTAAATAAATTGCTCGTGAAGAAACGTTTCATTCAGCTCCGTAAACCTCGTCAGATTTACTTTCGTTAGAGTGAGAATTAACAACAGTGTTCCAAAATTATGTTGCGTAGTAACTGCGAATTAATGTTTAAAGTCACATCGCCAATTTGGAGTACTCGTGTCCCGAGTGGGCCTACGCTGCTTCAGACAAGGTACAGTAGACGGCCCTGAGGCAAGCGCTACCCACCCAGCAGTTCACTGGGTCGTTAAATGGTACAGCAAAGGAGACATGCCGGCCCTGCTCCAGCGGTACAAGACGCTCCCAACCAATTTTTATCATTCCTGTGATACTTGTGGAAACCATCGCGTCCGGAAGCATGTCATGTATGACAGGTACGAAGACTGGATGCTCCAGCGGCCTTACCGTCACGTTATTTCAACCAATATCTGGGTTGTCAACACTGTACTTCGAGTCCAGTATTGAAATAAATGGCAACTGGCAATATCCGTTTGAGGTTCATGAAGATTTACCTAGTATCACGAAAACCGGGAAGATGACTTTCGTTAGATAAAGAAACATTTCTGAGACGGCAATCTGTCACCGCGAATATACTTGTTAATGGGACTTAATACTAGGAATCAGAAAAAGCGGCCGGTTAAAACCGACACCGATATTTCAGTTCTGAATGGTGGGTATTTTCGGTATCGGTATTTCAAAATGAGAGAGCACAGCAATCAGTCGTCCTTTTATAAAATTAATAAAATAAATTAAATAAAATAAAATATTAATTATTTTATCTGTATGATTGTCTCTCCTATGAGTCGTCAGGTTTTAATTATTCGGTATCAGACGCTTGACAATGGCTTTTTCGTAAAGGCGATGTTACTCGTAGTTGACCGTGAAATAAAACTGAAATAATCGGACTTCGTAATTAAATCGTTTCCAAAGACTGCTGCGGTAGGTGCGGACTCATAATCTAAATCTCAATATTACAATAATTTGCCAGCCATGCCAAAACGTCGTACAGAGGTGATTGTCTACTAAACAAAAAAAATTACACAGTTAGTTAAATCAGATATATTCAATGAATAAGCCTACAGTTCACAATCCCACTTACTTTTATAAATATAAGTTCTTTTCAGAATCGAGTGCCTAGTATGGTTGCAACTCGCAGTAATTTTCTATAACATGAAATATGGCGGTGTGCCAGACAATAAACTAAAATACGTGCTTCTCGCACCACTTCAACCAGAGCTCTCCTTTCTTAATCAAACATACGAGTAACGTAATTGTGCTTTTGTTTTATCAGCGACACAGCGCTGCAGTTGTGTGCCATAGGCTTTATTTATTTGTCACTGATTATTTATTTAATTAATATCTCGCGTTTCCGAGGAAACTCACGCTCGGAATGCAAATGTGCCTTTATATTGCCCCCTGAATTGCGAGGCGAAAGGACACACCTGCAGGCGAGCAATTCACCTAAAGGCACAAGAAAATCTAAGTTATCTACAACTATTTACATGACCTACATTATACACATTATACACATTATATACAAACTTTGAATGACGCGGGTGCGCCGTAAAAGTTCTTATGTTGGCAGATAGAGTGCGCGCATGCGCAGAAGCGTCTGTGTGACTGCCGTTATGTCGTACAGTTAGATCACACGGCACAGTATTGCAGTTCATATTGTTCGTGTGCACGCGTTTCTCAGTCGTTGCACAAAGAAAATATTCAACCAAGATTACATATGAAGACTACATTCTATGACAGGTAACTTAGTTTTAAATTTACAATATTCGTTATAACACAATGCAACTTAGATTGTTGAATGTTCTTAGTTACATAGTATTGTTTTGAAATACTTCAAAGAAAAATGTCCGTATTTTTCAGGTGCGTTGACCTATACACATCGTGTCGTTATTACAGTTCATATTCATCTGCTGCACAATAATTTTTTTTTACAGGTTAGTATCGTCGTGGTAAAGTTTTTTTTGATCACAGTAACATCGTTGTATAACAACGTGATTAATACATAAGCGTGTCCATTTCCTATTTCCATTATAGTCGTTGTGATGCAGTTCGTAGTGAGTAAAAGCATTGCTTATTACAGATCAGACGTGACCCGTCGAGTAATTGGTCCACGTGCAGTTCGTTTTTTACATTCCGTGGAAGCTTGGTTGCAGAACCTCGGACGGCACATAGCTGGCGTCGATCCTTGGACAGTCCAGGTAAGCGTGTCCGTCACATTTCGAGAACATTTCATTCCCTGAAGTTCCAACCAAAATTCTTCCACCCGTCGTGTTGTTTTCTGGTCAGGCACTTTGTGTCCATTTAATCCAGTTAACATCTTGAAGTTAGGTACTGTAGTAATGTCACTAGACGATGCACGAATTATGGACTTCACATTTTCAGTTTTTTGCTGAATATAGCTCACCTAAATGTTCGTAGTTATTAATCGAGGAAATCGTTCATCGCGTTTACATAGGTACGATGCATAATGAATGGCATTAACCGTTTCCTTCACATAGGTTTCTGCGTAGTTGCAGAGTTAGTAATGTTCGTTAATGTCCGTGAACAGAGGTTCACTATGCAATGTCTTTTTGGCACTCGTTTTGTTCAAATTTTTACATGATACATCAGTTAAAAAAATAAGTAATTATACATACACACGTCACATATTTTCTTACCATAAACATAATACAGTTGCACATAAACATGTTTACATCATCATTACATAGCTATAGGTTATTACATTGTGTCACATTTGATTACATGAATTGCAGATATTTACATCCTCTTTAGCGGTTTTGCTGGGATATTATCGATGTTTTTTGTGATGTCATCTGAAATTAAGATAGGTTAGACACAACATTCATTACATCAGTAGGCAAGACCAGGCGTTTTCGCTACTCAATAAATATTCAAAATAGTAAGAGAGAGAAAATGTTCGATTCCTCACGTTTTTTTTTTTTTTTTTTTTTTTTCGTTGCGTGTGTGTAGAGTGTCTGTGTGGCCTTGACTACTGGTAGATGCTTTTCGTGTTGAGAGATGTGCATCTAATCTATTTCTCAAAGTAAAAGATCGCTTCACAAATGACGTCTGTCGGTTCGTCAGGTGTCATACCAAGTCAGTGGTACCTACAATAACAAATGTTCCGTGAAAAATTAATATATCATTCACTGCTACGTAATCACAAATTTTACTTTAATATTCAGTCTCCTCGGTGGAGCCGCGGCGTTGAAAGAAAAGTTCTTCTGTCTTCAACTGCGACTCTGGAACGCTGAAATGAAAATTTCTATACTACTTATTATCTGTGTTGTAGCAACAGAGTTTTTCGAGTTGCTTAGCAATATTTTGATGGGTATGTCTTTGACATTATTCAGCATGAAATGCTCTAAGATCTCGGTGTGGGTATAGCCCAATAATTTTGTTAGTTCTACGATGTTGTAACAGATACGCACCAGGGTGCGGTATGTTAACAATTATATAAGGTCCTTCATATAGCAGACGCCACTTAGCGTTGCGTCGTTTGAGTGCAACAGATTTATGATGAGTACGAAGTAGTACAAGCATTCCTACCTCGAATTTTTGTTTTCTTTTTATTATGTTTCTGTGATGTTTGTTTCGTATTTGTGCGTGATGTGTCAATGTAGTCAATACTTCTTTTATTTTCTGTTCAGGTGTGATTTCCTTGTCTGACAACTTAGGTAATGGTTCTATCCACTGATCGTTCTGTTTGCAATTGAACATGATCTCGTTAGGTGTGTAATTTGTATCGTAAATATTTAAGTTATTGTGTACGTCTTCGAAAAGACTTAGGTAGGACACCCAATTAGTAAGTTTTGATGAAATATAGGTCTCATGAAACGATTTAATTCTCGGAAAAGTCTCTCAGTCGCGTTACATTGTGGACTAAACCTCGAAATAAATATACTTTTAATGTTATTATCCTTCAAGAAATTTCTCCATTTGTACCCAGAGTAGTATGCTGCATTATCTGATAGAATTGCTTTAGGTTTTCCCACGTGCGTCAGGTAATCACTTGAGAATCTTCGTATTATAGCACTTGCAGTGGCGGATTTTAAAGCATAAAGTTTAACATGTTTAGAAAATATATCGTAAAAAGCTAAGATATATTTGACGCCTCCAGTGCTTGCTGGATGCGGTCCACTGATGTCAGTACACAAAATTTCCAGGGGTTTACTAGGTAAAATAGAATGTAAATCTGTTTTTGTGGACAAATTCTGAGGTTTTGATTTTTGACATATGACACATGTTTTCAGTTCCCTGTAAATTTTTCTTCTCATATTGCCAAAATAACAGTATGTACTGAGCTTCGCTAAACACTTTTTTGTCCCATATTGACCCCATACTAAGTGTGTGTGCCAAATTAAATTACGTTCAGACTCTTTGGGAATGCATACACACCAGTTAGTAGCATTTGGATGTCGGCGGTAAAATAACACATCATTGTGTAACTTGTAATACTTAGTCAAAGGATGATTGTGTTTTTCTACCAGTAATGTTATTATTTTATACCAGTGAGGATCAGATTTTTGTAATTCAGCCATGTTTCTGCACATATCAATATAATATTGGTGATACTGCTTGTCTTGCATTAAGAGAATCCTGTAGTCATTTATATTTTCTAAGTCACTGTTGGTATCATTCATACCTTGTGGAAGTCTAGACAAAGTGTCTGCAATGGTGTTGTCCTTACCTCTTATGTACTTAATTTCAAAAGAGTAGTTCTGAAGTGTAACTGCCCATCGTGATAGTCTAGGATGTACAAGTTTACAAGTTAACAAAAATGTCAGGGCCTGGTGATCCGTGTTAATTACTGTATGTTTTCCAAATAAATAATAATTGAATTTCTTGAATGCCCATACTATGGAAAGTGTTTCTAACTCAGTAGTGGAGTATGTACGCTCACATTCAGTTAGAGTGCGACTCGCAAACCCAATAATTCTTATCTGTTCCTCCTCTTTATTCTTTACAACTTGAAATAAGCAACAGCCTAAGCCAGTACGTGAAGCGTCACAAGTCATACAAAAATCTAAATTGAAATCTGGATGGCTCAATATGTTAGCATTCACTAAAGCATGTTTAATTGTATTAAAGTCATTCTGGCACTGTTCCGACCAGATCCAAACTTGATTCTGTCTGAGTAGATTTAGCTGATGTTTACTGTTCAAAAGTGGTTGTGGCAAAAAACGTCTGAAAAATGAACATAGCCCAAGGAATGATTTTAACTGCTTTTTAGTTCGAAGGCTAGGAAAGTTTCTGATAGCATCTAATTTACTGGGATCCGGACGTATGCCCTGTGAATTAATGATATGTCCTAAATACTTTATCTCACTGAAACCAAACTTTGATTTTCTAAGATTGGCTGTGACTCCAGCTTGTGCAAATTTTTCTAAAATTCTTTGAAGTGTGTCAACGTGTTCATTCCAGGATTGTGTAGCTATCAGTATATCATCTACATAGTGTGTGACTGTCTCAACTAAATCGTCGCCAAGCACGGTATCCAGGGCTGTAATGAATACCCCAGAGCTGACATTCAGTCCGAAGGGTAGAACACAAAACTGATAGGTTCGCCCCCCGAACATAAATGCAGTATATTTCCGAGAATCAGGAGTGATACCCACCTGCCAAAACGAATTAGCGAGATCTATTGTGGAAAAATATTTTGCATCTAGAAATTTCTGTAATTGCTCTTCTAAATTTTCAGGTTTTGTGTGAACCGGTAAAATTATTTCATTAATAGCTCGTGCGTCTAACACTAACCTAATGCTTCCATTTGATTTTTTGACAACAAGTAGAGGACTACAGTAAGGTGAGGTGGATGGTTCAATGACCTTCCAGTCTAACATTTGTTTTAATTCTTGCCACACAGCAGGTCGTTGAGATAACGGTACGTTATATGTCTTATGGTAGAAGATCTTGTGAGGCTTAACTTCAATCTTGTACACATACGTGTTGATAACACCTAATCGTTTGGTAAAAACTTGTAAATATTTGGATAACACTTCCTGTAGTTTTATACGTTCATGTACACTGAGAGCTGTAGCTTCAGTTATCTTATGATCAAGCAATGTTTTCAAGTCCATTAGCTCTGCGTCAGATGAGTGTGTTTGCATGTCTTGAATGTCTTTGTCAAGTACTAACTGAACCTTGTACCCAGTACAGTGTTTGTCATGCTTTAGAGTTCTCCTGTCCAAATCAATAATAATTACCCTGCTTTTATCATTTAAAATACATTTACCTTTGGAGAAGTCTATAATGCAGTCCTTCTCGCTCATAATATCTATTCCTAATATGCAATTAGTCACAAGGTTTTGTACAACCAGGAATGGCCATTGTACGGTTCCATTACCTATTTTAACGTTTACAAAAACTTGCTTCGTAACCCTACATGACTTATTACCTAGTGCAGTAGTTATTTTACAGTTTTGGGCAGGAAACTCAGGCACAGGTTCGAATTCACACATCTTTTTATAAAAATTAAAAGATAAAACGCTCACAGCTGCACCTGTATCTAGGATAATAGTAGTTGGAATCCCACCTACTACACCAGTAGTGGATGCTAAAACAATTTCATTTGTGTTTAAACGACATTGTGTACTGTCTTGTAAAAGTTCATCTGATATATTGTTATTGTGGTTGTATCTTATAAATAAAACAGGTAGTTTTTGTTTAGAATTACTCGGCATATCATTATTCCGTTGTTCAAGTGTGATGTCTAATAACTGATTAACATTGAAGCCGCCCCCCAAGGATTCTTCAGCCACGACCTGGGGCAAAGTAGTGACTGTTTCTAGTTTGTTGGATTAGCATTTGTACTAGGTACTGACACAGATTGAGGTTGTGCATCAGGTGTCATTTCTATTATATTCACATTCGGATATTGCCTATTATGATCTCCAAACTTTTGCGGTTGTTGTTGCTGTTGCGCATTATAACTTACCTGTCGGTCGTAAGGTACGCTCCAATTTTGACCTGGTGGCTGCTGTGGTAAAGCAGTGTTTGAATGAAAGTACTGATCGTTACGAGTCCAACCTTGATGCTGTCTTGGCTCGTAGTTATTATTATTTCTATTTCTGTTTGTGTTTTTGTTATTACCTTTGTATCCGTTGTTACCGTTGTAGTTATTACCGCGGTGCCTTTTGTATGGATTGCCGCATGAAATGTTATTACTGTTGTAACTATTGTTTGTATTGGAATACGCGTGTTGATTTTGATTTCCGTACTGAGACGGCATGTGAGTTTGCTGTTTTTGTTGTACCGCGTATCCAACTGTGGGCGCGCCAGAATTGTGTTGGCAAGCCTGCATGTTTTGCATACCACTAGTGTAAACATTGTGGCTGCTGTTTTGCCGCGCGAAGCGCTGATCTTCAAGTAACATGTCAACCGAATCTAAAGCTGTTAAAAAATAATCTGAATCGTCATCCGGGATATGTAGGAGTTTTTCTTTAATGTTGAAAGGCAATTTGGCCTTCAACGCACGGAGTATATCTCGCGTTGCGACTGGTTCGTCTAAAAAGTGTCCCATGTTCAAGTATTTTTCAAAATATCTGCGTAAGTTACCATTTTTACTGTTAAAAGTTTCAGGTTCTAAAATTTGCCTTCTGAGTCGCTCCTGAACGGATTCCGACCAGAATTTGTTCAGAAAAGCACGCTCAAACTCACTGTACGTGGTACATACGTCAGCTTGACTGTATGCCCAGACAGCTGCATCGCCTTGGATGTAACCGACAATATATGAAATCTTTTTCCGGTCACTCCAAGTGCGTGGAAATGCGTTACTAAAAGATTTGAGAAAAATCACCGGATGAATGGTTCGTTTTTCTGGGATAAAAATCTGAAATTGCCTGTGTTTCATTAAGCTTTCGTCTTCCTTTGCATTATGATATGGATTTGTCCCACTGTAATTACTGCTATGTCCAGCTGGCGAGTAATTACGATAATGTTGCTGTGGTTTACCATGATAATAGCTTGTGTTTGTGTTTGCACATCGTGGTATGTGTTGTAGTCGTGGTGTGTTTTGTTCTTGTGTGTTTGTCGTGTGCGGTATGTGTGTGTCATACTCGAATGTATATTGGTTCCTGGACTGTGCATTTTGACTGATATTTTCGTTACATTCAGACTGTGGTCGATCGGTGAATTGTCTCATGGGTGCAGTGACGGATTGTACTGCGTCACTGATCAGCTGTTTGTTATTAGTAATGTATTGCGCTACGGAGTCGTGCACAATTGTTGGTAAATTTTCACGTAAGCATCTATCAAAATGTTTGTCTTTGTTGACTACCCAATCATGAAATTCTTTATTAATATTTTGAAAATGAGCTGTGGCATCAGATTGTAAGATGTCAGTCAGGTGTTGTTCAACATTGTCAAATTTATTCTGTACGTCAGTAATTCGTTTTTCAAGGTTGTCATGTACTGAAGGATATGTTAGAATTTGTTCAGTAAGAACTTCACACGTGACATTAAGGTTTTTTACTTGTGTCTGTAAAAGTGCTACGTCAGTTGTAGTCTTTTCTTGTCTCGTATTAAGCTGGGAAAATTTAGTACTGAGTTCAGTCATCTGTTTGGTCAGTGTGGCGTCTATAAGTTCCACACGCTTACATAAAGTGTCATTACCTGTCTTGAGTGCTATGAGATCAGATTTGATTTCGTCATTTTGTGTCTTTAACTGTTCATTTTGCGTCTGTAAGGTTGCCATGTTTTCGGCGTTTTGTTTCATTAGCATTTGTAACATGTCGGCAATGTTTGCCGTTTGCAAGGTCTCTGCCCCCGCCGCGTCATTAGACGTGACGTCATGCATTAACATGGGCTCTGATTGAGACTTTGAAATTTTTGTGGTGGAGGGCCTATTGTCAAAATTTTCGTCAACACTTGCGTCAATGTTTGATGAATCGTCACTACCGGTTGCTGTCGTAAAGTCATTTTCTAACATTTGTCTCTCGTCCGAGTCGGATTGCGTCTGAATAGTACGTCTTTGATGTTCCATTTTTGCGTATTGTTTTCTAGTTATTACCATGCCACACGTGATATATGTTTCAAGAAAATATTTGACACTGATTTTAAAATAAAATGCAGTTGAGCATGAATCGGTCGTAGCATCAATGGCTGTCTGTTAATTTAAAAATATAAACTGAATTTGAGATTATTGGTAATAGCTGCTGGCCATGTTACATGATATCGTACAGAAGTCGGCCATATTGTACACTCGTGTATTGGTATTGTTGCATACGTTATTGTTTAAGGAAAAATACTGAGAATGGAATTTATCACTGAAACTGTTATGCGGAAAAGAAACACTACAGAATTTTACTGAAAAGCTAATACACTGAATTATACGTCTGGTCAAGCCTGCTAATGCAAAGATGCTGCGTCTTACCTTATTTTGCTGGAAGCTTCTTTGCGTCTTCCCGCAAAAATTTTATAATTGGCAAATATCTTCTGATTTTTGTTATTTCTCATATAGTCAAGTCCAGGTCCAGAAAGTTGATTTTTCACATGAAACAAAGAGAACAATGTAACAAATGACAAAATAACAAGTCCGACACGCAGTCGCCAATATAAAATTAATAAAATAAAATTAAATAAAATAAAATATTAATTATTTTATCTGTATGATTGTCTCTCCTATGAGTCGTCAGGTTTTAATTATTCTGTATCAGACGCTTGACAATGGCTTTTTCGTAAAGGCAATGTTACTCGTAGTTGACCGTGAAATAAAACTGAAATAATCGGACTTCGTAATTAAATCGTTTCCAAAGACTGCTGCGGTAGGTGCGGACTCATAATCTAAATCTCAATATTACAATAATTTGCCAGCCATGCCAAAACGTCGTACAGAGGTGATTGTCTACTAAACAAAAAAAATTACACAGTTAGTTAAATCAGATATATTCAATGAGTAAGCCTACAGTTCACAATCCTACTTACTTTTATAAATATAAATTCTTTTCAGAATCGAGTGCCTAGTATGGTTGCAACTCGCAGTAATTTTCTATAACATGAAATATGGCGGTGTGCCAGACAATAAACTAAAATACGTGCTTCTCGCACCACTTCAACCAGAGCTCTCCTTTCTTAATCAAACATACGAGTAACGTAATTGTGCTTTTGTTTTATCAGCGACACAGCGCTGCAGTTGTGTGCCATAGGCTTTATTTATTTGTCACTGATTATTTATTTAATTAATATCTCGCGTTTCCGAGGAAACTCACGCTCGGCATGCAAATGTGCCTTTATACTTTCCTTTCAGGTTTTATTAAGCAAATCAAGATTTCGGCTAGAGCCTAGCCATTGTCAATGCACTATTTCATGATATCAATGCATGTCCTAGTACGTCAGTCCTCGGTTCGGACTTCTGTCATAGCTCGTATTTATTTGGTCTCTGTTACCACAGAATATTTTTTAATTTTTGCTGATAATCTAGAAAAAACCGAAACGTCAGTTAGCCACAGCAGCTGTGCTAAAGTTATTCGGTTACATAGAAACTTTTCTTTAAAAAAATGAGTAATTTTTTTTTTTTTGTAAAATTTGCATTGATTTGAAATATTGAGTTATTATAGGAAATGAGAAACGCGATCAGTGCTGTTTTTATAGCAATGCCGACAGAAAAAAGCAACAAACACGTGGCATATAATAGTTACAGCATTTCTGAGCCTATAATGTACAATTTACCATGTAGTGTGGCCGATTATATGATAGGCATGTACAGTCTTAGACAAAAAAACGGACCGCCGACCGGCCGCCACAGAGACTAAGTCCGAGGCATTCACTTAAGGTGGCCAATAAAACTGACCGCCCCTGACAACTCTAAATCCGGCCATATGCACAATCTGGCAACACTGTAAGATGCGGAAGTGTTAGGAGGAAGTGTTGTCTACTTCCGAGACATTGTCGGATAATGTGAGCCCGTGGTCTAGTGGCAAGTGTCGTACGGTCTAAGCTTATAATTGCCTGTTCACGTCCAACTGTACTTTTATTTTTTTTACCACAGTCGGTCTAAAGTTATGAGTCTGACTGAACATCGAAGATAATTCGCTTATAATTCTACCCACCAGCAATAACAAGTATTCCAGAAACAATTCCGCAGGACAGCTGGTGGCTGCGCCACGATCATAACAGCTTGCGCTGCAGCGGCTACCGGCCACCGGCCAGACGCCACCCGCCGCCTGAGATCCGGCGCCGCCCATGTGAACGCGGCGCCACGCTGTCAGTGTGTGTCAATTGTCATTTCCGATTTTGAAGTTCTAGTTATCCTCTTGCAGCTAAGCATTGGGTTTTGCATACTTGAAAATCATGAACTGCAGTTAAGCATTGTAAAATTGAGTCGCAATTGGATATAAGGTGTAACATCTGCAACACAACGTTTACTTTTGGTATAACAGAGGGGTGAGTGCAGAGGAGGCAGCTAGAAAGATTTGAATTGTGTGTGGAGCGAGTGCTTTTGGGAAAAATACGCCAGAAAAAGATATTCCTGTTTCAAAAAAGATCGTTCTGGCATGAATGATTTTCCACATTAAGGGAGTCTCGACTACTGATATATGTGATAGTTTACCATTATACCGTCATGCGACATTTGCATTCAACAGGCAAAGTTCAGAAGTCTGGTGTAGGAGTACTGCATGCTACCAATTCTGCCTCAATGGCTATGTGCAACGCAGCTGGAATTTGTTGCCAACAACTGAGACACCTTTCGGTCTCAGCGTAAGAAAATCGAGCAACACAACTACATCACATGTGCTACTGCATGATAACGCACTTCTTGATTTGAGAAACAAAACTATCCAGGAGATTGAAATTAAAGTCGCCTCCCAGGCACTTGTATTGATAGAGAAGTCCTCTCTCAAGCACTTGTCCCTCTCGTCATATATTCGTAAAGCTTTACCGTTCCCGCTCTTGATCGATCAACCGTCAACGCAATTCATTTCTAGACGAAAGTACTCTTAAAACTACTCTGGTATGGTTCAAATGGCTCTGAGCACTATGGGACTCAACTGCTGAGGTCAATAGTCCCCTAGAACTTAGAACTAGTTAAACCTAACTAACCTAAGGACATCACAAACATCCATGCCCGAGGCAGGATTCGAACCTGCGACCGTAGCGGTCTTGCGGTTCCAGACTGCAGCGCCTTTAACCGCACGGCCACTTCGGCCGGCCTACTCTGGTATAATGATATCGTTAGAACCAGTAGGTTTCTACTGGCGTAGAATTTGTAAACATCATTAACATTGTCAGATCGATTTAGATATCGTGAAAGAAAATTCTTTTGCTCATTAATTTCTCTTTGATGATTACTGTTGCGTTTAGTAAACTAATGGAAAATCCAATTAAAATATTCGCTGTACTAATACAGATCAAATTCAGATTACTACAGAAACATCACGACGGCAGACTATCTTAATAAAGCATTAAGTATCTGTAAGACGATTAAGCCTATTTTAACACGAATTAGTAGGACATTACCGACTTTTCACTTGGAAACGATCTGTATTTACTTCATTTCCTGTATCATTTCGCTCTGACGCTAAGGGTTACTGAAAGTAGCAAGGCGCATTTTGCTCGAGCGTTGTCTTACGATTCCCTTATTGCGTTTGCATCTGCCTGCTTGTAACTCTGCTACAAAAGAATTAAAAATCTGGCTTTCAGCGAGACTCGAAAGGCGAACGAAAGCAGCTTGCACCTGGTAGCCAAACATGTTTCTTGGGAACAGGCTACTTCCTAAAGTGGGAGGCCATTCATTTGTGGTTGAATTGTTGGCAAATGTCGGTCAGAAGTGTGCCGTTGGTCTAAGCGTTTCGGCGTGTTGAATTTGTACCAATGATTTTTCTATACGTTTTTTCTGTCCCAAATAGAGAGTTGAAGTCTCCCATTAGTATTTTCACGTCATCTTGGTGAATTTTGCTCATAGTATTTTCGAGTGTATATCTTTTATAGGGGCTCTGAATGAGCATAGTGATAAGTCGATTGTTGATGGATGCGATTTCTTTCACAGAGTTGATGATAGATCTGTGTTCGAGAAATGCAGTGCCGAAGATTGGTAAAGCCTTTCGCTACCTTTTGTTGTATTTTGCTCTTGAAGATGCCATGGTTTCCGTAATGCAAGTTGTAATTGTCAATTAATCGCGGTCCTTGAAGAGCAAGGATGATAATTTTTTGGCGGTCGTTTTCTTTTGTGAGATTAGTGAGGTTTCTTGTTTGGATCAATGTATCGATGTTTAGTTTTTAAATGAATGTTTTCTGGTGGAAGGGAAATTTAGCAGAGATCTTCGATATTCTCTGCCGTGCTAACCTGGACTCCCCAGAGTGCGAAAATCCAACTGCCGAACATCGGTGGCCAAGTTGTGTACCACCTGGGGTAAAGTTACCTTTGCTTGCATAGTTCATGTTTTCTTGTTTTTCATTGGTTTGGCCTGGGTGATACCGGGACCAGACAGAACCAAAGAGTGTTGAAGCCTTTGGAAGCAAATATTTTCAGCCCAGCTCATTGAGCTAACAGACGGTGACCAGAGTAGCGGTGATTTTCACTCAGATGTGTCTGGATTTTGGGTTCAACAGATTGAGTAGCCGTCCAGGATTGTGTTAGTATTTGGTTCATCCCTAGTATTTGATTTCCTCGGCACCACCCATATGGGGGAGGGTTTTCCCTATCGGCGACACGGGATTTTTATTATTATTATTATTGTCATTATGTCATCAGCAAATCCGATATGGTGTATCTTCCCTCCACTGAAATAGTGGTGAATTGTTCGATTCAGTATTTCCATCACATAAATATGGGTTATAATTGCGTTACATTGCTGCTAGTAGACACATTTCTCACTTTTTCTTAGACAGTAGCTAGCTGTTATTCCATCATAGGAATTTATGTGCGCAGCATTGTTGCAATACAGACGTTCAAATTATCCCATTTCTGTAATTTCATTTCGATACAAGATCGTCCTAATCGGATTTAGCCAGTCAGTCTTAATGTGGATATTCGACTACGACTCTCATCATATGATAGACTGGGTGAACCACATTCTTAATCGGACTGTTGAATCCAGATCACTTATCTCTGATAGGGAATGAATTCTTAACACTGTGGAAAATAATAATCCGATATGCATATCACAAATACGTTATTTAAATATAAATATATGATCTAACGAGATAACAATGTATTTACAGGAGCAGAGACCCATCCATCACAGTAGAGCAGTGCTAGATAGGTTTCAGGGCCAAGAGAGGATAAAGCTGTTGCCGTTCCACGATCACCGAACATCAACCAGATAGAGAATATGTGGTTAGAGGTAACAAGGTCATTGCCATGTGTCCCTACAAATGCAAGCGACCTTTGATGGATGTAGAAGACGTATGGTGGGAAGTAAACCATCACGCTACACTGTCGACGACTTACTGAAATCAATTTCCCTACGCCCTCGAGAAATCTCACGTAATGATCGTGGGTGGGTTGGTTACTAAAAGTACACTCGTCCACAAAACCCATGTGGACAATTAACTGATAATCGGTCAAGCTTTGCTTTGCCGCAGCTCTTTAGCATACAGCGAGTCCATTTACTTTCAGCCCCTCCTTACGATTCTTGCAGTGCAAGGTAATTGAAAATTCTCATCCACTCGACGCCAACAGATGAACGCCGACCGGTGTGGCCGTGCGGCTCTTCAGTCTGAAACCGCGTGACCTCTACGATCGCAGGTTAGGTTCGAATCCTGCCTCGGGAATGGATGTGTGTGATGTCCTTAGGTTAATTAGGTTTAAGTAGTTCTAAGTTCTAGGGGACTGATGACCACATATGTCAAGTCCCATAGTGCTCAGAGCCATTTGAACCATTTTGAACTGAGGAACTGACTGGTGCATGTGTTCTTCAACACACAGTAGTTGTCAGCCTCACTGGAATCAATGACTGTTTGTGTGTGTGTGTGTGTGTGTGTGTGTGTGTGTGTGTGTGTGTGTGTGTGTGTGTGTGTGTGTTTTCGTGTTAACGCACAATCTGAATCAATACTATTAACATTAGAGAGACAACCACAATAAATATTGCATCAAATATGACTGTAAAATATTTTAATGCTATGGGAAGTTACAAACTGAATTTTTACCCATCCCACGTCCTGCGTATTACGTTTAGTAAGATGTATTAACTCCGCAGTATCGTTAGCAGAGACAGTGCGCTCTTGTTGTCGAGGCTCGCGACAAGTGCAGCGATTAGCAGTGCCCAACGCCGCCGCGATTTGTTTATGTTGGCTGAGCGTGGACACTACAGCAGACGCTTCGCCCTAAACAGAAAGAAATCACCTTGACTCTGAATGCAGTAAGCGGATATCACTGCCTGCGTGTTCTTATAGTAACCAACGTGAGACTCTACTCACAGGTGCCATGGAGCAATTTCAACGGGTGTCATGTCATTAGTCATCAGAATATTAACCAGTGATGAAATGTCCACTCTATTTTAATCCCAAGAAAATAGGAAACTTCTCACAAAGGAATGTGAGGTGATATAAAAAATTTATCCAACATACAAAAATTAATTGCAGGGCTTTCATGTATGCAGTAATAGCACACAAGGAAATGTTATGGCTTGGAAGCGTATATTTCATTTCCTCTTCTCATATTAACGCCCTTGTTTTAATATGAAGTGAGAAAATGAACACGAAAAACTAAAGTTCCTGAGAAGCATATAAGTCATTTCCTCTTCTCATATCATAAATTTTGTTTTAGTATGAAGTAAAAAAATAAACAGTTTAGAGTTCTGAAGCGTAATATGACACCAGATTCTTATCGTAGGCGCTATAGGAAACGCCAAAAGCAGGGATCTGTCCATTCTTTTGTCCAACAGTCTGTTTCCTTTCATATATCAGCAGATTCTTATTTAAGGAATTGTGGGCATCAAGTTCTTCAGCAGAACAAGCCTTACGTTATTGTGCTAATTACGGTATGGAAAAAATTTAACAAAGAGCAGTGAGGATATTTGCACATGTGTGTATTCAACAATGACTGCCAGCTGCCACAACACTTGACAGAATCCTTGCGGCAGGCAAAACAACTGTGCGGCACTTCAGACATCATTCAGTGAGACGCAGGAGATGGATGAAAACGTCAAATTAACGTCGCTTTCCGAGTCGTATTCAATCCAGAATGAGGTGTTATTAAGGTAGTTGAGCGTTCTAGCAGTTACACTTTTATGATTCCCATATGAGTATTTCGATAGCCAAAAGAACCCGTTAGTGTCAAACTATCGGGAACTGCATTAATATCAAACTGTAAGAACTTGAGACAATACGTGGACTCTTCTCTTCGCTGGGTGACCTATTACTGTTATTTAGCATACACTCCGTCCTAGTCGTAGTGCAAATGGAACTTCAGAGGCGCTTTCCGCTATTCTTGACAAACATCAGCAACCTGTAATCACTGAGAGTCACAACTGCGTGATGATAATGGTTCAGGTTGTCAGTAGCTGTGGTGGTGTTATGCTGTCAAACTGCTTACAATAACGTTAATGGTGGCGCACATAATTTAGTGCTGACTACCTACTTAAGTAAAGATAGTGTTGTGGCGTCATCGCTTGTCTTTATTTGGCCTCAGCTTGATATTACAATAATTCTGCAACGAAGAAATGCTCAACAAATCTTACCCTCAGCTATACAGCTGGAATGACTAATTACACAGGTACTCCATGTTGCACTTGGTTAAGTGATCAGTTCGCTGAAATCCTGCTTGTACTGTTCGTAAATAGTCGTATACTTCAGAAGTGGTTCAAATGGCTCTGAGCACTATGCGACTTAACGTCTGAGGTTATCAGTCCGCTAGAACTTAGAACTACTTAAACCTAACTAACCTAAGGACATCAGACACATCCATGCCCGAGGCAGGATTCGAACCTGTGACCGTAGCGGTCGCGCGGTTCCAGACTGTAGCTTGAGATCTATCCATAGCACCCGTGTTGGCCATCAATACCATTGTAAGGCTGTCTCGTCACTGTAACTGACGGCGGGAAAGGATCAACACTGGTGGGGTAAATTTCCCCCCCCGTGTCGTCCGGCGCGATGGGCAAGGAGTTTTCCTCACAGTCGTCCGCCCAGTCGCCATGATATACCATCGGCTGTTGGTGGCTGTCAGTGGCTGCTGCGGCATTCGGCGCTGACTCCATCGGCTCTGCTGGCTTGGAATCAGCAGCGGCTGTCTGCTTGTGATCCTGCTGTTCTGTGGGATCGGAGGGGCTGAAGCCGTCACCTCGGCGATCTGTTGAGTTTGATGTTACAGCGGCCTCTGTACCGCCGGTACCGTCGTCGGAATTTCCACAGTGCATGTCAGACGATCGCTGCAAACAATCGTCCGATGGTTTGCAAAAACAGACATAATGTCTTATGGGATAACAGCAATCAGTGATTTTATAATGTTACTTAAAATCCGTCTTGATTGCAAATTTTTTTTTATTCATATGACCGGCTTCGGTTCATTCAGAACCATCTTCAGATCTGATATTTCAGTTACAGGAGTAACCCATCCAAATCCAGCAACTTTCACATGCTACGTCACGCACGGTTCATTCAGAACCATCTTCAGATCTGATATTTCAGTTACAGGAGTAACCCATCCAAATCCAGCAACTTTCACATGCTACGTCACGCACGTAGCATGTGAAAGTTGCTGGAATTGGATGGGTTACTCCTGTAACTGAAATATCAGATCTGAAGATGGTTCTGAATGAACCGAAACCGGTCATATGAATAATCAAAAAATTTGCAATCAAGACGGATTTTAAGTAACATTATAATCGTGCGATGGAGCACGCCGCCGTCTCTTGCGTTTTCGCGGGGAACGCTGTTTACGGACGTGTGTTTCAGTATCTGAATGTGGGTGGATTTCGTCAGCTGCTCCGGTGTCTGGAAGAAAAGTCACTGTCGGCACAACCCGTGGGTCAATGTCCATCCTGGCATCCACGCCTTCTTGCAAGGTCGGTCGGTGATTATCTTCAGGCGGGGGCGCCGTTGTAGAGGCCGGATCCTGTACTGCAGAAGCCATCATGGTCTCGCTATCGGGGGCGGCTATCGGACTAGTGTGATCAGCATCGGAAAGGGTTGCTGCCTGTGTAACTTCGGCGTATTTGAGAGGAAGGTTCGTCACCGTAAAAGGAGTCATAGATTCACCTGTCGGGATTTGAGTAAGCCGTCGTCGGAGACAATGCGACTGGACGTGCCCTTCTTGGCCACAACCAGAGCAAGTGCGTGGCTGACCGTCATACATAATGATCGCCCTCCATCCGCCGATGACAAGATATGACGGAACATGTTTGGTCAGTTCAATTTTAATCTGTCGTACCCCATTAAGAACGGCGTACGTTGTTAAGGTGGTCCATTTTTCGGCCATATGGCTGATCACTCTGCCGTAGGGCTGGAAAGCCGCGGTGACTACGTCCGGTGGTACTTCGAAAGCAAGTTCGAAGACGCGTATCGTACGGAGACCAAGCCCCGCGTGATCGATAGAGACCGCCCCAATATGGCCATCAGAATGTTTGACTTTAAGATCGTTCGCATGTGCGCTCACGATTCTGTTGCACACCTCGTCACTTACTAGCTTGACGTAGACAACACTGCTCGTGATAGAGAGATGGATGCCAATTATGTCTCGCGGTTCGATGTTAACGTCGTCACGTAGAAAACGTTCCACTTCAAAAGCTCGCGGTCGTGCATGATCTGGTTGAAAACTGATCTTGATGGCGGCTTGTCTGTATGAATGTGCCATGTTCCGTCGGTAGTGATGGACTCTAAACTAGCGACAACGCAGTAGTAACCAATTACGGGTACTCGCGACCGGGCGGACGGGACATAAGCAAGACGTCCTCGCCGCAGCGCTGCGGAAAGCAGACTCCTAGAAGGTAGCGGACAGGTGGGGGTCTTTGACGTACTTACTGGCTCAGTAGCCGCTATGGCAAATAAATCGCAACGTAAGAGACGAGAGTAGTTGTATTTCCCGTGTGGAACCACTTTCGTTGACTCAAAAGCATTAACTGATATCATTATGTCACGTCTCAGGAGAAAATCACTTACAGTATTCAATTGAAAATGACACGATAATATCAAGTGAATTTAGCAGGATAGTTCTGTGCCATCAAGGAAGTAACTCGTCGGTCACATAGTTGCCAAACATATTCTGCGCTGTTGACAAGTGCCGGCCGGTGTGGCCGTGCGCTTAAGACGCTTCAGTCTGGAACCGCGTGACCGCTACGGTCGCAGGTTCGAATCCTGCCTCGGGCATGGATGTCTGTGATGTCCTTAGGTTTAATTAGTTCTAAGTTCTAGGCGACTGATGACCTCAGAAGTTCAGTCGCATAGTGCTCAGAGCCATTTGAACCATTTTTTTGTTGCCAAGTTTCAGTTATAGTGCCAGGAAGGATACCAGGTGATGTGTTCTGTGAGTGACCTCGGAAGTGACTATAGGTTCATCTCAAAGTTGCGGGTGACAAGGGCCGCAAGATCCTCATTATATGCCCTTGAGTCTTATTCGCGTTTATGTAACTAGGTTTAGAGGCTAGAGTGCAATTGCTTGTAAAACATCGATGCACTGAATGCAAACTAAATGTCATATATTAATAACTGCGACAATTATTTGTGTTTTACTGTCTTAATCGGATCGAAACCTTGAAAGCGTATTCACCAGACGCGATTCACAATTTTCGAACTTCTCCAGTGGTTGAGTTGGCAATGCCTCTTTGCTGTACAATATTGTTATTGAGATCACTGTCATTGGTACATCCATCAGAAGACAGGCATGTCCTGGCTTATTGTTGTCAGCTTTCCTGGCGGATATTATGCCTTTGCTCGAAACGTGAAGATTTAGGGTGAATTCGAACATTCCATACAGCGAAAATTTGACGTTTCTATTCTTCCAGCTCTAACATACAAATAACAGTTACAATAAGCGGCAGAAAAGCGCCTGTGAACCAACAGTTAATGATGCAATCATAATTAGTGTAATCTGACAAATTCCATCTGTCATCTGATAATTGTGAAAACAACTTTTTCATCTTCACAGCACCGCAGTATGAACTCAAGGGTTCCATAGAATACCTATACTTAATTTCGTTGTGATCGTTTTCAATGACAGTAGGGGAGGAACAAAACCATCTAACTTGAAACATACTTTTCCAGTGGGATTTGAATCTTTGGCTACAGCTGCAGTAGCACGTCGAGTGAGGTATCAAGAATGTGAACAATCACTCATTGCTATAGTATAGCCCAGGGCAGAAAGAAGCAGGTTTCCGACAAAGTAAACGATGAGAGACATTGTCGCTGTCACGTATTAAACAGGAATTGTTCAGAAAATTACAACAATATCTAATGAAATGAGTAGGTTGATACAGCTCCAGTCTGGCACTATCACTGAGTTGCCAAACGTTTTCCAAACAGCACTTATGATATAAATATGTGTGTGTGTGTGTGTGTGCGTGTGTGTGTGTGTGTGTGTGTGTGTGTGTGTGAGTGTGTGTGTGTGTGTTTGTATGTGTGTGAGTCTGTTCTTAGGACATTTCCGAAAGAACAGACACTACGAATCGAAATAGACAAACTTCTTAATCAATTAAAGTTTGAAGGACAGATGTCCAGGCTATCTTGGGCATTAAAATAGAGCAACTGCGACAGATGAAAATTTGTGCCTGACCAGATTCGAACCCAGATTTACAAAATTTTAATACCAAAATACTGCATCTCGGTTCTTACAATAGTGGAATAGGTGCGCACTGGTTAGATGTAACTGAAGAGAGACTCCAACTCGGATTATAGTAAGGCCGAATCCCAAGCGCATGGCCACGAACAATTGGTAGCGGAAACTTAATGTCATCAGAACCTTGATGAAGGACCATGACATGCGATAGTTAGACCGACTGCACAAAGTTCAGATTACAAATACATACATACTTAGAAAAATATATTACATCGGAGCAGTCTTACCGATATTGCAGGTCACTGCACAATAAAATATAAGCTGTAGCCTCGTGGTATGTGTGGAAACAAAATATCATCAAAGTATCCTTCGACATGGCGACTTTGCAGAGGCAAAACGGAGGACTTGGACTTAAAGACGCGCTTTTAAACTAATACACGCCATTAAGACAGGCATCACGAAACTTCTGTTCCTCTCGTTAGGTCCTGGGGATAGGAACGCTCCTGTTAATGTAGCACGCCAGCCTAGATTACATCCGAAATTGCTGTATTTCAACGCGCTGTGCCAGTGTGGACGTCGGTCCTTCGATATTTAAGATGCAATTGTTTTTTGAGGCAATAGAGGTGATTTTCGAACATTTGTCTTGCCATCAATGTAACAGGACATTAACGGCATCCAACCCTTAGTCATACCTTTGTGCCGGCGCTAACCCATGTCATATACATGCGAATTAGATTGTAGTTCATATTTAGTCAAATAACGAATGGGCAGTATACAAGTATGCAGGCCGGGGTGGCCGAGCGGTTCCACGCGCTGCAGTCTGGAACCACGCGACCGCTACGGTCACAGGTTCGAATCCTGCCTCGGGCATGGACGTGTCTGATGTCCTTAGGTTAGTTAGGTTTAAGTAGTTCTAAGTTCTAGCGGACTGATAACGTCAGACGTTAAGTCGCATAGTGCTCAGAGCCATTTGAAACACTTCTGAAGTATACGACTATTTACGAACAGTACAAGCAGGATTTCAGCGAATTGATCATTTAACCTAGTGCAACATGGAGTACCTGTGTAATGAGTCATTCCAGCTGCATAGCTGAGGATAAGATATGTTAAGCGTTTCATTGCAGAATTAATGTAATACCCGCACGATAATCTCTGTAGTCATACTGTATTAGGAGCCCACGATTGGAGTACTATGTTCGTTGAATCGGATTACTCAAGCTGAGGCCAAATAAAGACAAGCGATGGGGCCACAACACTATCTTTACTTAAGTAGGTAGTCAGCGCTAAATTATGTGCGCCACCATTAACGTTATTGTAAGCAGTTTGACAGCATAACGCCACCACAACAACTGACAACCTGAACCATTATCATCACGCAGTTGTGACTCTCAGTGATTACAGGTTGCTGATGTTTGTCAAGAATAGCGGAAAGCGCCTCTGAAGTTCCATTTGCATTACGACTAGGACGGAGAGAATGCTAAATAACAGTAATAGGTCACCCAGCGAAGAGAAGTGTCCACGTATTGTCTCAAATTCTTGCAGTGTGATATTAATGCAGTTCCCGATATTTTCACACTAACGGGTTCTTTTGGCTATCGAAATACTCATATGGGAATCATAAAAGTGTAACTGCTAGAACGCTCAACTACCTTAATAACACCTCATTCTGGATTGAATACGACTCGGAAAGCGACGTTAATTTGACATTTTCATCCATCTCCTGACGTCTCACTGAATGATGTCTGAAGTGCACGCACAGTTGTTTTGCCTGCCGCAAGGATTCTGTGAAGTGTTGTGGCACTGCTCTAGCGGAACTCGTCTTTGTTGCATTTTTTCCATACCGTAATTAGCACAAAAACATAAGGCTTGTTCTGCTGAAGAACTTGATGCCCACAAGTCCTTAAATAAGAATCTCCTAGCGGGAGTAATACATGAAAGGAAACAGACTGTTTGACAAAAGAATAGACAGCTCCCTGCTTTTGGCGTTTCCTATAGCGCCTACGATAAGAATCTGGTGTCATATTATGCTTCAGAACTCTAAACTGTTTATTTTTTTACTTCATACTAAAACAAAATTTGTGATATGAGAAGAGGAAATGACTTATATGCTTCTCAGGAACTTTAGTTTTTCGTGTTTATTTTCTCACTTCATATTAAAACAAGGGCGTTAATATGAGAAGAGGAAATGAAATATACGCTTCCAAGCCATAACATTTCCTTGTGTGCTATTACTGCATACATGAAAGCCCTGCAATTAAATTTTGAATGTTGGATAAATTTTTTATATCACCTCACATTCCTTTGTGAGAAGGTTCCTATTTTCTTGGGATTCAAATAGAGTGGACATTTCATCGCTGGTTAATATTCTGATGACTAATGACATGATACCCGTTGAAATTGCTCCATGGCACCTGTGAGTAGAGTCTCACGTTGGTTACTATAAGAACACGCAGGCAGTGATATCCGCTTACTGCATTCAGAGCCAAGGTGATTTCTTTCTGTTTAGGGCGACGCATCTGCTGCAGTGTCCACGCTCAGCCAACATAAGCAAATCGCGGCGGCGTTGGGCACTGCTAATCGCTGCACTTGTCGCGAGCCTCGACAACAAGAGCGCACTGTCTCTGCTAACGATACTGCGGAGTTAATACATCTTACTTAACGTAATACGCAGGACGTGGGATGGGTAAAAATTCAGTTTGTAGCTTCCCATCGCATCAAAATACTTAACAGTCATATTTGATGCAATATTTATTGTTGGTTGCCTCTCTAATGTTAATAGTATTGATTCAAATTGTGCGTTAACGCGAAAACACACACACACACACACACACACACACACACACACACACACACACACACACACATACACAAACAGTCATTGATTCCAGTGAGTGTGACAACTACTGTGTGTTGAACAACACATGCACCAGTCAGTTCCTCAGTTGGCGTCGAGTGGATGAGATTTTTCAATTACCTTGCATTACAAGAATTGTAAGGAGGGGACTGAAAGTAAATGGACTTGTTGTATGCTAAAGAGCTGCGACAAAGCAAAGCTTGACCGTTCATCAGATAATTGTCCACATGGGCTTTGTGGACGAGTATACTTTCAGTAACCAAACCACCCACTATCATTACGTAAGATTTCTCGAGGGCGTAGGGGAACTGGTTTCATTAAGTCGTAGACAGTGTAGCGTGATGGTTTACTTCCCACCATACGTCTTCTACATCCGTCCAAAGGTCGTTTGCATTTGTAGGGATACATGGCAATGACCTTGTTACCTCTAACCACATATTCTCTATCTGGTTGATGTTCGGTGATCGTAGAACGACAACAGCTTTATCCTCTCTTGGCCCTGAAACCGATCTCGCACTGCTCTACTATGATGGATGGGTCTCTGCTCCCGTAAATACGTTGTTATCTCGTTAGTTCATGTATTTATATTTTAATAACGTATTTGTAATAAGCATATTGGATTATTATTTTCCACAGTGTTTAAGAATTCATTCCCTATCATAGATAAGTGATCTGGATTCAACAGTCCGATTAAGAATGTGGTTCACCCAGTCTGTCATATGATGAGAGTCGTAGTCGGATATCCACATTAAGACTGACTGGCTGAATCCGATTAGGACGATCTTGTATCGAAATGAAATTACAGAAATCGGATAATTTGAACGTCTGTATTGCAACAATGCTGCGCAAATAAATTCTTATGATGGAGTAACAGCTAGCTACTGTCTGAGAAAAAGTGAGAAATATGTCTGCTAGCTGCAATGTAACGTAATTATAACCCATATTTATGTGATGGAAATACTGAATCGAACAATACACATCTATTTCAGTGGAGGGAAGATCCACCATATCGGATATGCTGATGACATAATGACAATAATAATAATAATAAAAATCCCGTGTGGCCGATAGGGAAAACCCTCCCCCATATGAGTGGTACCTAGGAAATCAAATACTTGGGATGAACGAAATACTAACACAATCCTCGACGGCTACTCAATCCGTTGAACCCCAAATCCAGACACATCTGAGTGAAAATCACCGCTACTCTGGTCACCGTCTGTTAGCTCAATGAGCTGGGCTGAAAATATTTGCTTCCAAAGGCTTCAACACTCTTTGGTCCTGTCTGGTCCCGGTATCACCCAGACCAAACCAATGAAACACAAGGAAACATGAACTATGCAAGCAAAGGTAACTTTACCCCAGGTGGTACACAACCTGGTCACCGATGATCGGTAGTTGGATTTTCCCACTCTGGGGAGTCCAGGTTAGCACGGCAGAGAATATCGAAGATCTCTGCTAAATTTCCCTTCCACCAGAAAACATTCATTTAAAAACCAAACATCGATACATTGATCCAAACAAGAAACCTCACTAATCTCACAAAAGAAAACGACCGCCAAAAAATTATCATCCTTGCTCTTCAAGGACCGCGATTAATTGACAATTACAACTTGCATTACGGAAACCATGGCATCTTCAAGAGCAAAATACAACAAAAGGTAGCGAAAGGCGTACCAATCTTCGACACTGTATTTCTCGAACACAGATCTGTCATCAACTCTGTCAAACAAATCGCATCCATCAACAATCGGCTTATGACTATGCTCATTCAGAGCCCCTATAAAAGATATACACTCGAAAATACTACGAGCAAAATTCACCAAGATGACGTGAAAATACTGATGGGAGACTTCAACTCTGTATTTGGGACTGAAAAAACGTATAGAAAAATCATTGGTACAAATTCAACGCACCGAAACGCTTAGACCAACGGCACACGTCTGACTGACATTTGCCAACAATTCAACCATGAAAGAATGGCTTCCCACTTTAGGAAGTAGCCTGTTCCCAAAAAACATGTTTGGCTACCAGGTGCAAGCTGCTTTCGTTCGCCTTTCGAGACTCGCTGAAAGCCAGATTTTTAATTCTTTTGTAGCAGAGCTGCAAGCAGGCAGGTACAAAGGCAAGAAGGTAATCGTAAGACAACGCTCGAGCAAAATGCGCCTTGCTACTTTCAGTAACCCTTAGCGTCAGAGCGAAAACCTTACGGTACTGCTAAATTCATAATGACGAAACATTTGTTGTTGTTGTGAATACATAATTATATCTATCAAATGCCACATTTTCATAATAATTGCGAATGATACAGGAATTGAAGTAAATACAGATCTTTTCGAAGTCAAAAGTCGGTAATGTCCCACTAATTCGTGTTAAAATAGGCTCAATCGTCTTACAGATACTTAATGCTTTATTAAGATAGTCTGCCGTCCTGATGTTTCTGTAGGAAGCTGAATTTAATTTGTATTAGTACAGTGAATATTTTAATTGGATTTTCCATTAGTTTACTAAACGCAACAGTAATCATCAAAGAGAAATTAATCAGCAAAATAATTTTCTTTCACGATACCTAAAGCGAGCTGACAATGCTAATGTTGTTTACAAATTCTACGCCAGTAGAAACCTACTGGTTCCAACGAAATCATTATACCAGAGTAGCTTTAAGAGTATTTTCGTCTAGAAATGAATTGCGTTGACGGTTGATCGATCAAGAGCGGGAAAGGTAAAGCTTTACGAATATATGAAGAGAGGGACAAGTGCTTGAGAGAGGATTTCTCTATCAATACAAGTGCCTGGGAGACGACTTTAATTTCAATCTCCTGGATAGTTTTGTTTATCAAATCAAGAAGTGCGTTATCATGCAGTAGCACATGTGATGTAGTTGTGTTGCTCGATTTTCTTACGCTGAGACCGAAAGGTGTCTCAGTTGTAGGCAACAAATTCTAGCTGTGTTGCACATAGCCCTTGGGGCTGAATTCGTAGCCCAAAACACACTTTTGGAGCTATCAGATGTAAAACATTATGTTCACACTACTCTTTGCTCGAGTTTATATCTTTTGGAGGGGCTCAGCCTTTCATTTCTTCTTAGGAAGTTAACGATAAAGGCATCATAATACGTCACCAGTAACAGTACTGCATACGAATGCTCAATGAGAGACCTGATGACGTTCAATAATAGTCACTCCGTTGATTTTTGTTGTTTCGAATTAGAGCATGCAGTACTCATACACCAGACTTCTGAACTTTGCCTGTTGAATGCAAATGTCGCATGACGGTAAAATGGTAATCAATCACATATATCAGTAGTCGAGACTTCCTTAATGAGGAAAATCATTCATGCCAGAACGATCTTTGTTGAAACAGGAATATCTTTTTCTGGCGTATTTTTCCCAAAAGCACTCGCTCCACACACAATTCAAATCTTTCTAGCTGCCTCCTCTGCATTCACCCCTCTGTTATACCAAAAGTAAACGTTGTGTTGCAGATGTTACACCTATTTCCACTTGCGACTCAATTTTACAATGCTTAACTGTAGTTCATGATTTTCAAGTATGCAAAACCCAATGCTTAACTGCAAGATGATAACTAGAACTTCAAATTCGAAAATGACAATTGACACACACTGACAGCGTGGCGCCGCCTTTACATGGGCGGCGCCGGATTTCAGGCGGTGAGTGGCGTCTGGCCGGTGGTCGGTAGCCGCTGCAGCGCGAGGAAACGCTCGAGCATAAGCTGTTATGATCACGGCGCAGCCACGAGCTGTCCTGCGGAATTGTTTCTGGAATACTTGTTATTGCTGGTGGGTAGAATGTTAAGCGAATTATCTTCGATGTTCAGTCAGACTCATAACTTTAGACCGACTGTGGTAAAAAAAAGAAAAGTACAGTTCTACGCGAACAGGCTATAAAGGCACATTTGCATGCCGTGCATGAGTTTCCTCGGAAATGCGAAATCTTAATTAAATAATTAATCTGTGAGAAATAAATAAAGCCTATGGCACAGAACTGCAGCGCTGTGTCGCTGATAAAACAAAAACACAATTACGATACTCTTATGTTTGATTAAGGAGAGAGAGGTCTTGGCCGGCCGAAGTGGCCGTGCGGTTAAAGGCGCTGCAGTCTGGAACCGCAAGACCGCTACGGTCGCAGGTTCGAATCCTGCCTCGGGCATGGATGTTTGTGATGTCCTTAGGTTAGGTTTAACTAGTTCTAAGTTCTAGGGGACTAATGACCTCAGCAGTTGAGTCCCATAGTGCTCAGAGCCATTTGAACCATTTAGAGAGGTCTTGGATAAGTGGTGCGGGAAGCACGTATATTTTATTGACTGGCACACCGCCATATTTAATGTTATATAAGATCACTGCGAGTTGCAATCTTACTAGGCACTCGAATCTGTAAAGAATTTATATTTATGAAAGTAAGTTGAATTATTTAACTGTAGGCTTATTCGTTGAATATATCTGATTTAACTAACTGTGTAAACTTTTTATGTTTAGTAGACAGTCACCTCTGTACGACGTATTGACATGGCTGGCAAATTATACTAATATTGAGATTTAGATTTGAGTCCGCACCTACCGCAGCAGTCTTTGGAAACGATTTAAATACGAAGTCCGATTATTTGAGTCTTATTTCACGGTCAACTACGAATAACATTACATTTACGAAAAAGCCATTGTCAAGCTTCTGATATCGAATAATTAAACGTCACGTAAATATTAATTACAACCAATCACTATCATACAATAATACATAATTAATATTTTATTTTATTTTATTTATTTTATAAGGCGACTATAAGTTTAGCCCGCACGACGCTTGCCACTAGACCATGGGCTCACATTGTCCGACAACGTCTCGGAAGTAGACAACACTTCCTCCTAACACTTCCGCATCTTACAGTGTTGCCAGATTGTGCATATGGCCGGACTTAGAGTTGTCAGGGGCGGTCAGTTTTCTTGGCCACCTTAAGTGAATGACTCGGACTAAGTCTCTGTGGCGGCCGGGTGGCGGTCAGTTTTATTGTCTAAGACTGCACATGTAGTGTGCAAGACTTACCCCTCTCTGTCTGTATGATACTTTGCCACTGTCATCTACGGACATAATTTGTATATCAGAGTGGCACCAACACTTGTGTGGAAACATTTACGAACTGACGTAACAGTGATGTACAACGCTTCATTTACTTTAAACTATCAAAGATCTGAGTGACATTTCCGTGGATAATAAAAGAGGAAAGAAATTGTGGTAACAGTAATAAATTAAAAACTTAACAATTCATTGATTGTGTGCAATAAAAATAGGAAGAAGCTGACCTACTGCTGTGTCTATACAATATGCGTTTATCTGCTTGTAGCCACTGAAAACGGACAAATGTACACGAATGACAGTTCTTGAACCTCAGTTTTTACTCTTCAGTGTTGACTATTCATCATACCAAAATAGTGGTATTGTCCACGACTACAAAATGACTTTTGCGCAGAATTTCAAACAATCAGAACCAGTGGTAGAATTCTGGTGTTTTTGTTGCATTCAACTACTTATCACTTTTTGAGAGAGGCAGCAAACGGTGGAAGGATTAAGTTTTCCCTTATTTACCTCTTCAATATCTTTGATTATTTGTGTCTTAAAATTGAGAGAGAGAAAATTTTTCAAGCTTTGTTGATCTCTATGTTCATTACAGGGAATTATACGAATAAAAAACTGAAAATCGTTTATTTCAGAAACCGGTTATTTTGAGCGGTTTAAAAAGTCAGGTTGAACCGACGTCGGATGAAAAGATATAACTGAAAACCCGTCGCTTCAGCGACAACCGCCGGCTCTACCTCGTACACGTGTGTACTGCTTTCATCGAGCTTCAATTCGTTTCACTATAATTTATTTGTGGTGCATGGAGTCTATTGATATGTAATCTTTCTTTCTTCATGAGCTTATGTATTGAACTAGTAATATTAGTTCCGATTGCTTCCGATGTTTTGCAATAGATGGCAGGAGTTATAAAGTGGTGGTGCAGGTGTAAGTGACGTCCAGTAAGCTTAGGCAGCTGTAAACATAACGTTATCAGAATATTAGTCGATTTGTGATTGCATCGTAAAGTTATTCTCGATTGAATATGTTAACTTAGGATACGAATTCCCGTCATTTACGGGAAGTTGTAATTTTTTTTAAGAAAACATGAAGAATGCTGAGGCTCCCAAATTTCGGGTAGGACCAATGGTGAGCCACCTGTTAGTGAAAAAATGTGCAATAAATGGTTTCAACGCATCAAGAACGATGGCTTTGATCTCGAAGATCGGCATGGCGGCGGAAGAGAAAATTTTTTTCGAAGTTATTGAAACCAACGAAAAAAATCGCAGAAGATATTTATCGAAAGCTGTTGATGCGTTTGAGCCGAGTATTGATAGACGGACGACCACAATACAACAGACATGAAAACGCGATTTTGCAGCATGACAGTACTCGACCCCATGACGACAAACTCCTCAAAACATACTTTGAAAAGTTGAAATGTGAAGCCCCACCCCATGCACCGTGTTCTCCAGAGATTATTCCCTCGTCAACCATGCGACCGGCGTTGTGCGCAGAGGATGATACCATTGGAAAGGCAGCATACACAGTGCAATTCATAGGAAAGAGGTCCAAAGACTAGCAAGAGAGCGATGGCTGACACTCTACACAAGCTGTAAATCTTCATCCAGCCATGGCCCACATCGAACGAAGAAAAGACAAAACATCCACCCAACGGACCCTGCCACCAGGGCCACCAAGCAGTAAACGTTTAAGATTAACGATAAAATTGTCAGACATGATTATTTTGATGGTTCAGGTGTTATGGTGTGGGTAGGGTTAATGTTGTATGGGCGCACTATCCACCAAATCTTCGAAAGTGGAACACTCAGCGGTCAACATTATTGTGACACTGTTCTCCTTACCCATGTGCGGCTTTTGAGGGGTGCATTCAGCCCTGACTTCATTTATATGGATGGAAATGGGCTACTGCATCGATCAGCGCAGGTGGTGGAGCTCTTGGAACGAGAGGATATATCGCGAATGGACTGCCCTGCTTGTTCCTCCGACTTACTCGTATATCTTACGGAGCACATGAGGTACGCGTTGCCGAGACGTAGTGCAGCTGGTCGACATGTAATAAAGACCACCCAATAGTTGTCAACAGCGCTGGTGGATGAATAGACCGCCATTTTTTCTTTTTTTTTTGTCATCAGTCTACCGACTGGTTTGATGCGGTCCGCCACGAATCACGAATTCCTTTCCTGGGCTAACCTCTTCATCTCAGAGTAGCACTTGCAACCTACGTCCTCAGTTATTTGCTTGCCGTATTCCAATCTCTGTCTTCCTCTACAGTTTTTGCCCTCTACAGCTCCCTCTAGTACCATTGAAGTCATTCCCTCATGTCTTAGCAGATGTCCTATCATGCTGTCCCTTATCCTTATCAGTGTTTTCCACATATTCCTTTCCTCTCCGATTCTGCGTAGAACCTCCTCATTCCTTACCTTATCAGTCCACCTAATTTTCAACATTCGTCTATAGCACCACATCTCAAATGCTTCGATTCTCTTCTGTTCCGGTTTTCCCACAGTCCGTGTTTCACTACCATACAATGCTGTACTCCAGACGTACATCCTCAGAAATTTCTTCCTCAAATTAAGGCCGGTATTTGATATTAGTAGACTTCTCTTGCCCAGAAATGCCTTTTTTGCCATAGCGAGCCTGCTTTTGATGTCCTCCTTGCTACGCCCGTCATTGGGTTTTTTACTGCCTAGGTAGCAGAATTCCTTAACTTCACTGACTTCGTGACTATCAATCCTGATGTTAAGTTTCTCGCTGTTCTCATTTCTACTACTTCTCCTTACCTTCGTCTTTCTCCGATTTACTCTAAAACCATACTGTGTACTCATTAGACTGTTCATTCCGTTCAGCAGATCATTTAATTCTTCTTCACTTTCACTCAGGATAGCAATGTCATCAGCGAATCGTATCATTGATATCCTTTCACCTTGTATTTTAATTCCACTCCTGAACCTGTCTTTTATTTCCATCACTGCTTCCTCGATGTACAGATTGAGGAGTAGGGGCGAAAGGCTACAGCCATGTCTTACACCCTTCTTAATACGAGCACTTCGTTCTTGGTCGTCCACTCTTATTATTCCCTCTTGGTTGTTGTATATATTGTATATGACCCGTCTCTCCCTATAGCTTACCCCTACTTTTTTCAGAATCTCGAACAGCTTGCATCATTTTATATTGTCGAACGCTTTCTCCAGGTCGACAAATCCTATGAAAGTGTCTTGATTTTTCTTTAGCCTTGCTTCCACTATTAGCCGTAACGTCAGAATTGCCTCTCTCGTCCCTTTACTTTTCCTAAAGCCAAACTGATCGTCACCTAGCGCATTCTCAATTTTCTTTTCTATTCTTCTGTATATTATTATTGTAAGCAGCTTCGATCCATGAGCTGTTAAGCTGATTGTGCGATAATTCTCGCACTTGTCAGCTCTTGCCGTCTTCGGAATTGTGTGGATGATGCTTTTCCGAAAGTCAGATGGTATATTGCCAGACTCATATATTCTACACACCAACGTGAATAGTCGTTTTGTTGCCACTTCCCCCAATGATTTTAGAAATTCTGATGGAATGTTATCTACCCCTTCTGCCTTATTTGATCGTAAGTCCTCCAAAGCTCTTTTAAATTCCGATTCTAATACTGGATCCCCTATCTCTTCTAAATCGACTCCTGTTTCTTCTTCTATCACATCAGACAAATCTTCACCCTCATAGAAGCTTTCAATGTATTCTTTCCACCTATCTGCTCTCTCCTCTGCATTTAACAGTGGAATTCCAGTTGCACTCTTAATGTTACCACCGTTGCTTTCAATGTTACCAAAGGTTGTTTTGACTTTCCTGTATGCTGAGTCTGTCCTTCCGACGATCATATCTTTTTGATGTCTTCACATTTTTCCTGCAGCCATTTCGTCTTAGCTTCCCTGCACTTTCTATTTATTTCATTCCTCAGCGACTTGTATTTCTGTATTCCTGATTTTCCCGGAACATGTTTGTACTTCCTCCTTTCATCAATCAACTGAAGTATTTCTTCTGCTACCCATGGTAGCTACATTCTTTGTACCCATGTTTTCCTTCCCAACTTCTGTGATGGCCCTTTTTAGAGATGTCCATTCCTCTTCAACTGTACTGCCTACTGCGCTATTCCTTATTGCTGTATCTATAGCGTTAGAGAACTTCAAACATATCTCGTCATTTCTTAGTACTTCCGTATCCCACTTCTTTGCGTATTGATTCTTCCTGACTAATGTCTTGAACTTCAGCCTACTCTTCATCACTACTATATTGTGATCTGAGTCTATATCTGCTCCTGGGTACGCCTTACAATCCAGTATCTGATTTCGGAATCTCTGTCTGACCATGATGTAATCTAATTGAAATCGTCCCGTATCTCCCGGCCTTTTCCAAGTATACCTCCTCCTTTTGTGATTCTTGAACAGGGTATTCGCTATTACTAGCTGAAACTTGTTACAGAACTAAATTAGTCTTTCTCCTCTTTCATTTCTTGTCCCAAGCCCATATTCTCCTGTAACCTTTTCTTCTACTCCTTCCCCTACAACTGCATTCCAGTATCCCATGACTATAACATTTTCGTCCACCTTTACATACTGCATTACCCTTTCAATATCCTCATACACTTTCTCTATCTGTTCATCTTCAGCTTGCGACGTCGGCATATATACGTGAACTATCGTTGTCGGTGTTGGTCTGCTGTCGATTCTAATTAGAACAACACAGTCACTGAACTGTTCACAGTAACACACCCTCTGCCCTACCTTCCTTTTCATAACGAATCCTACACCTGTTATACCATTTTCTGCTGCTGTTGATATTACCCGATACTCATCTGACCAGAAATCCTTGTCTTCCTTCCACTTCACTTCACTGACCCCTACTATATCTAGATTGAGCCTTAGCACTTCCCTTTTCAGATTTTCTAGTTTCCCTACCACGTTCAAGCTTCTAACATTCCACGCCCCGACTCGTAGAACGTAGATTATTCAATCTTTTTCTCATGCTAACCTCCCCCTTGGCAGTCCCCTCCCGGAGATCCGAATGGGGGACTATTCCGGAATCTTTTGCCAATGGAGAGATCATCAAGACACTTCTTCAATTACAGGCCACATGTCCTGTGGATACACGTTACATGTCTTTAATGCAGTGGTTTCCATTGCCTTCTGTGTTGTGGCCTTACAAGACAGCCAAGCCACTATGAGGAAGCCGAAAGGTACGCGTTTAAGCTCACGCAGGCTGGCGTGAGGTCTGGAACAGGACAAGGACTTTATAGTAGCAAAGAACGTACATAGCTGCTGGAATACTTAACTTTAATCCACAATTGGTGAACATCGCTCTTGACGGTACATGTTTTACAGCATCAATAGTAACTGCTAATGGCGCCTTGCTAGGTCGTAGCAAATGACGTAGCTGAAGGCTATGCTAACTATCGTCGCGGCAAATGAGAGCGTAATTTGTCAGTGAACTATCGCTAGCAAAGTCGTCTGTGCAACTGGGGCGAGTGCTAGGAAGTCTCTCTAGACCTGCCGTGTGGCGGCGCTCGGTCTGCAATCACTGATAGTGGCGACACGCGGGTCCGACGTATACTAACGGACCGCGGCCAATTTAAAGGCTATCACCTAGCAAGTGTGGTGTCTGGCGGTGACACCACACAAAGCTACATGTATCAAGTAAATTTCTTCGTTATTACCAACACATTATAAACACGTACGAGCGTTAAAGGAAACGTGTATTGTTGAACTGAAAATATTTCCATATGCAGTCGTTACAAACAGCTCTGCATTACATTCGTAACATCTCTCCTTCCGGTGCTTCGATATAATCACAGCGAATGAGGAACTAAGAAACTTGATTCCCCTTTTACCAGACTCAGTTATATCAACTTTCTTGTGACTTTTTCTCTTCTGTGAGGTACGCATAAAACACTAATCAAAGCCGATAATTTTTCAGCATATTTCTGCTTCAGTCTCGAGTCCTCTATAATAAGCTCCTGCCATTATGTCTAATAATTCTTCGTTTGTGTACTGTCCAGTATAGTCAATTACAGTATCTGGTGAAAAGTAGTTTCCAACAGTCCATAACTACTTTCAAATATTTTGTTTCCCCCTTTTGCACCTGAAAGTTGTATAACAAGATTTTGAAGAACAGTTCTCGCTGTATGAGCTTTATTCTTGAAAAAAATCGTTTTCCATCCCCTCCTTGTACGTATCAGGGTTTGCAAAAGTTGGGGCTACTATAGACACAATTTTACTGTGTCTCGATCTCTTCATGCTCAGATTGTGTGTCGGTATCCGAAGACAAGCCCTCTATTCTGGCATTCTCGACTAGCGGTTGCTCTGGCCAAATCAATAGCAATTCATGTGACAATGATTACTTTCATGCAAAATTTAACGAAATTTCGCATCTGAGAGAGTACATCATGCACTCGTTATATGCAGCTCCTTTATTCAATGCGTAAAACCCAATAACAATGCTCACGCTGCTCATAAAAGACGTAATACATGTAGAATACGTCCACGAGGAAAAATTAACCCAGTCGCATGTACTAGCACAGAGAAGCAGATTAAGAGAGAAGCGAGGAGGGGTTTCAGGAATACAGGGAATACAGAAGACATTATTCCGCAATAACTCGCGTGTGTGGAAACATCTAACAATGCGCATTGCTTCATACAAAGCTAAGCAAGCTTTAATTGTGATTTGATCTACGAAAGAAAACTCGGTTGCAGATAAATACATCAAAGATAGCATTGCTAGATCAACTCTTCAACACCTTTAAAATATATTAAAATATTTCTCCAGAACCATGATTTTTTTGTCAGTCGCGTGTGATCGCGGGTGAGAATCTGGGCCCCGTGTTTACTGGCCCTTGAGGACGCCCCTGCGCCTTAGGCATCCTGCTGCACACGTGCGACTGGCGCAGGCGGCGGCCGCCTTGGTGTATTTCATCGCGTTAGCAGCCGGCACTTACTCGCCTCGCAAGTGCCGCACTTGTCTCCCCCACATCCATGTTCGTGTGCCCGGTTTGACGCTGCCAGCGGTAGCAGAGCCGAAACAGCAACACTGCACGTGTCACAGCCAGCAACGCACCGGCAAACACAGTTCAGGGTGCGCCGCTGATCTAAATGCACCTTTAGAACACAAGCAGGACGAACAGTATCTTTACTTTACCTCAGCTACTCACGAAGTAGGGGATGTGAGAAACTGACACGTTAAGCCCGGTACCGGTATTTTAGTTCTGAATAATCTGTATTTTACGGTATTGTTTTGGTCTCGGATATAACAGGTACTTTTTATTAAAAACCGAGTAGAAAGAAACGAAATATCAGTTAACCAGTTAACCATAGCGACAGCGCTGGAATTTTTGGGTTTTAAGTAAACCTTTTTTTAAAAAGGAGTAATCCTTATTCGTAAAATTTGCATAGGTCTGAATTACCATATATGGTTATAGCAGAAAATAGGAAAAGCGAAAAGAGCTATTTTAATAACAACGGCGAGACTTGCCGCCAACTGGTCTATACGGTATTAGGTATTTCTCGCTGTCATTGCACAACATCTGTTGTATTGCAGAATCATACCATCCCGCCAGCCGGGATTGCACTACAGTCTGGAACCGCGCGACCGCTACGGTCGCAGGCTCGAATCCTGCCTCGGGCATGGATGTGTGTGATGTCCTTAGGTTAAGTAAGTTTAAGTAGTTCTACGTTCTAGGGGACTGATGACCTCAGATGTTAAGTCCCATAGTGATCAGAGCCATTTGAACCATTTGAAATTCGCGGTGTAATGAAAGAGTAAGGAAATTAAGGTAACTGTAATAATATTTAGCATAAAATAAAAATATAAAGTAAGTCATCTGCCATCCGTGTCTACATAACATGCGTTTATCTGCTTCTAGTCCATGAAAACGGAAAAATTAACACGAAAAACAGATATTTTTAAAATACCGGTAATCTGATACATCGATATTTGAAAAACATTATCGGATCTCGTTATATCTGAAAAACGAATCGATATAGCGACGAAAAAAAGATCGACGTATCTGTCTATAAAAATATGGGCTGCAGACTGTAAATATACTTCCGGTTTTAGATCTGTATATTTAAGTATTGATTTATTATTAGAGTCTCCGTATAGCAAGAAACTAGCAGCCTGCCTATCCCCCTGAGAGGAATAACTGAAAGCAAAATGCAGCACGTTCATTCTTGGCGATTACCACTTTGCTAACAATGGTAACTGCATGTAAGTGGAACAAGAAAATGTATCCAATGGGTCCATCGTTCGGTTTCGTCATGTATCGGATTTGTTCGGGACACTACATGACTGATTCCGTGCTTTTCCATTTCCGCCAACGACAGCGACCTATCAGTTGTAGTGTCAAAATTACGCGGTGAAGCTAAACATTGCAGTTTCTGTCGGTAGCGGCTAGCGCCGATTACGGCGGCATTTCCCCTCACATATCACTGCCCACCGTGAAGACCAATCTTGTCATTTACATTTTTGCTCATTTTTGCAAGTGTTTTTGAAGATGCCGATGTGTAGAAATAGCACACTAGTTGCGTTAAACATTGTTAAAATTGGTGCCCCCACCCTGCAATTTGACTACTTTTGTGCCACATACGGAGTGTTTCCGTAAGAGCGTGCAAAAATTTAACAGGACTAGAAGATGCTCCACTGGACAGTTTGAAGGAGAGGACCTTGGGTCGGAGAGACCAGCTTAAGTAAATTATACGAATGAAATCACTTTACTGTGTACTTCTTTGTTTACATTAGTCGCATTTAACTGCAAATACTATAACTGGCACAACGAACGTACATTCCTACTGTACCTTACAGAACGTGCTGAAACGGACGGCCATTAACCTCAATGCAACATGACATCGGCGAACAAGATTCTGACGCACCCTGACAAATATCACAAGTGTATTTCGAGTTTCATCACAGGCAGCTACAATTATGACAGCAAATTCCAGCTCCGTATCCCCTGGGATCTCATACACAAGTGACTTTAGATATCTCCACAGAAAATAATCAAGGAGATTCAGGTCCGGTGACCTCGCAGGTATGGAATAGGACACCCCCCCCCCCCCCCCAATCCCGCGACCAAAAAATACAGCATTGAGATGGTTACGGATATCCACGTTGCAGTGCATCGTCATGTTGAATGGGTTTGTCGTTGGTTCATGGGACATTCTGCCATGGGAGAATGTCAGTTGGATACAACAGAGTCATTATTATAGACAAGTAAGCAAAACCTGCATAATGAATGTACATGTAAATAAACAGCACAGTAAGTGTAAACTTGTGGGCATGTTAGTTGTAAATATGCTGCAGACCAATATTGTTATACCAAGCGGTAAACAAGTTTATTTCCGTATTTTCTTAAGCTGGCTTCTCCGACCCCAGGTTCTCTACCTCTGTATTGTTCAGTGGAGCATTTCTGTGTCCTGTTACATTTTTGGACGATCTTACGGAAACATCCTGCATACTTGCTTCGCACAGTCAGAGAGAAAGTTTCGACGGGATGAAAGCTCAAAAAGTAGTAAGACGCCTTCATGCAGTGTAAGTAAAATCATGTTCTACTACAATTTCAAAAGAACAACTTCAATTATTTGACGAAAATTGTGAAAAAGACATAAGACATAGTATAAAATAAGAATATCCGCACACGTTATTGCCATTTTGATATCGATATATCGAGGGGGGGGGCGAAGCATTTGTATATCGTTATTTTTCTGAGAAACGACTATGTATCGATATTTTATCAGCGGTCCAATTCCTAACTCCAAATAGTTGAATGACCCCTGATTACAACATGCTTTTTGAGCAGAATTTAAAAAAAAGGAATAAATAATTAGAATGCAGGTGATTTTTTGTTGTATTCAACCACTTACGACTTGATGAGAAAAGTAACACACGGTGGAAGGACCAATTTCTTTCTATTGTTTGTGTTGTGGCGTAACAAGACAGCTACGCCACACTGAAGTAGCCGAAAGGCACGCGTAATCTCACGTAGGCTAGATAGAGGTCTGAAACAGGATACTTATTAATGTTATAAAGAAAAGTATGTAGCTGCTGGAATACTTAACTTTTAATCCTTGTTGTATACATCGTTCTTGATGAGACATTTCATACGATAACTATCAAACTATGTAAGGCTAATGGCGCCTTGCTAGGTCGTAGCCATTGACTTAGCAGAAGGCTATTCTAACTGTCTCTCGGCAAATGAGAGAAAGGCTTCGTCAGTGTAGTCGCTAGCAAAGTCGTCGTACAACTAGGGCGAGTGCTAGTCCGTATCTCGAGACCTGCCTTGTGGTGGCGCTCGGTCTGCGATCACACAGTGGCGACACGCGGGTCCGACATGTACTAAATGGACCGCGGCCGATTTAAGCTACCACCTAGCAAGTGTGGTGTCTGGCGGTGACACCACATTCCTCCCCCGCAAATCGGCGAACGGTCGTGTTATAAGGCTTCCGCCCGCCGTGGGGAGGACCCCATGTTGACGTATGCGATGAGGTGGGGAGCCTAACAACAGGCGAGGCTGTGCCACCCGCACCCGGCCATTCGGTCCGAGGGGAGCTAGGAAACGCCTGAAAACCTAGTCCAGGGTGCACGTCAACATGCGGTGTATGCGCCCGTAAAGAGACAGGAGGGGCCGAAGGGTCGACCTCCATTGCGTCGGGGTACCCGACGCGCGAAGACGCCATGTGATCCGGAGCGGGCAAGAGTCCCATGGCGGAGGACGGCTGGTCACGGGAAGCGATCGGCGGCGCGTGACCCAGGGAGGCGCTTGGCGGCTGCAGCGAAGCGTCGAATGCGGGCGGCGCCGGCGGGAGAACAGGCGGCGGCGGCGGCTGCGGCGGCGCGTCGCCATAGGCCAAAATGGAAGGCAGCGTCGGTAACACCTGGGGATGAAGCGAGCCAGTAGATGGGTCCCCAGGGCGCTGACCGGACGGCACCGTCGCTGAAAGCAGACGGGGAGCGGCAGAACCCGTGCGACGACAGAGGCGCAGCTGATTGAGATGCCGACGCACCTCACCAGAGGCCCCCAAAACCAAAGACATCGCGCGGCCGAGGCAGCGAAGAATGCGCCCTGCGAGCCAACGCCGTGAACCTCGATAATTGCGATAGAATACAACGTCGCCTGGAGCAAAAGCAGGAGTCTGCCGCTGCACAGGAACCTGATGCGGCGGATGCAGCAAAGACATCAAGGTTCGATGAGGACGACCGTGGAGCAACTCAGCCGGCGAGCGACCATCTCGGGGCTGAGAGCGATATGATGACAAAAAGGGCAACAACGCGTCCTCCCGAGAATGCGACTCTTTCAACTTTAACATCTCTGACTTGAAAGTCCAGACCAATCGTTCAGCGGCACCGTTTGACTGAGGCGAAAACAGCGCGGATGTCAGATGTTGAATACCATTGGCCTGGCAGAATGACTGAAATTCTGCGGACATGAATTGTGGGCCATTGTCGGAAACAATAGTCTGCGGAAGACCTTCAATGCAAAAGATAGCAGACAACGCTTGGATGGTGGCAGAGGACGTCGTGGAAGACATCCGGACAACAAAAGGAAAATTACTGAAGGCATCTACCAGAACCAACCATCGAGCATTCCAGAATGGACCAGCAAAATCTATGTGCAAGCGTTGCCAAGGGGAAGTGGCTTTTGGCCATGCAAAGACTTTCCGCGGCGGTGCGGATTGTTGTTCGGCACACGCCATGCAAGAAGAGCACATATTCGTAATGGCAGCATCGATTCCGACCCAAGTACAGTGCTGACGAGCGAGTTGTTTCGTTCGCACTATACCCCAATGTCCTTGGTGAAGAAGCCGTAAGACAGAGGACTGTAACGAACGTGGGACCACGACTCTGGACTGATCATTATCAGATCGCAACAACAAAACACCACGTCGTACAAAAAGTCTTTCCTTATGAGCAAAAAATCGGCGAACCAACGGATCCTCGATCCGAGACTTTGACAAAGGCCATTGCGTAGCAACAAAACGCAAAACGGTAGCAAGGACAGGGTCAGCAGCTGTGGCTGTAGCTACACGACGAAAATCAATCGGAAACGAGTCGACCACGTCATCGGTTTCCGAATCAATGAACATGCAAGCAAAATCGAAAGAATCGAATGCTTTATCCTCAGCAACAGGCAAACGGGACAACGCATTGGCGTTGCCGTGCTTAGCAGTGGACCGATACTAGATATCGTAGCGGTACTGCGAGAGGAAAATAGACCAGCGAATGAATCTCTGCGCTGTACGCGGAGGTACAGGCTTGTTCGGACGAAAAAGCGATGTCAAAGGTTTGTGGTCTGTGATGATGGTAAAGTGACGACCATACAAGAAATCATGGAACTTAGTAACACCAAAGACAAGAGCCAAAGCTTCTTTCTCTATCTGTGAATAATTTCTTTGCGCAGACGAGAGCAATTTTGACGCAAAGGCAATAGGGCGATCATGCGACCCATCTTTGTGCGCAAGCACAGCACCGATCCCGAAATCCGATGCATCTACCATCAACAAAAGGGGTTTCTGGGGATCGAATGGCGTAAGGCAAGTATTTGAAAGCAACGCCGATTTCAACTGGCGAAAGGCGCGTTCGCATTCCGTCGTCCAGACGAACGGAACACCCTTACGGCGTAAGCGATGAAGCGGAGCTGAAATGGAAGAGGCATTGCGCAGAAAGCGATGATAATAGTTAATTTTACCCAACACACTCTGTAGCTGCTTCACATTCTGTGGCGAAGGCAAATCTTGTATGGCACGGAGGTGCTCTGGACTCGGATGTATGCCTTGGGCATTGATGACATGTGCCAGGTATGGTAAGTCACGAGCAAAAAACACACATTTGTCCTTCCGCAAGCGAAGACCATTTTGTCGCAACACCTGAAATAATGTTCGTAGGTGTGCTAAATGCTCGTCGGCTGTCTTTCCGGAGATCACAATATCGTCCAGATAGTTCGCAGCAGTAGGGACCGACGCACAAACAATTTGTAAATATTGCTGAAACAATGCAGGGGCGGATGCACACCCGAATGGCAGTCTTTTGAATCGGTACAAACCAAGATGCGTGTTAACCACCAAGACGCGCTGGGATTCGGCGTCCACTGGGATTTGCAAGTACGCATCTGCTAGGTCCAACTTCGAAAAGTATTTACCCGGGCACAGTTTATCAAAAAGATCTTCCGGGCGGGGTAAGGGAAAAGTTGCAATCACGAGTTGTGGATTCACTGTTGCCTTGAAGTCCACACATAGTCTCAGTTTTCCGGAAGGTTTTGGCAAAATTACTAAGGTAGAGGCCCAGAGAGAAGCTTGCACGCGTTCCATTACACCTTGTGATTCTAAATCGTTTAATGTTCTTGCGACCTCATCACGCAATGCGTGGGGAACATTGCGCGCTCGGAAAAATTTCGGTTGCGCGTTGACTTTCAGTTCCAAATGTGCCTCATAGTTCATAGCACAACCAAGGCCCGGTGCAAAAATGTCTGCATATTCTTCACATAGACTAGAAACACTGTCTGTAGGCACAGTCTGATTCACTGATAGGACCCGATTTACGACAGACATGTTAAACAATTGAAATAAACCTAAACCAAACAAGTTCACTGCAGTAGAAGAACGAAGAACGTAAAATGACACAAGTTTTGTTTGTCCCTTGTATGTTGCAAGAAGAGTGCACTGTCCTAACACAGGGATCGGCTGTCCCGAACATGTAGTGAGCTTAACAGTTGCGGCACGCAACGGAGGTTTGCCCAGTTGTTTGTACGTGTCGTGATTGATCAATGAAACTGCAGCTCCGGTATGGAGCTGGAATGGTATGTCCTTGCCATTAAAGTCCAAATCTACAAAAAGTTTATTGTCCTGCTGGCGACAAGAGCGACTGTCTCGTGCAATTTGAACTGATACAGGTACAGCAGCACTTGCGACTTGACGTGATTTCCTGCGACGTTGACACACAGCATTTGTGGGACGAACACAGTCACTGTTAGAGGAAGTGGCACTGGACGAAGTGGAATTAACTCCATGAATGTCCATGGGCGAAGGTCCACGATCCTGAGTGTCCTTGGTTCGATTCCGGCGGGAAGCAAAGGGCCTGGAATGATTAAGTGTGTCCGATCTGAGCTTTTTCTGGCAAACACTTTGAACATGTCCTTTCTTATTACAGAAAAAGCAAATAGCTTGGCGTGACGGGCAATTTTCACGCGAATGTCTAGTAGCACACCGCGGGCATGATTTCACTGCATTTGTATGCTGGCGCGGCACACCTGGTTTAGAGCGTGGCGGCAGCTGCGCGGACGTGCGCGAGGGCAGTTTACCGGGCCGCGCAGCGCGCCCGGCAGGACGGTTAATGTTACACATGGCTGGCGAAGATGCAAATGAGTCCTGAGCAAAGTCAAGTGTGTCCTGTCTATCCAATATATCTATCACTTGTTGAAGGGAGGGATTAACTAGTTTCAAAATTTGCTCCCGTATACGAACATCAAAAACTTTCTGTGCAATTGCATCACGTACCATTGTATCTGAATAAGGGAGTCCACATTCACACTCAAAAGCACAATCCCTTGTAAGGCCTTGCAATGTTGCAACCCACTCCCTATTAGTTTGACCAGCCGTACGTTTTGTACGAAAGAATGTATACCTTTTTGCAACGACATTGACTGTTTCTTTGAAATAGGCATCCAATGCCGACAAAATTTCTTCGTAGGACAGAGTTGCTACATCGCTTCGGGGAAACAATTTCGCTATCACACAGTAGGTGGACACACCGACACAGGATAATAAGTGAGGCTGCCGCTCATTACTTGAATTCTGTAGGCGGCGAGATGAAATCCAAATTGGCGTGACCAGTCCATATTTCTTGCGCTGGATCGTAGTGCCTAAAAGGCGGTGCAACTGCGAGTTGTGGCTGCGGTAGTGGTGAAGCGGCGGCTGCCACATCGTGTTGCAGTGCACATTGACCCTGGACGAGCTGTCCAAGGGCATCCAATAACGCCTGCGTCTGCTGATTTTGCAAGCGATAAAATTCGGACAGTACATCTGGAGAATGTGGCGAAGCCATGACACAAGTAAATGGAAGCAATTAGAAAGAAGAACACCCTTTCCGTTGCCTCGTCGCCAACTGTTGTGGCGTAACAAGACAGCTACGCCACACTGAAGTAGCGGAAAGGCACGCGTAATCTCACGTAGGCTAGATAGAGGTCTGAAACAGGATACTTATTAATGTTATAAAGAAAAGTATGTAGCTGCTGGAATACTTAACTTTTAATCCTTGTTGTATACATCGTTCTTGATGAGACATTTCATACGATAACTATCAAACTACGTAAGGCTAATGGCGCCTTCCTAGGTCGTAGCCACTGACTTAGCTGAAGGCTATTCTAACTGTCTCTCGGCAAATGAGAGAAAGGCTTCGTCAGTGTCGTCGCTAGCAAACTCGTTGTACAACTGGGGCAAGTGCTAGTCCGTATCTCGAGACCTGCCTTGTGGTGGCGCTCGGTCTGCGATCACACAGTGGCGACACGCGGGTCCGACATGTACTAAATGGACCGCGGCCGATTTAAGCTACCACCTAGCAAGTGTGGTGTCTGGCGGTGACACCACAGTTTGCCTATTTAATTTAATATTTTGGTTCTACGCATCTTGAAGCAGAGTCAAAAGTTCTCAATCTGTTCGATTTCAACGTTTATTACATGGCTCCATAGGAATTTAAAAAAATATATAGTTGGTTACTTCAGAAATCGGTAATTTTGAGCAGTTTTAACATTCAGGTTAAATTGGCTTTGGGAAAAAAACGAGATGACCCAAATACGGTTGTTTTAGCGACAACTGCCATCTCTATCATGGAGCCTTTGCCGGCGGTATCCGCAGAACTATCTTCCTCGCTGATCTCGTCGCTTTCCTCAGCTATCTCTGCCGATTTCTTCGCGTCCACATAAAACGCATCGCCATGTATAAGCAAGAAATACGGTTATACGCATAGCTTTTTGCAGTGAACTACAAACATGTGAACTTTGTCCTATGTTCCAATGTAAAAACGATTGCATCGAAAACAGCAAGATAAGTACATACAAAGCAATCACAAAAGGAAAACGTCAAGGAAACCGGAAGTGGACAAAGCAGCAGAACTGAATACTACTTTTGATGGAAAGGATGATTCTCGAGTGATACTTTTCTGGTTACTATAGACAGATTCATCTCTGAACAGAAGAAAACAAAACAATTGTTGGAAACGTTAGTAGCAATTTTGAGTTCCTAAGTAATTCTATTGACGTGTACTAGAAAATTGCAACAACGTTACAAAGACGACTTAGAAGAATTTTTGAATGATGAGGTTATTCATTGTAAAGCATATATACAGAGTAACGAAATAAAAACTTAAGTACTTTGTATAGAGTGTTGTGTGAAAAACACGTTCAAGAACTGTTTCCTAACTTGGAGATTACACTACAAATATTTTTGCTAACCGCTGCAACCAACTGTTCGACAGAGCGTCCTTCCGCACTCCCCAAAAGATTCCAGAGTTATTTGCGGCCAGCCGTGTCCAACGATCGAGTCCAGGAATTCTGACGTAACGCAGCATCTGGATTATGAAGGTGTGATCGACGAATCTGCAACAAAGAAAGACGCCCGAAACAGCTTTGACTGACTTCATTGTGGTAAGTTCAATATGCACGTATTTACTATTTTTCTGATTATTACTAACAGCAGCAGCTGTCTTAGTATACGGTTATGTACAGGTTACGGTTATTGAACTATAATAAGATAAAATCGTCATAACTTCCGAACGGTTTGTGTTACGACTTTCAAACTGGACGGTTGGTCGTGGGGCATGAATCAGCAAGCGCTGTATGGCTTGGTTTAGCGACTAAGCCCACTTTCACTCGGATAGATTCGTCACTAAGCAAAATTGGTGCATTTTGGGGACTGAGAAATCGCATTTCGCGATCGAGACGTCTCTTCACCCTCAACGGATGACTGTGTGGTGTGCAATATACTAATAGATGCGATATTCCTTGATGGCACCGTGATTACCGAACTGTACGTGAAAGTTTTGGAAGATGATTTCATTCCCATTATCCAAAGTGGCCCTGATTTCGACAATATGTGGTTCATGCAAGACACAGCTCGACCTCATCGAAGCAGGAGAGCGTTTAATGTTCTGGAGCAGACTTTGGGAACCGCCTTCTGGGTCTGGGGTACTCAAGGCCACTGGTAAAGGCTCGAATGGCCGGCATATTCTCCTGACCTGAAAACGTGCGACACCTTTTTGTGGAGCTATATTAAAGACAAGGAGTACACGAACGGCCCAAAAACTAATGCTGAGATGAACTCAGCCATTCAGCATCTATGTTCGGACACTTCAGCGAGCCAGCCGGATTGGGCGAGCGGTTCTGGGCGCTACAGTCTGGAACCGCACGACCGCTACGGTCACAGGTTTAAGTTCTAGGGGACTGATGACCTTATAAGTTAAGTCCCATAGTGCTCAGAGCCATTTGAACCATTTTAACACTTCAGCGGGTCATGTGGAATTTCGCTATTCGCCTGCGCCAACTCATTGCCAATCTGGCAGGCAAATCAAACATGTCATAACCTAAATCCGAATATCTGTAGTGACAATTACATGTTGAATGAACTATGTGCACGCAGCAGTTTTTAACAAATTTACTTTTTTTCACATAGTTCAAGAATGTCCACCCTGTACATTTAGGAATGTACAGAGTGACAGTTATTGAACTATATGAAAAAAATGCGTAATTTAGTTACTTGGTGGCATGTGGAAATGAGGGAAGGCATGATTTTCAGCCTATGAGCGCAAATGTCTAAATTCGCCCCAGGTTCGTGGCAACATGCGTAGCTTTTATACATTTCAATGGAACGAATAAGACAGAGAAATTGATAACGTACTGTAAAAACGAATTAGGACTATACAGCACTTTTAGTTGCGGCTTATCAGTAGAAGTGCTCTCGAATTCTGCAGTCGAAGTTTCGCCGGTGTATCGCCCAGGCGGCACGCGCAGAAGAAGGTGTTCCGCGCACAGCTCCCTCTGCAGAATCGGCACGCCGCAGCGGCAGCTGCAGCTGCAGACGGCGGCCGGAACTTGGCGAGCTGCGCCTGGCGTCTGCGGCAGCGGCTGCGTATAAGACTGCCGCAGATGTAAGGCCAGATGTGGGCCGAAACTTCAGCCAGCGCAGATCGCGGGAACGGGAGTTTAACTACGCGAATTACAGCGACTTCATCAGAGCGTTCACTATGGTGAACTGGAAACCGGCAGATAACACTACAGTGCAATGAGGTTTAAGCAGAGTAACGAAATAAAAACTTAAGTACTTTGTATAGAGAGTGTTGTGTGAAAAAAACGTTCAAGAACTGTTTCCTAACTAGGAGATTACACTACAAATGAGGTTTAAGCTGTCTGCTGGGCGTAGGGACACTTGTAGTCGGTGCACCGTGGACGAGCAGCTGCATGTCGGCGGCAAGCTGCACGCTGGCTGTGGCTGTAGATATCAAAAATCTTTACACTAACGTTCCCGTATAGTAAACGCTTACAATCGTAGAAAAAAAATTTACTCCATTCCAAAAAAATATTTCAGACGAACAAATCACTGATTTCATGAATCTCATCACAGTCATAGCCAAGTACAACTGTTTTGAATTTAATGAACAATTGTACCAGCAATCCGACGGTCTTGCTATGGGAAATCTCTTAGCTGGTATTCCTGCTGATACTTTCATCAACTCCCTAGAAGAAAAGTTTTTTAACTGTTTTCCACTTGCATCACTAGGTATTCTTTTCTATTAAAAAAAAAAGAATAGCTCTGAGCACTATGGGACTTAACATCTGAGGTCATCAGTCCCCTAGAACTTAGAAAACTTAACTAACCTAAGCACATCACACACATCTATGCCCGAGGAAGGATTCGAACCTGCGACCGTAGCAGTCACGCGGTTCCAGACTGAAGGGCCTAGAACCGCACGGCCACCGCGGCCGGCTTTCCTATTTCAGATACGCTGATATTTTAGTCATGTACAAGGGACCTGCTGATGACATTGACCGTATATATAATCTTTTCAATGAACATCATGGGAATACATATTTCACTATCGAACTTGAAAACGAGACTCGCCAATTAAACTTCCTTGACATGACGCTTGCAATAGAAGAAAGTAAAATCTCACTCTATATTTTCGTAAAGAAACATATACTGATCAGGTCGTTCCTGCGGCTTCCATGCATCCACAGTCTTATAAAAACGCCTTTTGTCACTGTGCCATTCACCGAGCTCATTCCATTCCACTTTCAAAAGAAAGGTTCAACGACGAAATGAATTTACTCAAAACGATAGCAGTTGATAACGAGTGTAAACCTAGCATAGTGGATAACATGCTCAGAAAGAAAACTGGTAAAAGAGCTATTACCTCTGCACCTCTATCATTGAATCTAACTCAAAAAAATATTTTTCTATTCCTTCATTGGGGCTCATCTCCCATCAAATCCAACGTCTTCTGCGTAATAAATATAACTGCATTGTTGCCTTTTCTACCAATAATAACTTGAAAAAAAAAACTTCATTCACAATTTAAAATCGACTCGCTCCCCTTTAGAAAGTTCATCTACATCTACATTTATACTCCGCAAGCCACCCAACGGTGTGTGGCGGAGGTCTGGCGTCTACAAAATTTTCTGCGATACCTGCTCTTCCTACTACTTAGGACAAACAGGACGTGCCTTTATAACCAGATACAAAGAATACATTTCAAGTAAAAATGGCACTAGCCCTCAAAATTGTTCTTTTAGCGCCCATCTTCTGATTACAGGTCACGCGCCTATAGCTATTTCCAATAGCAACATCTTGCACACCGAAAAGAAGGGGCGTAAATTTGATATTCCAGAGGAATTAGAAATTTTTAAACATATTTTCGTAACAAAAACTTCTTTAACTGTGTAAAGCCATTACTTGACATGTAATTTCGGGTCTTCTCGTGCAGTTCACCGAAATGTTCTTTTCCATCCAAGCCATCGCATAACTTTTCTTTTATTAAAAGGTTTCATGACTGTAATTCACGTTACATCGTTTTCTGCAAACTGTAGTTCAAATGGCTCTGAGCACTATGGTACTTAACTTCTGAGGTCATCTGCCCCTGGAACTTAGAACTACTTAAACCTAACTAACCTAAGGACATCACACACATCCATGCCCGAGGCAGCATTCGAACCTGCGACCGTAGCGGTTGCGTGGTTCCAGACTGTAGCGCCTAGAACCGCTCAGCCACACTGGCCGGGCAAACTGTAGTATTCACCCCCTTCTCTATGTTCCATAAAGACGTTTTTATGCTTCAAACTGTACCTCTAAGATCTGTTGTAGACAAAATGTTACTATATTGTTCGCTGTTAAAATATTGGCTTTATGTTATATACTGATCAATATTCATTATAATCTTCGCCTGTCTCCATTTGAATATGAAGTAGCCTAGTTGTACCTGCGACTACTAGATGGCTCTCTCGCTGCGATGTCATGTTCACTTGCCGCGCTTATTAACGCGGGCGCCTCAGTCCGTTGTAACCTGTGGCTGTACAGGTATGAGCAGCCCTTAGAGGCTCGCTTTCACACATTCTTTTTGAATTTTTGTGACTAAAAACCTTCTGGCTTGTTATTTATGCTATAATTGACACGTGAGTACTGTCTCTGTATAGTATTGTTAGTCAGTACTTTAATATATATATATGTATATATAATTATGTTCACTTTGTATGTCTAAATTCTGATGAAGGCACTCTTATAAGTTTTGAAACCTGGTTAATAAGACTAAAAATGTGTGACCGAGGGACAAGGTCTGGGTCTAAGTGAAACGATTATGGAACCACCACCAGCTGGCACAGAGCGTTACTGAAAACTTGGGTCCATAGCTTCGTGAGGCCTGCACCACTCTCGAACTCTACCATCAGCTCTTACCAACCGAATCAGGACCACTGACTGGAAATGCTTACGTTCGTATCTTTAGAAACTATTTGCAGCCATTCATAAACTTCAAGTACCCAAACAACAATGGATTTTTATGGATGACATGCGGTATGTTATCGGACCACAAGTTGACGATTCGAGCGAATGATTTCGCCGCCAAGATCGCCGACATCGAACATAACTGATAGGTCACTTCGTGGACAAAATCCGGCACCAGCAAAGCTTTCGCAGTAATTGGTGGCTGTAGAGGCAGCATGATTTAATGGAGAAGCGACAAATGTGTAGTGTTCTGCCACTGTCTTGCCTAGACTGGAATCATGTGGTGGATGGTCTGGCCAGCCTGAGTACAGTTTTTATACAGTTTCCCACGCTCGTTCAGGAATATGCCGGCTTGGTCCCCAATCTCCACCTCACAAAATGCGATACACTAACCAAATTTGATCGCACACTGTTCAGTTTGTGGGGCGGTTGGTAGGAAAATTTTCTGTTGTATAAATGTTTGAATGTTGAAACACTTCCCGGCTGATTAACCATATGAGGGGCGGCGGGTGGAATTAATTATTATATAAATGTTCCTATTATTTATGCTGTTGTTTGCCGTTCTCAACACTGGCTCTCTAACTACAATATTGGCAACCAGAAAGTGATTAGCAAAACGTGAAGCCTGTAATTAGAATTCCTAGTGCCCACTTCATCTGAGAAACACACTTAAAGCTGCAGCTTATAGCTCTGAGGAATTAGGAGGTTGTCTGGGATTCATAATCAAAAACGATCGTGAAAAACAAACTTTCTCTGTATTCTGAAAGTCACAGATAAAAAAAAAGAAGAATCCACACAATCGAACTAACAAAGCAGTTCCGAGTCTAATGCGCTGATGCCATTATAACTGTCCAAATTAAAGATTTAAATGAATGCTCGCCATAATTTGATGATAATGTTCATCAAACGCCACGCTAAATAATGGTAAAATGTCTGTCCCGCGGTGGCACGTGAAAATACGACATACGTAAACTGAAGATATATCATTAAAGTCATCCCAGAATTAACACTTAACTTGAAAATGATTTCATGGTTACTCGTATCCCGAGTAACTTAATACGGCATCCGAGGCTGTTTGTAGGAATGGTACCGACGCGACGCGACTCCCGACACATATGGTGTGCTATTCAGCGTCTGGAGAGAACTGGGGCCTTCCTTCCTCGCGCAGCGTTCTTATATATGTATAAAGCCGCGGTGCGGACGGCTAAGGGAACGCCTGATCAAATCGGCTCTCCCAACTAGCTGCTGGGCTAGTAATGCACCACATTAAATTATTGAATAAATCATAGCTTCTTTTGCTGATGGCCGATGAGGCTCTCAATTTCAATGTGCATTCAGCACACAGGTAAGTAATCATAATAAAAGTTTGACGTGGCTAAGTTAAATATTTTGGGCGAGAGAATTAATTTAATTACACTGCACGCAGTAGACGAGCTCTGAACTTGCCCTTTGGAGATACGCTATCGCTATAGTTTTATAGTTATTCAAATGAAACTTCTCACATCTTTATGGTTATGCCGGATCTCCATTCTACTTAAATATAAACATCCTAGCCTTATTTATTAGCCTACTTAATCTATCTTGCTTCCTTAATTTTTAAGACAAAAACCAGAAAATCATGAATTTCAATTAAAATCTTAATTTGTGAGATCCAGAAGATTGTTTCTATTAAATAATTATGAAAAAGGAATCTAAATATAAATTTTTAAATCTCTAGCTCTTTTCTGTTGCGCCAATGATTTTTACAGAAAAACGTCCAAATTTCGAAAATGGTTAAAGTTATCGAACTGATATTCCACACATATTAATTTAGTATTACTCCTGACATGCTAGAACCGTTTCAGGTCATTTGCTTGATTTCTAAAGTATTGCGCAACATTCATGACGTCAGAGCTAGTTACAGCGGACTGGCTGGCATACAATGGAAAGAATGATGTGAATTTACTATGGCGTGAGTAGGCTGCTTCCCTACATCACCCTCTACATAAATCTTTTTTTTAATGTTAATCAATTAAAAAAAATTTAATTATAAAAACGGAAGCAAGAGTGCACCTTAACTCCCTATGAAAATTTAAAATTGAAATGTAAACATATAGAAACATTAAAAGAAAACTGAGGCATGTTCACTGCCTCTTACGGAATATTATCCTTCAAAATTTAAGCAAAATCAATGAAACACTTTAGCATACATATTGCCTTAGATAAACAAACACATAAAAATATGTAAAATTATGAAAATCTTAAATACATTAAATACATGTTTACATACACAAATTCAAAGAAAATAAGTTATTCATGATACATAAACAGATCATTATATCTTAGCAGTCTTTTCTAAACCTGAAAGAGAATTTTACAAATCATTTTTACACACGTGGTTGTAGCCGCTTTGGCTGGCGTTCTACACTTCCATTCACAAGGGTAGAGGAGGGGAAGTTGCTATGGTGTGCGTCCCTCACGTTCGCTCTAAATTACGTGGGGAAAGGGGAGGGGTCACTGTGAGTTGTGTCCAAGTCACTCCACGTTTTCACGCAGCTACCAGGCTGCCATTATCTGGTTTGTCCTGTAGAACAAACAAAAAGAGTGCCTCAGACTGTTACTTAATATCTATGGGTGGGTCACAATGAAATGGGGAAATACATTTTATCTTCCAATATGTTACTGGAACAAAGTTAACAGAACCTTTTTAATTTTACTCTCATAGTTACTTATGTTGTGACGTAACAAGACTGTTACGCCACACTGAAGTAGCCGAAAGAAAGGCACGCGTACACACACGCCGACGGGCGTCAAGTCTGGAACAGGATAACTATTGAATGGTAGCAAGAAAAGTACGTAGCTGGAATATACTTAACTTTATTCACTCCTTGTGATACATCTCTCTTGACTATACAAATGAGACTCGTACGATACATGCACTGTTACAATTGGAGCCTTGCTAGGTCGTAGCCATGGACTTAGCAGAAGGCTATTCTGTCTCTCGGCAAATGAGAGGAAGGCTTCGTCCGTATTGTCGCTAGCAATGTCGTCCGTACAACTGGGGCGAGTGCTCTATCGTATATCGAGACCTGCCTTGTGGTGGCGCTAGGTCTGCGATCACACAGTGGCGACACGCGGGTCCGACATGTACTACATGGACCGCGGCCGATTTAAGCTACCACCTAGCAAGTGTGGTGCCTGGCGGTGACACCACATTCCTCCCCCGCAAATCGGCGAACGGTCGTGTGATAAGGTTTCCGCCCGCCGTGGGGAGGACCCCATGATGACGTAGGCGATGAGGTGGGGAGCCTAACAACAGGCGAGGCTGTGTCAAACCTAGTCCAGGGCGCACGTCAACATGCGGTGTATGCGCCCGTAATGAGATAGGAGGGGCCGAAGGGTCGACCTCCATTGCGTCGGGGTACCCGACGCGCGATGACGTCATAGGGTCCGGAGCGGGAAAGAGGTCCATGGCGGAGGACGGCTGGTCACGGGAAGCGATCGGCGGCGCGTGACCCAGGGAGGCGCTTGGCGGCTGCAGCGAAGCGTCGAACGTGCGGCGCCGGCGGGAGAACAGGCGGCGGCGGCGGCGGCGGCGGCGGCGGCGGCTGCTGCGGCGGCGCGTCGCCATGGGGCAAAATGGAAGGCATCGTCGGTAACACCTGGGGATGAGGCGAGCCAGTAGATGGGTCCCCAGGGTGCTGACCGGACGGCACCGTCGCTGACAGCAGACGGGGAGCGGGAGAACCCGTGTGACGACAGAGGCGCAACTGATTGAGATGCCGACGCACCTCACCAGAGGCCCCCAAAACCAAATACATCGCGCGGCCGAGGCAGCGAAGAATGCGCCCTGCGAGCCAACGCCGTGAACCTCGATAGTTGCGATAAAATACAACGTCGCCTGGAGCAAAAGCAGGAGTCTGCCGCTGCACAGGAACCTGATGCGGCGGATGCAGCAAAGACATCAAAGTTCGATGACGACGACCGTGGAGCAACTCAGCCGGCGAGCGACCATCTCGGGGCTGAGAGCGATACGAAGACAAAAAGAGCAACAACGCGTCCTCCCGAGAATGCGACTCTTTCAACTTCAACAGCTGTGACTTGAAAGTCCGGACCAATCGTTCAGCGGCACCGTTTGACTGAGGCGAAAACGGCGCGGATGTCAGATGTTGAATACCATTGGCCTGGCAGAATGACTGAAATTCTGCGGACATGAATTGTGGGCCATTGTCGGAAACAATAGTCTGCGGAAGACCTTCAATGCAAAAGATAGCAGACAACGCTTGGATGGTGGCGGAGGACGTCGTGGAAGACATCCGGACAACAAAAGGAAAATTACTGAAGGCATCGACCAGAACCAACCATCGAGCATTCCAGAATGGACCAGCAAAATCAATGTGCAAGCGTTGCCAAGGGGAAGTGGCTTTTTGCCATGCAAAGACTTTCCGCGGCGGTGCGGATTGTTGTTCGGCACACGCCATGCAAGAAGAACACATATTCGTAATCGCAGCATCGATTCCGAACCAAGTACAGTGCTGACGAGCAAGTTGTTTCGTTCGCACTATACCCAATGTCCTTGGTGAAGAAGCCGTAAGACAGAGGACTGTAACGAACATGGGACCACGACTCTGGACTGATCATTATCAGAACGCAACAACAAAACACCACGTCGAACAAAAAGTCTCTCCTTGTGAGCAAAAAATCGGCGAACCAACGGATCCTCGATCCGAGACTTTGACTAAGGCCATTGCGTAGCAACGAAACGCAAAACAGTAACAAGGACAGGGTCAGCAGCTGTGGCTGTAGCTACACGACGAAAATCAATCGGAAACGATTCGACCACTTCATCGGTTTCCGAATCAATGAACATGCAAGCAAGTTCGGAAGAATCGAATGCTGGATCCTCAGCAATAGGCAAAAGGGACGACGCATCGGCGTTTCCGTGCTTAGCAGTGGACCGATACAAGATATCGTAGCGGTACTGCGAGAGGAAAATAGACCAGCGAATGAATTTCTGCGCTGTACGCGGAGGTACAGGCTTGTTCAGATGGAAAAGCGACGTCAAAGGTTTGTGGTCTGTGATGATGGTAAAGTGACGACCATACAAGAAATCATGGAACTTAGTAACACCAAAGACTAGAGCCAAAGCTTCTTTCTCTATCTGGGAGTAATTTCTTTGCGCAGGCGAGAGCAATTTGGACGCAAAGGCAATAGGGCGATCATGCGAGCCAACTTTGTGCGCAAGCACAGCACCGATCCCGAAATCCGATGCATCTACCATCAACAAAAGGGGTTTCTGGGGATCGAAAGGCGTGAGGCAAGTATTAGAAAGCAACGCCGATTTCAACTGGCGAAAGGCGCGTTCGCATTCCGTCGTCCAGACGAACGGAACACCTTTACGGCGTAAGCGATGAAGCGGAGCTGAAATGGAAGAGGCATTGCGCACATATTTATGATAATAGTTAATTTTACCCAACACACTCTGTAGCTGTTTCACATTTTGAGGGGAAGGCAATTCTTGTATGGCACGGAGGTGCTCTGGACTCGGATGTATGCCTTGGGCATTAATTACATGTCCCAGGTACGGTAAGTCACGAGCAAAAAACACACATTTGTCCATCCTCAAGCGAAGACCATTTTGTCGCAAGACCTGAAATAATGTTCGTAGGTTCGCAAGATGATCTTCTGTCTGTCCGGAGATCACTATATCGTCCAGATAGTTTGCTGCAGTAGGGACCGACGCACAAATAGTTTGTAAATATTGCTGAAACAATGCAGGGGCAGATGCACACCCGAATGGCAGTCTTTTGAATCGGTACAATCCAAGATGCGTGTTAACCACCAATACACGCTGGGATTCGTCGTCCACCGGTATTTGCAAGTACACATCGGCTAGGTCCAACTTTGAAAAATATTTTCCCGGGCACAGTTTAGCAAAAAGATCTTCCGGGCGGGGCAAGGGAAAAGTAGCAGTCACTAGTTGTGGATTCACCGTGGCCTTGAAGTCCACGCAAAGTCTCAATTTTACGGAAGGTTTTGGCAAAATTACTAAGGGTGAGGCCCAGAGAGAAGCTTGCACACGTTCAATTACACCCTGTGATTCTAGATCGTTTAATGTTCTCGCGACCTCATCACGCAATGCATGGGGAACATTGCGCGCTCTGAAAAATTTCGGCTGCGCATTGCCTTTCAGTTCCAAATGTGCTTCATAGTTTTTATCGCAACCTAAGCCCAGTGCAAAAATGTCTGCAAATTCGTCACAGAGACGAGAAACACTGTCTGAAGGCACAGTTTGATTCACTGATAGGACCTGATTTACAATAGACATGTTAAACAACTGAAATAAATCTAAACCAAACAAGTTCACTGCAGTAGAAGAACGAAGAACGTAAAATGCCACAAGTTTTGTTTGTCCCTTATATGTGGCAAGAAGGCTGCACTGTCCTAACACAGGTATATTCTGTCCCGAATAACTATGTAACTTAACATTTGCGGCACGCAACGGAGGGGCGCCCAGTTGTTTGTACGTGTCGTGATTGAGCAATGAAACTGCAGCTCCGGTATCGAGCTGGAATGGAATGACCGTGCCATTAAAGTCCAAATCTACAAAAAGTTTATTGTCCTGCTGACGACAAGAGCGACTGTTTTGGGCAATTTGAACAGACACTGGTACAGAATCACTTGCTAATTGACGTGATTTCCGGCGACGTCGACGCACACTTTTTGTGGGACGAACACAGTCACTGTTAGAAAGAGTGGCACTGGACGAAGCGGAATTAACTACATGAATGTCCATGGGCGAAGGTCCACGAGCCTGACTGTCCTTGGTTCGATTCCGGCGCGAAGCAAAGGGCCTGGAATGGTTGTGATTGTCTGAACTGAGCTTTTTCTGGCAAACACTTTGAACATGTCCCTTCCTATTGCAGAAAAAGCAAATAGCTTGGCGTGACGGGCAATGTTCACGCGAATGTCGAGTAGCACACCGCGGGCATGATTTCACTGCATTTGTGTGCTGGCTCGGCACACCTGGTTTAGCGCGCGGCGGCAGCTACGTCGACCGCGTCGACGTGCGCGAGGGCAATTTACCGGGCGCGCAGCTCGCCCGGCGGGCCGGGTAATGTTACACACGGCTGGCGAAGTTTCTAAAGATTCCTGAACACAGTGAAGTGTGTCTTGTCTATCTAATATGTCGATCACTTGTTGAAGGGAGGGATTAACTAGTTTCAAAATTTGCTCCCGTACGCGAACATCAGAAACGTTTGTGCAATTGCATCACGCACCATTGTATCTGAATAAGAAAGACCACAGTCACAGTCAAAAGAACACTCCCTAGTAAGTCCTTGCAATGTTGCTACCCACTCCCTATTAGTTTGACCGGCCGTACGTTTTGTACGAAAAAACGTATACCGTTTTGCAACCACATTAACTGTTTCTTTGAAATAGGCATCTAAAGCAGACAAAATCTCATCGTAGGACAGAGTTGCTACGTCGCGTCGGGGAAACAATTTCGCTATCACACGGTAGGTGCACACACCGACACAAGAAAGCAAAAACGGCTGCCGCTCATTACCTTGAATCCTGTAGGCGGCGAGGTGAAGGCCGAACTGTCGGGACCATTCTGGCCACGACTCGTGGTTTTGATTAAACGGGCGAAACTGCGGTGCAACGGCATGTTGTGGCTGCGGTAGCGGTGAAGCGGCGGCTGCCGCATCGGTTTGAATGGCACATTGACCCTGGACGAGCTGTCCAAGGGCATCCAATAACGCCTGCGTCTGCTGATTCTGCAAGCGATAAAATTCGGACAGTACATCTGGAGATTGTGGCGAAGCCATGACACAAATAAATCAGAGCAAAGCAAGGAGAAAGAACACGAGCCTTTAAGCCTCGTCGCCAATCTGTTGTGACGTAACAAGACTGTTACGCCACACTGAAGTAGCCGAAAGAAAGGCACGCGTACACACACGCCGACGGGCGTCAAGTCTGGAACAGGATAACTATTGAATGGTAGCAAGAAAAGTACGTAGCTGGAATATACTTAACTTTATTCACTCCTTGTGATACATCTCTCTTGACTATACAAATGAGACTCGTACGATACATGCACTGTTACAATTGGCGCCTTGCTAGGTCGTAGCCATGGACTTAGCAGAAGGCTATTCTAACTGTCTCTCGGCAAATGAGAGGAAGGCTTCGTCCGTATTGTCGCTAGCAATGTCGTCCGTACAACTGGGGCGAGTGCTCTATCGTATATCGAGACCTGCCTTGTGGTGGCGCTAGGTCTGCGATCACACAGTGGCGACACGCGGGTCCGACATGTACTAAATGGACCGCGGCCGATTTAAGCTACCACCTAGCAATTGTGGTGCCTGGCGGTGACACCACAACTTAATTGTCATAAAATCGGTAAACAAATGGCTCAAAACGTCGTTAGTCCCATACTAGAGAACATTTATCCTCAAGGCATACAATCATGAATCCTATTTAATTTCAATTTATTATTTCTGGGCCGGAACACTGAACCAATGCTCGGTACATTCCTGATAAATCTGTATTTTATTCACTTAGCTGACTCATCTTCAATTACCTTATTCTTAGAGATAGTATATTTGATTAGTAGTTGTATTCTCAGCTTCTTTGTACATGTGAGTAACTTGTGGTAATAGTACAGTTCTGAGTGTTCAAAACACACTACGTTTAGTTGACTACTAAATCCACTTATTGGTCCTCTGCTGCTGTGTCAGTTCCACATCTGCAATTATGTACTTACTTTATCCAAGTGTATTTATGCTGAGCTATAAATAGTGTTTCACATCTGTCATTATGTTACTCAATTATGTTGCTAGTGTATGTACTTATTTAACACTCACTCTATTAACATTTAAAGCATAGGATAGCATATTTATTTCATATCTATAGTGTATTGCAGCTGATCAGTTTGCTCACGTGGCAATCCATTTCCACTCGATTGGTCGCTGAAACCACAGGTAGTCTCTCTCGACCTAACACTAAAATGCATTAAGTAATAGTGGACGAGCGTAACGCTAAATTCCTTAAACCCATGGGACACCATGAGCTGCTCTGTCTCATCTAACATAAGGGTACCTATGGTCGCATTCACGCCTCCAAACTCATAACCTCAATACATGTAGGTGTGTCCTGTCACACACTACACCAGCATAATGGCCAGCTCCAACCTTATAAATACTTCAGGGACGTATCCTTCACGTCTCAACCACAAACACTACTCAATTCTATTATACTGCCATTCCTTGCTACACAAGGTGAGTTCATTCTTATAACTTATCTGCATAATTTTCCATAACACCAAGCAATCTCTTTTACTATTAATTAGTTAGCTCTATGGCATACAATAGGTTTCACTGCCACTTCAGTCCTGCTTGTACACGAATTTGTATATCTTTTTAAATTACTGTTGACGGACCATTTCCAATAAAACAACACTTTATACTTATAATATTACCAGGGTTCTATACATACTTGCTACTCAAATACATTGTATCTTAATTACATCATACTTCTTTATTGTTTATGTCACTGTTAGGTATGTCACATTAGGTTTCTTTTTCACTAATCGGTGGATAGAAAGGTTACAGAACTCATGGCTTGATAGTCATGACGGAAAATTTTTGTATTGCAAAGAAGGAGTCGGAACTTTGGTGTATAGGAAAGATGAAGAATGAGTGAAATCTGAAATGGGAAAAAAGACCTCACACAGCTGGGACTGCACAGCTGCCACACTGTGTAGAGGTTACAAAACAACCTCCTCCCTACAGAATTCATTGGTTTCAGAAAATTTTCATATTGGAAAGAAGGGGTCGAAATTTTTGCGGATAGGAAAGATGAAGAGAGTGAGTGAGATCTGAAATGGGAAAGAAGATCTCACACAGCTGGGACTGCGCAGCTGCCACACTGTGTAGAGGTTACAGAACAACCTCCTCCCTACAGCATTCATTCATAACCCTTGACCACGCCACGTCGATCTGAAAATACCTTATGATGCTTTTTTAAAACCTGTCTCATTTCTTCCTTCTGATTAGCTGAAATTTTATCGATTTCCTGCAATTTAGCTTCTCTTTTGTCCTAAATAATTGCTTCTTCTTCTTCTGTGTTTAGCTTACTTGTACTAAGATCAACACCTTCGTCCCAATATCTCCTATTTTTCAGAACTCGTATAGGCAGCTCCCAAGTTTCATCATTAGTTACTACATGTTTGTCACTAAAAGGTACTGTAATTACTCCAGTTATTGGCAAGACCATCTTTAACTGGCTTCTTTCAAAGTCAACAACACTCTGATATTTTGACAAGAAATCTATGCCAATTAAAACCTCAATACTGAGATTGTTTACAATTAAAGATGGATGATCAATTAAATTACAATTAATGTTAAAGGGCAGCAAAGCTTCTTGCTTTACCGTTTTTGACACCTTGCCAGTAGCACTAATTATTCTTAGTCCTGATACCCTCATTACTGTAAGCTTGTCTTTACCAGGTAATGCATCAAAGAAGGACCGAGATATTGCACTCACCTCACTTCCACTGTCTAAGAGACAACGTGCATTTATACCCAACATATTCACTATTATTATAGGCTGGCTTATTCTAGGTAGTACAGGTGGTTCCTCAAACTCATCCAATATTTCCTTTTGGATTTGTCTCCAACTAAAGTGATCGACATCTCTCTTCATTACATTTAGGTCAAAGTGTGTAGGGGTTTCCTGAATTACATTTTCAACTGCCTTTTCCAGTCAGTCTATTAATTTTAAATCGAAACACCGCACGACTTCATTACATTTAGTTTGCTGAACATGACCCAAATTACTGTAGTCTGAGCGATTCTGCGCCTCCAGACCGGGCATAACACTAGTTACAGGTAAACCACTTTTACTATTATCGTCAGGTTCTTTCTCAAGTGACAACTGGTCACAGCTACTGGGTTCATCGACCCCCAACAGGCTACCTCTACATTCTCAGTTACCTCCTGTCCCAAATCTATTAGTATAGTATCAACATCCTGCACAGGCACTTTAGATAAGAGCACATCATCCTCATCGTAAATATAAGCATGAATTTCTTCTGCTTCTTCACCTGACAATTCAGCATTTTGTAGCTCCTCCCTATCGTTACACTGCTGCGCATTCTCTTTCTCTTCCCACTTAGAAAGCGTCTCTAGCACGGTATCTATCAAATACTGTGAGTGATCTAATATTTCTGTTGTATCCTTAGACGCTACCGACCCTTCATCCACATGTTCAGTCTGAGTATTCTGATCTGTCTTACCAATTCCCGTAACTACTAGCTTAGGAGATAGCCGCCTGGTGAGCGCCAGTATCCTCATAGACGGGAACTAGTTTTCCTGCCTCGGCCTACTACTGTTTCCTTTATTTGTATTATAGTTAACTGGCACAGAATTGCTTTCCGCGCTGTTGTTTACCTGCATAATTTTGTTTGGAAGAAAATTATTAACATTTGGATGCCATTGTTGGTTCTGATAATTATTTCTCCAATTCCTACCTCTCTTAGGATGGCGAACACCTACTGTTCCGATGTTTACGTTGCCATTCTGCTTGTTCTTAAAATTACTAATATTGTTATTAGCATTTCTGTTATTATGTGCTTGCTCCTCATTGGCAGCAACACGTTCTACACGTTCCAAATATTCAATGAAACGATCCAGATTGTCTCCAGGGGCAGATATAATTCTAGTTTGCCAGTACCATGGCAGTTTGGCTTCAAGACCTAGTATAATCATTTCAGGTTTCAGCTTTTCGGCCAAATGTGACAAACGTGAAATCCATCACCTAGCATACTCTTTAATAGATTCCTTGCCTGCATTGAAGCGTTTTACACTCCAAAATTCTCTCAACACTTCATTTTGCTTATTACTAGATCAATACTCATTAATGAAAGCTGTTTTAAATTCTGCTAATGTTTTACCCTTCAACATAACATCAGCTGACCAACGCATGGCGTCACCTGCTAAATGGCTTCTAATAAATGAGATTTTCTCTCGTTCAGACCAAGTTGGTGGAATCACATCTTCAAAATCGTTCGAGAAATCTAGCGGGTGGATATTTTTATCTGGATCGAACCGCAAGAACTGCCGACGCCCGATAAAAGCGGCGTTTGCAGCTGCTACTTGTTGTATACTACCATTACCAGAAGATACTGAAGCTACTTTACTCTCAATGTTAGCAATGTTAGTACTAATATTTTCTACTCTCATTTCAACATTATCTACTCTTTGCACAATATGAGTAGTATCAGTTTTGATTGCGTCTACTTCTGCTTGACATATGTTTACTTTTATATTAACATTTGTAAACCTATCTGAGCACAGTTCAGATTCCGCCTCGATCTTTTCTGTTAACTTGTGCTCCCGCTTCGCATCTTCCATTTGGAACTCTTTGTGAACCTCAGCAACTTAGGATTTTACTGTTTTATACATTTCAGAAAATTGTTGAGCAACCTTTTTCTTAATATCCTCATGATTGTAATCAATTTTATAATTCAAACTGTCCAGATCCTCTTTCAACTTATTGCAACCAGCCTTGAATGTATCGTCCATTACCTCCAATCGTTTATTAAAGTTAGTTTGGCTGGGCACAATCTCATACTTTAATTCAGCATTATTGGATTCCAATTTAATGTCCATTTCCTCAAACCGTTTATTAAAATTTGTTAGGCTGGCCATAATTTCAGACTTTAATTCAGCTGTCATTCTAGCATTACTGGCTGACATTTTTGCATTACTGGCAGCTATTGCTTGTAATATAACATTTAAATCAATAGCCCCAGTGTCTTTGGGTTGCTCAATAGCTGGCTTTTTATCACACTCAGGTGACGAAAAACTAGCTCCAACACCAGAACCATCAAAACTAAATGAAACTTCTGTTTGATCAATCATATCTAACTTCTCCTGTTTAAACTCTACCACCTCTGATGACTGTTTCGTTTTTAATTCATCAGATAAACTATCATTCAATAAATTAACAATTTCTGCTTTCTGCTTTACTACAGGGGTCTCTATTATTGAATCATTGCCCCTTTTTACACTACTGTCAGGAGATAATACTTCATATTTCACTTTAATATTACTGTTTTCATGCATATTTACACTTGAACCGTTGTCTGGATTTACAGTTCCCTCAACAGACATAGGTTCTGATTTAAGTTTAACCTCAGTTTCTTTTGGCGGTTCAACCGCCGACAGTCTTTTAGTGCAGGTTAGTAAAATTTTTAACAGCTTTTCACTTAACTTAGTTCCTTCTGCACGACGTATGGCGTTGCCGGCGTGGCGTACCAGGATTACTGATGCGATGCAGCTCGCTGAATTGCAGACGGCACTCCGACGGCTGTTGTGTGCTTGCGTGGCCCGCAACTGCAGGCGCGGCTCCGGCTGCCCCGACAGATGACTGCGGTGCGGCGAAACTGGCTTCTCGCGATAATGGCAGCGCCGCTTGACTCAGTGCCAGCTCCGTCAATCCAGATGCGTTGTTAATCCACTTGCGTCGTCCACATGCACACGTAACACTTTCACTGTTCTATTACTCAGTTGCATGTCGCATTTCGCTCGCGTATCCGAATATTTAAAATCAATTTCACTTTTACTCAGTTTGTTTATTTCCCGGCCGATGCACCAATGTGGGGCGGCTGGTTGGAAAATTTTCTGTTGTATAAATGTTTGAATGTTAAAACACTTCCCGGCCGATTAACCATATCAGGTGCGGTGGGTGGAATTAATTGTTATATAAATGTTCCTATTATTTATGCTGTTGTTTGCCGTTCTCAACACTGGCTCTCTAACTATAATATTGGCAACGAGAAAGTGATTAGCAAAACGTGAAGCCTGTAATTAGAATTCCTAGTGCCCACTTCATCTGAGAAACACACTTAAAGCTGCAGCTTATAGCTCTGAGGAATTAGGAGATTGTCTGGGATTCATAATCAAAAACGATCGTGAAAAAAATCTTTCTCTGTATTCTGAAAGTAACAGATAAAAAAAAAAAAAGAAGAATCCACACAATCTAACTAACGGAGCAGTTCAGAGTCTAATGCACTGATGCCACTATAACTGTCCAAATTAAATACTTAAATGAATGCTCGCCATAATTTGATGATAATGTTCATCAAACGCCACGCTAAATAATGGTAGAATGTCTGTCCCGCGGTGGCACGTGAAAATACGACATACGCAAACTGAAGATATATCATTAAAGTCATCCCAGAATTGACACTTCTCTCGAAAATGATTTCATGGTTACGCGTATCCTGAGTAACTTAATACGGCATCCGAGGCTGTTTGTAGCAATGATACCGACGCGACGCGACTCCCGACACATATGGTGTGCTATTCAGTGTCTGGAGAGAACTGGGGCCTTCCTTCCTCGCGCAGCGTTCTTATATATAAAGCCGCGGTGCGGACGGCTAAGGGAACGCCTGATCAAATCGGCTCTCCCAACTAGCTGCTGGGCTAGTAATGCACCACATTAAATTATTGAATAAATCATAGCTTCTTTCAATGTGCATTCAGCACACAGGCAAGTAATGATAATAAAAGTTTGACGTGGCTAAGTTAAATATTTTGGGCGAGAGAATTAATTTAATTACACTGCACGCAGTAGACGAGCTCTGAACTTGCCCTTTGGAGATACGCTATCGCTATAGTTTTATAGTTATTCAAATGAAACTTCTCACATCTTTATGGTTATAGCGGATCTCCATTCTACTTAAATATAAACATCCTAGCCTTATTTATTAGCCTACTTAATCTATCTTGCTTCCTTAATTTTTAAGACAAAAACCAGAAAATCATGAATTTCAATTAAAATCTTAATTTGTGAGATCCAGAAGACTGTTTCTATCAAATAATTATGAAAAAGGAATCTAAATATAAATTTTTAAATCTCTAGCTCTTTTCTGTTGTGCCAATGATTTTTACAGAAAAACGTCCAAATTTCGAAAATGGTTAAAGCTATCGAACAGATATTCAACACATATTAATTTAGTATTACTCCTGACATGCTAGAACCGTTTCAGGTTATTTGCTTGATTTTTAAAGTATTGCGCAACATTCATGACGTCAGAGCTAGTTACAGCGGACTGGCTGGCATACAATGGGAAGACTGATGTGAATTTACTATGGCGTGAATAGGCTGCTTCCCTACAAGTTTGCCTTAGTCTCTGGCGTGATGTACACCTAACTTACGCAAATATTTTATCCTCTGACTCCTGTAACAATTTTATGTTGATGTGACGTCTACCTGTGGCATTCACTCGTGAGCATTCGTTCTGAAGTACGATATTTGAATCTGGCTGCTATCTAAAGCCATGGTTTGGGATAATTCTTGTTTTGTGAATTTTATATATGACAAGAACCGCTCGGCTTCATCTACTCTAATGTACCATCATGTGATGTAACAAGGCCCATTCATTCTGAAGAAGATATATTTAAAAATATCGAAACCTAGGTCAAGGGCTAATAGACCTTTCTTTTGCAACTGATAGTCTGATTTTTCAACCTCTTCAGATATAAACAATTGTTGGTAGCCACGTTTATGATTTTGTTTACTAGTAACTTTATTCGCTAACCATGTTGCGGACAACATCAGCATATACCACTGAAACTAAGCGCCGCATTATATCAGCGTACGACACACATTTCAGAAAATACGACGTAATGAACATGGGAGTTCAATTCTTTACAGAGTATGGATCGGCAGGATGCTGGTATAAAGTCTGTCACTGAACTGTTAAAATAACTGCTTGGTTTCAGGAGCGCAGTGACTAATTGCTTTGACAATAATTTATTGTTGGGCATAATCACACTAATATAAATAAAGATGGTCGCCAGCCCAAATTAGGCGAAAATGATTTCAGTTTAATGTACAGCAGAAAGTAAAGCAACTGCTGAATTAAGCTTTACTTCAGTAATTAATTTCCTTCGTAGCAGGAGACAATGACAGCATGTACTAGGCGATTTAAACTGTCATGAATTAATCTGTTTTCTGATTAAGTATAAGGGAAAGAAACTATTTCACAATAAGGCACACGGATTGCTTTAGAGTGCAATGAAAGTGTATAGTTATACTATGCCAATTAACTGCGGACAAGAACTAATCAGTTTCACATTCGGTGCCCCAGAAATAGCACTACTGATAAAGAGCAATTCTAGAGTAGTTACCGAGCTACTGTTTTAACTAACAAGAATACTATGTGTATTGTCTGTTTACGAATTTCTGCACTGCAAAGATTATGATGTATATGTCGGAACCCTGAATATATTATAGTTTGCGTAAGTTACTAGAATCCATAATATTAAGAGCAGCAATATTTCAGGAATAATTAACTGAGCTTCACACAAACTTGCTAATTGCTAATGCATGACTAGCACAATTTGGCGGGGGGCGGGGGGAGGGAGACGGGCGAGGGAGACTCAAACTATTCTACTGTTCTATCTCTTAACTATCTTTTGACCAACAGTTTCAACATTATGGAATTGTAACAAAAGCAATAGTTACAAACTTCTTGTATAAGTACGGGTGGTGTAAGCTTTTAACTATACTAAATAATGATTTGCTTTGTATTTGCAGTTTATAATCATGCTTTTAGACTCTGTGAAATGTATTTAGCAATTCTTTAACGTCATTTCCTTACAGTAAATTTTTAGTAAATAGTTTTTTAATCTTAACTGCACTTCTGATCTCACTTGGAGCACCTTAGCAAAAACCTGCTTTCAAACCAAAAAAGTAATTACTCATTTAGATTTAACATCTCTTTCAAGAAGCAGAGTGACTGCTCTCTGCTTGGAACACACCTCCGTTGCAGATGCCGCTTTGAAGGCTATGTATATCACCGCCACCTGCTGAAATTTACTTATACTATAGTGGCTGAAGCGGGGATATGCCTCGGTGTCCCAAACGATCCAAGTTCTTTCAACCGAAGTCGGCCGAGAAAAAAGCATGTTGCATTGCTTAATTGCCACCCATTGTATCAACACTATAATGCAAATGTGGACCGTACGCGCTATGTGTCTTCCTTACGGTACTATTCGGCACCAAATCTGCACTCAGGGCTACTCGGTTCTGCCTCGGGTTCCTTTCTCCGACAGTGCTAGTTGTGCGTTTACAGTGCTATACAGTGTGTGGATAGGTTTCCTGAAGAGGAGTTGTCCGGTATGCCAATCGAAGAGCAGCACAAAGGCGCTACGCTAAACTGTTCGCGCAGTGACAACAGACACATGGCAGAATTTTTGCCGTTGTCCTTCGGCGCCTACTATGGCGGGATTCTCCCGTGTGATGATGGCTTCGGGTTACACGTGATTTCAGTGTTGTGAACATATTTTCACCGAAACATAGGCAACTAGGACAAGAAGCCGAGTAAATGACAACTACATAACTCTTCCGTAACGAACCTTTGGAGCCCACAGATCCTTTATATCAAAACTACTTTAACGCTCTCTGCTTCGCTCCCATACAATTTTTTTCCTTTTTGTTTTTCTTTAATCAAATTTTTACGTTGTTCCCAAATTGCAACTTCCTTTCCACTTTACACACTAATTGAGGTCATAGAAATATGGTCTTTTCCGAATGTACTTCCGACCAAAAAGCGTTTCTGGTGGCTGGAGTCCACGGTTTATGTTAATCACTCGTTTTAAGTTCTTATGGAGGTATTTCCAAAGAAACATTCATCCACTAACACAAATTACTTTATATCTAACTGAGAACTGAAATGTAATTTAATCGATTCAGTTTTGAATTTTTTTAATGTAACGAAATATTTTCTTAAGAATTTCATCCGCTAACTCGCTCCCTTTGGGGTTGAATTTCCAAAAATACTGAAATACGTATTTTTTTATTTACAACCGAGAACTGAAATACTAATGTTCATAGATGTAGGTTTAAAAATGCTTCAGTAACTCTCTAACAACGATATACTTTCAAAAACGTTTCACCCAGTGATTCACCCCCTTAGTGGCTGAATATCCGTAAATTCCGAAGGTGTATTTTCTTATTTCTTACGTAGACACCAAATATCAGTTTTCATAGTTCTAGCTTCAAATTGGTCTTAATGGCCACGTACTTTGAAAATCCTTGCAGCCCCTATTAATCCCCATAGGAGTGTAATTGTGAACAGTTCCTAGTTAAACTATACCTACAGTATAAGGTCCACACTCTCTCCGAATTTGGATATTCTGTTCTTAGCCGTCTGGGTTGGGCGTTAATGGGTCAGTAAGTGAATCAGTCAGTCAGGCCTTTCTCTTTCACATATACAGATAGGTAAAACGTACTTCTTTAGCTCTTCGTTAGATAATACCGATACTCTCGATTCTCTAAAAGCATCAGACTCCCATGTACAAAACAGCTCCAAACGTCTGATTACTTTACAAATGAGTGAATGTGTCAGATATTTGACGGTAAGGACGTAAAATCTTTATGGCTGATGGAATTTTCGGATCCTCTACTGGATGAGTATAGTCTGGGTAATTTATGCTGAATTTTAAGAAAAGCTACTTTTTCACGCATGTCAGTGTTTAACAATTATCTCTTGAATTGTGTCTCCTGTGTCTGCATGATGTGTTGCATACAGAGTTAGCAGCAAAGAAGTAAGAAATTAAAACGTCACGCCTCATGTTGACGTTTTACTAAATGAACAGCGAAAATGTAGTAGAAGCCTTCATTATTTTGTGAGAAGTGAGAGCGATAAAAAGGTCTGAAACTACTTGAATAATGTGTTAAGTTCTATCATTGTCAAATACTGCTTTGAGTAACTTGTGCACGGTAAGTTACGCATCGTGAGGACATATACACAGTTTCTAAATTTAGTACTTAGGTTATTGTCTTAAACTTATACCGTAAGATTGATCTAATCAGTAAATATAGTAGCTCTTCAAAACTTTAATATAAATTTGAAATGCAAATCATCAGATTATCAGATTTTCGTGAGCGCTGGCAACAGTTAGCGCAACCTGCAAAAGGGACTGAATGATAGTTATAGGTGACTAGTAATGTAGGCAAGTGAGATACTGTATAGTAACCAGAGCACAAGATGTTGTATGTTATCACTTATCGGATATCTTGTTTCAATATCGGTCTGTTTTCTGCTTCCGTGACATTAGTCCAGAGGTCTCTGAGGAGTAAAATCAAAACGGATTCCATTACGGCTTAGTCACGACACTAAAATATTTGATTTTTTTTAAGGATGATCTGCAGGTAGCATGAACCAGGAAGAGCGCACAACGTAAAAGCACCCAAAATTCTGGACAGCCATAACCAAATATTTATCTTAAGAAAATTATGTTTTTCGAGTAAAAACATAAAAGTTATGCATTCAGTACAATTCCGTACCAATGACCTTGAAAACGTCAGTTCTGTAGAAGCTCCTGAAGATTCTCACAAAAATTCAGTGTTAGGCTGATAATACCACTTCTTCAAAATAATAAGGCTGCACATAGTCACCCTCCAAAAGTCATATCACACTGGCAATTCTTGCAATAGCACAAAACTGTAACCTTCAATCTCTGAAAAGGTGCAAAACATCCCCACCATCGCCTGCGGTTTTCTGGACTTCCTACCACGCTGTACGTCAGCGCCGGTCGGGAAACTGTCTCTTAAGTAACAGAGTGCGCCATAGATTTTGGCTGAGACTCACCTAGTTGCTCTATGACAGGAACAAGACCCGCCCGAGGCCGGCGATCAGTCCTACGGAGGCTGGGTGTAGATGTTTCACCAAATAGGCACGCCTCCCCTGAAGGAACAGTTTCCGTCAACCTCTAGACTACAGGGCTCCTCATCATGCAAGGTATTTTTTAATTACCGTCAAGTGCTGGAAAATCTTTCAAACTTCGTGTGTATGTTAACAGACCATGTTCAAAACTATGCTTCGTAAAACAAAGAAAATGTTAACATCACTTTAAAAGGTAATTTTTGAACTAAACTGAGGAAGGCTTCTGAGTTAATTCTGCACATTTTACGCAATGTGAGTTGGCGCTGTGTAGACCAGGCCTCGCCAAACAGCGAGCGCTGCGGCCGCGCTCCTGCAGGGTGCTCCGAGGGCCACGGTGTGGGTGGCTGTGGGACAGGGAGGGGTGGGAGAAGAGGAGCGAGGCTGCAGCCGGACGTCGCTACAGTGGGGCGGTCGGCTTCTCACAGTATGCCAACGGTACCAACTGTATGAAATTACATTTGAGTTCTAAATTAGCAACACCATTCCATCTACGCACCTGTTCGGAAAAAGAAACAATGGAAAAATTACATCGTTCAATGCGGAATGAGAATTACTTTTTGAATGCCAGGCACAGTGCTTAACACCCCGCCGCACTATTTTGAGCTGGAAAAACATTACTGGTACATTTTTACAACACAAGGCACAAAGAAAATGTAATAAGGGAAAAAAACTGAGTTACCGGAAGACAGAGCAGTGAGAATATCCTTTATGGTGGACATCATCAATTATTTGATTTCATCATGTCATTTAATGCAAGGGAAGAATGATTTACTTACCGATATAGCGGACAAGATTCATGCTATAAATCAAAAGTTAATCCTATTGAAAAATCACCTTCAAGTTCAGAACATTGGACATTTAACTCAAGGCAGTCATTTCTCGACAAGACATGACTACCTCCGTTTCAGTAATTGATTAATATCGTCATGAATTCTCAAAGTGATTTCAAGAATTTGTACGTTGAAGACTGATTTCGATTTATTTATGAGGCTGTTCGCGCTTGTGGTTGCTCATGTACCTCCTCAATACCTCCTAATTGAGCTGATAGCATCCGCTTAAATTACCTGTCTGTCCAATCCAAGAGTTTACAATAATCTTAAAAAAAATGTTGCCCCGAGAGCCATATCCTCCACTGCACGGAAAGGTCGGTAAAGTTAGTTCAATGTTTGGTTCAACATGTATGTTGGACGTTTTTTCCGTTATGTAATTGAGAAAGCCCCCCCCCCCCCCCCCTACAAAGTTTGGGCTTTACAGATCTTAACCTGTGTAACACCGTGTGTTTGCCTCATGAAACGTAGTTCCAGATATATTAAATACTAGAATAGCGCCACACTGCTTTGCTCGCGTAGTGTGTGAAGTTTGCACAGATATTTTTTTATTCTTTAATCGAATTTTTGTATTGTTCACAAACTGCAACACCTAAACTCCTGAAGCTAATTACGGCCACAGAATTATGGTCTTTCCCGAATCTACTGAAAACATTAATACAAATACCGTCCGAATGGGCCCTGAAGGTCCAACGACACCGACCGGCCACCGTGTCATCCTCAGCCCTTAGGGGTCAGTGGATGCGGAGACGAAGGGGCAGGAGATCAACATACTTCTCTCCCAACCATTGTCAGTTTTCGGTGCCGGTGCCGCCACTTCTCAATCAAGCAGCTCCCCAGTTGGCCTCTCAAGGGCTGAGTGCACTCCGCTTGAGATCAGCACTCGGCAGTCCCGGACAGTGACACATCCAAGTGCTATCACTTTGGTGATCACACGGGAATCAATGTTACCACTGCAGCAAGGCCGTTGGCTCCCCGAGTGTACTCCTGACCAAGCAGCGATTGGAGTAGCTGGAGTCCTACATTTTTGTTAATAATCATTTTTGCGTTCTTGTAGTGATATTTCCATACGAAATTTCACCCCGTAACAAAGTTTTCTGTATTAACTTAGAAGTGAAATATCAACTTTCACAGATTAAGCTTTAAAGACCTTTTAATGTTACGAAAAATTTTCGTACTATTTTTCATCTTTTATTTCACCATTTCACCCTTTAAGGGGCTGAATTTCCGAGAACAGTGAAACATATTTTTTCTAGCAGAGAAACCAAATACAAATTTTCATAGATTTAACTTTGAAAATGTTTTCATAATGAAATAACTTCGTAAGACTTTTCCATCCCCCATTTCACTTCCTTAGCGACAGAATTTCCATAGGCATTTTTCCTATTTCTAATTGAGAAGTCAAGTACTACTTTTGATACACGTAGCTTTAAAAATACTTCAGTAATTCTTTAAAAATGGGTTATTTTAAAAATAGGTCCACTATTTCCTACCCAAAAGGATTAAATTTAAAAAAAATTCTTAGGTCTCGTTCCAAAACTGCTTTGATAGCGCCATATTTTCAAATTACATTTAATTACTATTTCACCCTTTTAGGGGTAGGAAGTCGAAAAATCCATTGTTAAACGAGGCCTACAGTATAAGATCTACACTGTCTCCAAATTTCAAGTTTCTATCCTTATCGATTTGGGCTGGGCGATGATGAGCCAGTGAGTGAGTAGGGACATTCCCATTTATGTATAAAAACTGTCATAACAGCACACAGCACAAAAGCAATAAACGGCATCACTTACATTAAATTGAACCGCAAATAATAAAACAGCAACTGAGCTCAAGTAAAGCCAATAATGTATAGTGGTTGGTTTACGGTAAAGTAGGGATGGGTGATAGCCGATAGTGGGATAGATTATGTCCATAGTTTAACAATGGAAAAATGTATGATAGAATAATGACAGTATTATGAAAAGGATAGTTGCTACTCACTATATAGCGGAGATGCCCAGTCGCAGATAGGCACAACAAATACACTGTCAAACTAAGCTTTCGACCAAACACGCCTTCATCAGAAAAGACAACATAGACACACATGCAGTCACGCAAACGCAACTTGCACTCACATGAACACACTCTCTGGCTACCAAGCTGAGACTCAACCAGACTTGACAGCCTGAGACTGTAGTCATGTTCGTGTGAGTTCCGTTTACGCAAGTGTGTGTGTGTGTGTGTGTGTGTGCGTATTCTGATGAAAGCCCATTTCGTCGAAAGCTTTGCGTGAAAGTTTTGTTGTTGTCCCTATCTGCGTCTCACTAACCCCATTATTTGCTGAATAGCACCTACCTTTTTCATAATATTGACATATGTATGGTTTACATCCAAGGACGGTCTTTTTCACTATCGACAGAACGTATCCCTTTTTCGTTGTTTGGTTGAAGATCAAAATACCTTTCAGTTTAACTACACAGCAGGTAATTTCATTCAGATGACGTGGGGGGGGGGGGGGGTTGTCCGGACCTCCAGTTCTCCTTGTCATAGCTGTGATGATTTGAAAGTAAGAAACCTACAAACTTTAATTCGGAGAGGTTACAGAGAAATTGTGAGTTTTGGTATTTTATGTTCAGTTGACTGTAGGTCATACTTTAGTGTACACGAAAGGCGACGATGCCACCGTAATCGCTTCTAAGGGTGAAAGGAGGGACATTGTTCACTACAATGTGGAGTAAATAATTTACATAGACACAGTATGGCGCTTTGTGCCACAATCGAAATTATTCCTGCGTGATATGCCGAATTCATTTACGTATTTGGTGTTTCTGTTTCTCACTCAGTTTATCAGATCAATCAGATCCAGAATAGAAGTTGGTATTACAATTACTGTACAGCTGCTATAACAAAATAAAATACAACGAAATTGTCTGTGACGCGCATCAACGTAAAGGGCCCCACAAACGATCGCAGCGATCCGTCGCATGAACGACCGATCGCTTTGCAGTTCGTAAGTGTGTGGGCAAATAGCTGCGTCTGGTCGCTGATCGCTGGTCGTATGGAAATCCCAGGCAATCTGATGGCCCGCATGCGATTCGTGCACGCAATGTGGGTGCCGGCTAATTAGCAGCGGTTTCTGGCAATATGGGAGCGACTCGTTCATCTGTTTACCAAGCGTGATTATAGAGTTTTGCTTGGTTTCGCTTTGCCATCGTTTAACAAGAAATTTGCATCAGAATTTATAGTTACCGAGGAAACACGAACTAGTCTGAGAAGTGAAACGGAAGACTAAGTTGCCATTGATATTAAGAAGAAATACAAAATACACCCTCCGGTTTTGCAGTGATTAGCAATTTGAAGCTTGCGCTATCGAAATAGAACTGGTGGGAAGTTCATAGTACAATGGGCTCAATCTTAACGGTTTTGAAATATTTACGAAATAACCATACGCGTTATTAAATTTCTAACCTTCAAAAAGGTGACATACGTCCCTACTGTTTCTCTTTCATACAATTTATAACAAGAGTTGCGATATTCAGTAGTGCTGCTACTGACAACATCTTTAAAGGCACACAGAGTAAATTGTATCAACAGTTGCAGTTAAACTAGAAGACTAAAAAAGAAAATGAGGGTTAATAAACGTGAAAAGAATTGTATTGGTCCACTGGGAAGATGTACACAGCCCATTCGACAGCAGTAGCCTACAGTTGTCACGAAAGCGTTTCGAAACGTGTTTAATAAATAATAAATGTAAGTATTCCTGAGAATACAGAGATGAACTGCAACAGCTGCTAAACATAGCAGTTCAAAAAAAAATGGCTCAAATGGCTCTGAGCACTATGGGACTTAACATCTGTGGTCATCAGTCCCCTAGAACTTAGAACTACTTAAACCTAACTAACCTAAGGACATCACACACATCCATGCCCGAGGCAGGATTCGAACCTGCGACCGTAGCAGTCGCGCGGTTCTGGACTGAGCGCCTAGAACCGCGAGACCACCGCGGCCGGCTCATAGCAGTTCATTTTTCACTGGAGAACCTCTCTGTACAGTGACATTCAAAATACTGATTAAAACTGCTTGGCAAATAACTCATGTGTGAGGTGTCGAGGCGAACGACCAACTGCAGGCGATATCGCATGTGACGGATCGCTGCGATCCGTCGATCGTGTGTGGGGCCCTCTAGATCCAAGAGCTACACCATTCTTCAGCGCTACGGATTTGTAAATTGAAAATTATTAACCTGTTATTAAAATAATTGTTCAACTAATTAGCTGTATTCGTGCTTGACGCTTTACCATTAAGACGATACAGTGGAATGGGGTACTGCAACGTGCTAATGTTTAAAATGTACATCACAAATGGTCAAAGCTGCGCACTATCAAAATTATTGCTCAAATTTTGACGCAGAGTCGATTGCAAGGTTGTTATTTCACCAGTGCTGTTTCCTCTTTAAAATGTGGCTTCAAGTCGATGACGTTCCGCTGTGGTATTAAAAACTCTCAAGTATATACCAGTACTAAGGGTGATCAAATTCGGAGCGTTAAATAAATGTATTCGAAATCGTACATATATAAACTGCAATGTTTTATAATGATATCAAACAAATAGCTGATTCCTTCATAGTGACACAGCGATAACCAACATACTATTTTAGTGTTTAAACTTCGGGGTATAAATGAACAAACAACGTCCTTACCTTATGCCTCAGTGGCTCCCCCTTTTCAGTCGGGGGGGGGGGGGGGGGGGGGAATCACTATTTGAAATCGATCTCGCCAACTTAATAATCTTCTACTCTGTAAGAGAAGTTGACGATTGGCCTCCAAGTACCGATTGTTAGATGTCTGTACCTCTCGGGACTTTGGTCGACTACTCTTTTTGAATCGCTGTTGCCAACGTCAACAGTCCCTCGGTTTTACATTTCTAATTGTTGTACTGTGTGGCATTGGTTGCGTGCATGGGGTTTATTGCATGAACTATATGTCACTGGCCACCGAGGCTAGCTCCAAAACACATCGATTACCCTGTTCTTCATCGTGACGCGAGAAACATTATTAATCGGTTGGCGGAATGTTGCGAACTTAACTTGATAGTGATATAATTCAACTTTCTCACTGGTCTACTTGCAACAAATAAATGCTATACTTGAGATGACCGCCAAGAGAAAAAGAAAATAGCCCTCAACTTGACAAGAGTTCCCCCAGCGCGCGGGGCCCGTAATATTTGGTAATTCCTGCTACGTGGCTAGTTCGGCACTGAGTACAACAGTTAGAGCACGCGACCGACGGAGAAGAAACCAAGGAGGCCAAAGGCTACGGTATATCTTTAGAGGACGTGAAGTAAGCGAGTTGCCTCCAGTTGTGGTAGGGAATGCGATCGCAGACATTTCTTGCTAAAATCCACCGTGTTTACTAATCCCGGCACATCATTAAGGTGGGAAATTTCATTTACTGTGAGACATTGCGTAGCTTGTGAAAGTCAAATCTGCGTCCACTGTGAGACACGTTTTAACACCCACACTAATGTTCGTTAAATTTGACATCCCTTGTGTAGAGAGAGATGCATTTAGTGCCGGAATTCATGAGGATGCATTAAACCATTAATCTTCGTTACACCGAGTGGGACTTTTCGAATGGTAGGAGCAGTATGGGAAAATGGACAGAGGATGCTATATACTTATGTAATGCAAAGAATGTGGGAATTTTGGGTTGGAGCATGTTCGGAAGGCAGAGGCTGTTAAGGCAACTGTCCTAGAGAAGTGAAGCATCCGGGCTCCAGACCCAACCAGTCACAAATTTTCATATCTCGACACTGCATTTCAGACAATGCCGATTGGCAGCTAATTCTCTTCATTCTAATATTTTTAATAATTTGCAATTTTACCATTACCTGCAACGCAGAAGCTACTAGTCCTAGAGAAAAAAAAATGAACAGGGCCTTTTAAACGGGAAATTTAATAGAGTTTAATTTTTTAATGGGAAATGTTTCTTCGGTAGGAGCAGCAGTTTCCGAGTCATTCGAGACAAACATAAAGCAGGGACCTTTAAACGTCCCCCCACTCGCCACTCGAACGCCCACGCTCCAGCAGTCAGAACTTTCAGTTTGTTGTTCAGGACACTACCTTCTAGGACTGTGCAAAAATTTGCGAGTACTAAAATTTTTGACCTCGTCGACCTTCACTGGTCTTCGTTGACTGAGAACCCAGTAGATTTTACCTTCCCTGTCAACGAAGTCAGAAGCTAGGTGACCGCTATAGACATTGCAGTATTGCGATAGTATGTAATGTAAAAGGAGAGCACGAGTCGAATGAGTACCGAATTTATCACTGGAAATTCACCACGAATCTCCCGTAAGCTGACGGAACGCCAACTTCCGATCCGTTCCGTTTGGTCGCGTCAGAGACGATTCGACAGTTCGGCGCAGCCAGTGGCGTATAATTCCCTGGAGGGACTGAGTGCTGTGGTGCCCACGTTTGTCATTAACGGGCTGTCTTCCTCGATGTCGCTACTGCCCTTTGGCGGCGCAAAGCGGGCTGCGACGCCGACGTTGTGTGGCCTGGCGCGTCAGACACAAAGGCACGGTAACCGAGGGGGCGGGGGAGACCTGCCAGCGTGCCGCCCCCGCCGTCACAGTCCAATTAGCGTGGCAGAAGCGGCGGGGGCGGCACGGTCGATCAGCCACTGCCTACTGCCGCAGGAGTGCGACAAGTTTGGACTTGTGGTCCACCTATATTGACGGTATAATTTGTGTTATACAGCTGCACTGCTGTCGTGCTCACGGACGAAGGTTCCCTGGCAGCTAGACAATGTCTCCAGCCGAGAGCGTTTAAACGTAAAGTAAGCTCTCAAAAGTAAATGTTAGGCTCTCTCTTGAAACAGTGAGGTTTACTGAAACTGGTCGGAGCTACATTCTCATTCCATACTTAAGAACACACTGCGCAAGTACTATAAAACACGACCCCAAAATAGTTTGCATATATTTACTTTTTTATATCTTATACCTTACGTGACGTGTAAACTTAGTGTACAAATGTAGCAATACAGAGTGAAACAAACACTTACACTGAACCTGCACCCATAAGCATACTACGCAAATTTTTAATTTTTTTTTACTTAACTTTGTGTCAAATTCTGGTTGTCAAAACTACATTTGGGATTGTATTACCGTTATTTGTCGTAACATTTACAAAACAACAGAAGAACGTACAATGTGAGGTAACTACATTTGTTAACGTTATGATTTCACTTTGTTCGATTGAATGTGTTTGGCTTGTGAGCTTTTAGCAGGAATTCCTATTATTATTATGTGGACCATCATCTGCAGAGTATGTGAATGTGTGTTTGTGTGTGCAGAGTTCTGCATCTCGCGTCGATTTTTTTTTTTTTTTTTTTTCATTCATCAGTCTACTCACTGTTTTGATGCGGCCCGCCACGAATTCCTTTCCTGTGCTAATCTCTTCATCTCAGAGTAGCACTTGCAACCTACGTCCTCAATTATTTGCTTCACGTATTCCAAACTCTGCCTTCCTCTACAGTTTTTGCCCTCTACAGCTCCCTCTAGTACCATGGAAGTCATTCCCTCACGTCTTAGCAGATGTCCTATCATCATGTCCCTTCTCCTTATCAGTGTTTTCCACAGATTCCTTTCCTCTCCGATTCTGTGTAGAACCTCCTCATTCCTTACCTTATCAGTCCACCTAATTTTCAACATTCGTCTATAGCACCAAATCTCAAATGCTTCGATTCTCTTCTGTTCCGGTTTTCCCACAGTTCATGTTTCACTACCTTACAATGCTGTACTCCAGGCGTACATCCTCAGAAATTTCTTCCTCAAATTAAGGCCGGTATTTGATATTAGTAGACTTCTCTTGGCCAGAAATGCCTTTTTTGCCATAGCGAGCCTGCTTTTGATGTCCTTCTTGCTCCGTCCGTCATTGGTTATTTTACTGCCTAGGTAGCAGAATTCCTTAACTTCGTTGACTTCGTGACAATCTATCCTGATGTTAAGTTTCTCGCTGTTCTCATTTCTACTACTTCTCGTTACCTTCGTCTTTCTCCGATTTACTCTCAAACCATACTGTGTACTCATTAGACTGTTCATTCCGTTCAGCAGATCATTTAATTCTTCTTCACTTTCACTCAGGATAACAATGTCATCAGCGAATTGTATCATTGATATCCTTTCACCTTGTATTTTAATTCCACTCCTGAACCTTTCTTTTATTTCCATCATTGCTTCCTAGATGTACAGATTGAAGAGTAGGGGCGGAAGGCTACAGCCTTGTCTTACACCCCTCTTAATATGAGCACTTCGTTCTTGATTGTCCACTCTTATTATTCCCTCTTGGTTGTTGTACATATTGTATATAACCCGTCTCTCCCTATAGCTTAGCCCTACGTTTTCCAGAATCTCGAACAGCTTGCACCATTTTATATTGTCGAACGCTTTTTCCAGGTCGAGAGATCCTATGAAAGTGTCTTGATTTTTCTTTAGCCTTGCTTCCATTATTAGCCGTAACGTCAGAATTGCCACTCTCGTCCCTTTACTTTTCCTAAAGCCAAACTGATCGTCACCTAGCGCATTCTCAATTTTCTTTTCCATTCTTCAGTATATTATTCTTGTAAGCAGCTTCGATGCATGAGCTGTTAGGCTGATTGTGCGATAATTCTGGCACTTGTCAGCTCTTGCCGTCTTCGGAATTGTGTGGATGATGCTTTTCCGAAAGTCGGATGGTATATCGCCAGACTCATATAATCTACACACCAACGTGAATAGTCGTTTTGTTGCCACTTCCCCCAATGATTTTAGAAATTCTGAAGGAATGTTATCTATCCCTTCTGCCTTATTTGACCGTAAGTCCTCCAAAGCTCTTTTAAATTCCGATTCTAATACTGGATCCCCTATCTCTTCTAAATCGACTCCTGTTTCTTCTTCTATCTATCTATTAATGTCACCAAAGGTTGTTTTGACTTTCCTGTATGCTGAGTCTGTCCTTCCGACAATCATATCTTTTTCTATGTCTTCACATTTTTTCGGCAGCATTTCGTCTTAGCTTCCCTGCACTTCCTATTTATTTCATTCGTCAGCGACTTGTATTTCTGTATTCCTGATTTTCCCGGAACATGTTTGTACTTCCTCCTTTCATCAATCAACTGAAGTATTTCTTCTGTTACCCATGGTTTCTTCGCAGCTACCTTCTTTGTACCTATGTTTTCCTTCCCAACTTCTGTGGTGGCCCTTTTTAGAGTGTCCATTCCTCTTCAACTGTACTGCCTACTGTGCTATTCCTTATTGCTGTATCTATAGCGTTAGAGAACTTCAAACGTATCTCGTCATTCCTACTATATTGTGATCTGAGTCTATATCTGCTCCTGGGTACGCCTTACAATCAAGTATCTGATTTCGGAATCTCTGTCTGACCATGATGTAATCTAATTGAAATCGTCCCGTATCTCCCGGCCTTTTCCCAGTATACCTCCTCCTCTTGTGATTGTTGAACAGGGTATTCACTATTACTAGCTGAAACTTGTTACAGAACTCAATTAGTCTTTCTCCTCTTTCATTACTTGTCCCAAGCCCATATTCTCCTGTAACCTTTTCTTCTACTCCTTCCCCTACAACTGCATTCCAGTCGCCCATGACTATTAGATTTTCGTCCCCCTTCACATACTGCATTATCCTTTCAATATCCTCATACACTTTCTCTATCTGTTCATCTTCAGCTTACGACGTCGGCATGTATACCTGAACTATCGTTGTCGGTGTTGGTCTGCTGTCGATTCTGATTAGAACAACCCGGTCACTGAACTGTTCACAGTAACACACCCTCTGCCCTACCTTCCTATTCATAACGAATCCTACACCTGTTATACCATTTTCTGCTGCTGTTGATATTACCCGATACTCATCTGACCAGAAATCCTTGTCTTCCTTCCACTTCACTTCACTGACCCCTACTATATCTAGATTGAGCCTTAGCATTTCCCTTTTCAGATTTTCTAGTTTCCCTACCACGTTCAAGCTTCTGACATTCCACGCTCCGACTCGTAGAACGTTATCCTTTCGTAGATTACTCAATCGTTTTCTCATGGTATCCTCCTCCTTGGCAGTCCCCTCCCGGAGATCCGAATGGGGGACTATTCCGGAATCTCTTGCCAATGGAGAGATCATCATGACACTTGTTCAATTACAGGCCACATGTCCTGTGGATACACGTTACGTGTCTTTAATGCAGTGGTTTCCATTGCCTTCTGCATCCTCATGTCGTTGATCATTGCTGATTCTTCCGCCTTTAGGGGCAATTTCCCACCCCTAGGACAAGAGAGTGCCCTGAACCTCTATCCGCTCTTCCGCCCTCTTTGACAAGGCCGTTGGCAGAATGAGGCTGACTTCTCATGCCGGAAGTCTTCGGCCGCCAATGCTGATTAGTTATCAAAATTTAGCCAGTGGCGGGGATCGAACCCGGGACCGAACACGTTTTGATTATGAATCAAAGACGCTACCCTTTTCTAAATCTCATTTTCTTCGTTTTTGTTCGTTGTATCTGCTCTGGGCGGACGTCGAAAGACACCCGTTTCAGTTCGTTGTTGATCCATTAACTCAGTTTTTTTTTAATTACAGAGGGCACCTAGCCCTCTGACCGAACACGCTGAGCTACCGTGCCGGCTGCCCCTAGACCACGGGTACGGATTAGCCGACGGTAATGGGCATGAAGCTCGACGGTTGTATGAGGAACGGTACCCAGCAAGACGCCTGCCCTGCTGGAAGGTGTTCTTCTGGACATAAGGCTACGCATGTCGTTGCAGCATGATGAGGCGCCCGCACATGACAGTCGTGCTGTAAGCGGATATTTAAATCAACTCCTAGACTGCCGGTTAACTGGCAGAGGTGCTCGTAGGACGAGACCTCATGCGACTGGACTTTTTGCTGTGGGGATCCATCAAGGTTCTTGTTCACCCACCTGGAGCGAACCACCTCGAAACGAAGAGGAATTAATGGATCGCATTCAACATGCCGCCAATCACATCAGGGAAAAACCAGGACTCTTTGAAAAAGTTCGGCAAAACACCGTTCTACGTTACCAAGCTTATCTCGCGTCAGTGGGTCGCCAGTTAGAGCACCTGCTTTAAGTAAACAATGTCCTAGCTACAAAAAAGGCCCATTTCAAGACCTACATACTTTGTAAAAGACTTTCTGTACGTGAACTAAAAGCTGTTGATGTGTTTGTTCCCAGTACGTTTGATCATTTAATACAGTGGATATGCCGGGTCGGATTCGCCCCCAGGCCGCCACAGTGGAAGGCTGCCGTGCTGCCATCGAGCGTGCGAGCCGCCTTGGATACATGCGATCTCCGGCAGGTAAAGCATTCGTGGTCATGGGTTGCCCACAGTATCTGGCAACAGAGCAATCCAGCACCCAATCGTAAAGACTGGCGGCAAGTTTCTGCAGTTTAAAAATTGGGTGCTGTCGACCTAAACAACGTTAGTAATTTTGGTTCCTACTGGCCTCAGCTACCCAGGGTTAAAATTTCGTGACACGTTATTTCTGCACCCTGTTTGTAGTCTATGTCCATCCAAATGATCATTAGGGTATTGGGTAAAAACGTTAAATAAATCGGTCAATAAATATTCGAGATTTTCAGTTGTGGTTCGGAGGAACACTGACAGCAACGTCACCATGTTGAATAATGCTTTTAGTGCAGCCACAGGACGTCGTGTTACAACTCAATCTGTGCGCAACAATCTGCGTGCTGCGGAACTTCACTCCTGACGTCCATAGCGAGGTCCATCTTCGCAACCATGATACCATGCAGCGCGGTGCAGATGGGCCCAACAACGTGCTGAATGGACCGCTTAGGATTGGCATCACGTCCACTTCAATGATGACTGTCGTATATGCCTTCAACCAGATAATCGTCGGAGCCGTGTTTGGATGAGGTGCTATTTTTCTGTATTCCTCCCGTTTGCTGAGTTTGCAGTTGGTGAACAGGTTGGACATCCACTCTTTTTTTCTTCTGATGAAGCCCTTTTCAATAAACCTGCTACACTATCGCTGACAAAACCAAGCAGTGGTCTGCGTTATACATTTTCCTGACGGCAATGTCTTCTGTACAACAGCTATGCATTGACACGTCTCATGTTGAATAGATGTAATATTATTGGAGATAGAACCGAGGGCCTTTGATATTTGCTTTACGGAAGTGGACTGTTATGTAGATCAACTTCCCCCATATAAAAGTGTTTTGTTCTTTTACTCTGACTGGCTGAAGGAAATTCACTTATTGCTTTGCAGCAACTGACAATCGTCTTGCATCTTCAATGGCGTTTTATCTTTATATGGAGAAATAAGTTGTATTTCCTTGTTGCCAAATCATTTGCTTCGACTCTGTAATCACAAGCTTCTCAGCCGGTTTGTTTCAAAGAATCAGTTGTCTGTAAAGAGTACCCTGTTAGTCGATTCTTTCTTAGTGTTCCTACGTATAAATACTCAACTTATATGGTTCCACAGCCAGATCATATGAAACAAACCAACTGCCAACAAATGATCTGTGGTTCTGATATTTAGGAAAATGATCTGCAAGCCTCAGGACGACACTGACACTCATACCTGAAGAGCCATCTTATACTTTTGTCTATTTATCGCATAAAGTTGGAGATCGTACACAGAGCCATTTACTCCAGCCTGTTCAAATGGCTTTACTCCCAATAGTTGTGGCATGGTCTTTCCATATTGGAGCACAGGAGTGTGAGACTTCAGTGGAACTATCATCTCTACTGACCTCACTTCTTTGGCTCGACTTTCTGAAAATTATTTCCTATAGTATCCATAAAACGTCTGTTATGTTATAGTCTTCGTGCTCTCTTAGAACCATGTTATCATTGTTGTTTACATGAAAATAAGTCCTCCACTTAGTGATATAGATCCTGCTATAGGCTCATAATGGGTAGAAGCAGCCGAGTACATCCCATACTTTGACATTGGAACAACTCCAGCTAGAATGTGTATTCCAAAAACTGATATTTCAATTGCAGACATGTCGATGTACTTCATTTCTTTGTGTAGGGTATAGATTTATTGGATGCGCTATGTTCTGAATGGTGCTCCTATCAATAAATTTTTGGATGTAATTCAGTGGACTCAAATCCTCAACTGAAGAATCATAAAACGTGGAATTATAGGTCATATCTGTTATTTCCATATTTGTGCGTCGCTACTTTTTATTTTTAACCTGATGTACAGTAGTTCATTTGGGTTTTGTGTCACTAATTATACTGTGAGTGATAAGCTAGAAACACAAACCTAAGGCCACAAAGAAATAACTATTAGCAATATATTCTGAAGATTATATTTAATTTATATCATATTTGTTATTATTAACATATTTAAAAGTGATAAATGTGGATAGAAGGAACTAAATAATGTGATAAATTATCCCTGCAATCTATAGTAAAGAATATCGTCATGCGTTTTGTATGTATTTGGTGAAGACCTACAGACTACAAATGGCATAACTGTCTTCCCCCGACGAAAAACCTCATTTAGTGAATACACTTTAACAATGTAGTATATTCACGTTATTCTCTAATTCTGTAAGCCGAAGAAACTGGCAAAATGAAGTCTTTATGATACATACCTGATATTATTAGTGTTGTGTACATAGTTCCGCGTAGTCAGCGCGTACACAACTTTCCCACTACAGCGCGCCGCGCTAAGCACAACAGCTCAGGGGCAGCGCTCGTCCATCTCCGTACTTCGAGTTGGCTCTGTCTTAGACACGGACCAAATTCTGATTCTGCCGATCCACGTATTAATATGTAACGCAGCCAATGAGATTGCTGCTAGCATAGAACCATTTCTCCTCGCGGATCACACTCGCGCAGTGATACCTGAATGCGCTAGGTATTATAACGAGTGTACAGACCTCCGATTAGTCAGTCTGCATTAGTCTGCATTAGTCTGCATTTGTCTGTACCAGTCTATAGTCAAGTTTCAGTCTGCGCCTAATAAGATTATTATATTCCTGTACATAGCCATGAAGAGAAATGTATAGACACTTTGTCAAGTATCAGAGATATGTGAGAATAAGAATAACGCACCAAGACCCAAGGAACTTCAGATTGACAATTGTAAATAGCATCCAGAACCAAGTTAAGTTATTTTCATGCTTGTTGTTGTTTTAATAAATGTGTGTGAAAGTTAATCAAGTTCTGTTTAAGGTTGGTCACCGTCAATCTGGTACTCAAAGCGTGCAAGTGGCATTTCTATCGTATAACCTAACGGCAGAAGATAAAAACGCCGCAATAAGACCGCGAGACATATTACTGGCACTCGCCTACTTCGTTAGAGCGACAAGTCAAATAATATGATGGTGTGTGTACGGAAGGTCTTACAGTATGCACACCACAATTAGTTCATAAAGTTCCAAGTTCGGACAGAAACACTATTGCCACGCACATTTTAACAATCAACAAAGGATTGAGTCCTATCAGTCGATGGTTATGACCGATCTGTCGACGGAAAACAGAATTGCAGAATAACATTTACGAACATTTGCTGAGTGATAAGGGCTGTAAATGCCAGATAAGTCAGTGATTCCAATTCAGTTCACATGATGAGAAAGGATTAATAATCAGGGGAGAACCGATAGGGTCTGTAGGGACAGCGTAACAATTTGTGCAGCCTCAACATTTTTGTCAAATTCATGTTACGAAAAACGCCAACTGTTGCTATTGTACTGACAGTTGGCATCTACAACATCACCGCTAGGGTACAAAACTTTGCCTCAGGATATATATGTGTGTGTGATCCGTCATGATCAGTATAATGAGTAGTCCGTCTGAATAATGAAACGTGTGGGGCAAATGCTTCCAAATTTCTGTCGTTGAATTTGTTAACACAGTTGTAAGTTGAACATGTGGAACAGACACCACTAACTTAATTTGGATATGTTCTGCCTAGTTAGACTTCTCTGTCGTGGTCACATGTCGGCAATTATCGAAGAGCATGGTGTACATATTACACTGCTGTCCAAAAGTAGAGTAACAAACGGAATTTTCCGAGGTTGCGTTTATTTTGCCACGCAACAGGATAAACAGGTGATAGTAAAATAGAAACAATGTAAAGAATACAGGACGTAATCAGTTGCAACATGCATAACGGTAGACAAAAATGTTCTTCGTTTCTTTCCAGCTTAACGGAATTGCATACACATTCTGTCAACTGATTAATGTGCTCAGTATGGGGTATGACCACCTACGGCACCAATACAGACCTGAAAACGACGGAACATGCTGTGAATGGCATCAGTCTCATGTTGAGGCAATTAGGCCCATTCTTAGTTCAGAGCTCCTTACAAGTGTTGGAGAGTGGTTGGTGAGTGCTGACTTGACGCAACCCGTCTCCATAGTGCATCCCAGGCATTCTCTACGGGACTGAAATAGGGAGTGCCAGCAGGCCACACCACACCATGCGTGCAGTATCTTCCGTTTCCAAATAAACATCAACCACCCGTGCTCTATGTGGTCGAGCACTATCATCCATCAATACGAAGTCTGGGCCCAAAGAATCTCGCAACAGTCGCGCATGAGAATCTAAGACCTCGTCACGGTACCTGACAGCAGTTAAATCTTGCTGATTCACCTATACAGTTTCATGAAGATTTTTTCAAGTGGTCAACATAATCCCTGTCCACACCATTAAGGATCCGCTTGGATATCTGTCTCTTCTCACAATGTTTGAGTCCAGAAATCATATTCCACGTGCTCTCCAGATGTGAATCCGCCGAGAATCATTTTCCAGACCAAATCAGGACTTATCTGTGAAAAGAACATTGGACCACCGTTCGATCGTCTAGGTAGCATGCTGCCAGCTCCACTCTACAGGTTCCCTTCTTTGAAGACACGCTAGAAGTAAACAGCAAGTCTCTAACAATAAAGGCCACTTTTCTGAAGGCTTCTGTACAGCGTTTGTCTCGATACAACACGTCCAGGGGAAGCTGCGACGTGAAATACCAGTTGCAGTGCATTACTAATTCATTACCTTGCCCATCCACTCTTTCTGATGTCACACGTGGTCGGCCCTGTTCTGTTCTCCGGCATACAGTTTCAGATTCTATAAACTGTCACCTCGATCGAGAAGCAAAAGAACGATTCACATATAACCATCGGGCCGCATCAGTTTGCGACCTGCTTCCATTCTACCTATTGCCCTCCACATCGAACGATATCGCTCTTGCTTCTAGAATCGAAGGTGACGGACAAGCACAGGCAACTCTCGCAAAAAATCGACCCATTATGATCTCCTATTTCAGAAAGTGGCGACTTAGACCCAGTACAAGTAAAAGTGAAATATCTATATTCCACGTGAACAACAAACAAGGTAACGCAGATCTCAGAGTGAAACTTAATGGGAACATTCTTTGCCACAACAAGTACCTTAAGTAACTTGGTGTCATCATTGACCGCATCATTTCATACACAAAACATTTTCAAAATACTGCTGCCAATATAAAAACTCGTAATAATATTATTCAAAAATTGTGAGGAATGACGTGGATGGTTCAGCAGATAACTTGCGCACATCATCCATTGCAGTGATGTTCTCAGCAGTCGAGTATTGTGCCCTGGTGTGGCTAAACAGCTTCTACACCCACTTGATCGATGTCCAGTTAAACCACACTATGTAGATAATAACTGGGCAGTCCGACCAACAGCGATTTATTTGTTTCCTCTGCTGAGCACAACCTATCCACATGCAATCCATAGAAACGGAGCCTTGCTTAAAGAATAATGCGAGCTGCAGGAGAAGCTGGAATTACCCATACAGGAAGCCCACCATCAAGGCAATCAGAACAGCTAGATTCCAGCCAAACCAGGTTGAGAAATCTGTGGGAGCTGAAATTATTGAAAATCCTGAAGGACATGAGTGGTTTCGAAAGTATAAATGTGATACTGCTGGCACAGAACTCTACAGGAAACTATGGGTCAAATCGAACAGATCTCTCACTGGGCACAGACGATGCGAAGATGTGTAGTGTTGCAGAATAGTAAAGAGTTGGAAACGTGGAATATTGTCAAAGCTTCGTTGCCTATGCCGAGAGCCAGAGGCAGTAGGTTAGCCAAGAGGTAAGAGGATTGCACATGTATCGGAATGTGTTGTCACGCAGGGCAGTGGCCTGGTAACACACAACAGGCGAGAGAGAATTGCTTAGCACGCGGGTTTGTGTTACACGGAGACTTTCGTAAAGTGTAAGACAGAGGTAAAGTGTCAGCTGTACTGCATTTCATAATTTGTCGTAAGTCTGCCGTAACAACGCGTAACTCTGTCACAAGAACACTTAAGGGGCGAGTACGACAGATAAATCAGCAGCATAAGTGGAACGAATGCGTTCATTACATACGAGCATGACGTCAAGACGTCGCTCGTGCTTCCTTTAATTATGTCAGCTTTGATAGCAACAAGGCACTCGCAGTTACACTTACAGTTAAATGTGTACTTGGACGCTGCGTAGCGCTCAGCTCGGTGATCGACATGTTAATCTTTATTAAGGAGATGTTGCACTAAGGGCGGCCCATCAAGCAGCAGACTTGAGATGACAGTACCAGCTCTGGTCCTCTCTGCTGCCGCTGTCAATCATCAACTCAGGATTAGCAGACATCGTGGCAGATTCGCTCGCCATCAATGCTGACCACATCAGTGAGCCGTCGTCGAGATTGTGCGGGGCCTAGGCCATGTGCATTCGCCGTCACAACTGGATGATCCAACGACGCTGGGGGACTGCAGCCCATTCCGCCCGTCCACTGCAGACGAGCCACCAGGAGGAGCAGGGAAGAAAACGGGGTGGGATAGAGTACACTCGACACTACGAGAACGCTCCTTGTGCTGACAGAGCCGGGACTCCAACCCGGAGCCTCCTACATGCAGCAGTCAGCTGTCCACCGTCGAGCCGGCTGGCCAACCGGATGCTGCCAGCCACGCGTGGCCGAAGTAAGGGCATTCCACCACTATGTTACAGCACGCGGCGCTGCGCTAGCAAGAGTGGTGTGGCCCGGAGCTGGTGTCATCGCTCAGAGTCAGCGAGGACTCGGGGAAGGTCGTTGATATCTCCTAGCTAAGCCAGCCTGTGCTACGCCGACCACATTGTACTCGGCAGGAATGAAGGTGTCATGAATTAATAATGTGTCTTTGGCGTTTCTGATGCGTCCACAGTCATTTTCTAGCATCCTGACAACTGGAGACGTCACCGCTCGGCTTCCAGTCGACTGTAGGCGACCAGGACCACCGGGGCACCTACAGATTTGGTGTCAGAAGTCCTCGCGCCCACCGCCAACGGATTTGGTATCAGAAGTTTTCGAACCGCACACTGCAGCACTGGCCTGCAGGTCTGGTATCTGGAGTCGTCGACACTGCCACTGCAGGACTGACACCACAGAGTTGCGGTCAGAACTGTCGACTCTACCTTGTGGTAAGTGCACGAGGCGATTTTTGTTAATAACTATAGATGCACGTTCTTTGCTGGGAGTGCAATTTGTGAGACCTGCGGAAACAGCAGATTTATCTGAGTTTAAGGGAAACAGTTGGGAAACGTACTTCGTACAAGTCAGATGTACGATGTGTAATGGGGCATGGGGAGCGACGCACAATGTTTGTACCAGTAGAATGTTCAATTTGTAGATGGTTTGCTCACGCAGCGCACAATTGTAGAGAGTGTCGCTGGGCAATAACAAGGCAGAAGGATTAATTTTGTTTAGTTGTGCTTAGTGAGTCTTGTTTGTGTTCTTGTGTGTAGTGCTCAACTGTGACAAAGGAGTTGAGTAGCTAGTGTAGTTATTGTCTGAGGAGTTAATTCAGTATGGAGTAAGTTGTTGGTAATTTGCACAAATCATGCCGGAAACAAGATCCGTTAGCACTGCAGTATAGCTGCTCTGACAGAGCAGGTCTCAAAATTGTTAAAAGAGAATGCGCAGCATAACTTATGTCATGTAGAATTAATGACGCAAATGGAGAGTCGCAAATGGGTTCAAGTGAGTGCAAGTCAGCAGCAATGTCCAACCTCGCAATATATCCTTCAGTAGCTATCCTGATCACGCCTTTCTCGGGCAAAACAACAGAGGATGTCACAGCGTTCATTAACGATGTTTTGGCAACAGCTGCAATGAGCAATTGGTCGGACGTAACTACGTTATGTATGGCAAATTTGCGACTTGCAGGGGAAGCCAAGACGTTCGTGATGTACCATGAGACGCTTAGAAAGGCGAGCACGTTTGAAGAATTGGCAGATGGATTACAAGAAAATTATCGTAAGCAGAATAGTGCTCGATTTTTTAGGGAGAAGGTAGCTAATTTGACACTGAAGGTCAATGAGACAGTGGAGTCTTTTTCAGATAGGATACGGAAAATATATTCACAGACCTATGAATTATCGGGTAATCCTGATGCGGATCGTGTATTACTACGACAGGCAGAAAACAGAGCCCTCGATGTATTCCTCAGGGGAATTCCTGCAGAATTTTCTCGTAGGGTTAGGATGGAAAATCCTGGGGATTTAGCTGCAGCACTGCGTATTGCAACGCATCTGCAGGAGATAGACACTGCAACAAGGGTTCGCAATGATAAGCTCATCTTTGCATCGGAAATAAATTTTTACCGTTGTGGGAGGGAAGGTCACGGGAAGGCCCAATGCAGACAGCCGCAGTGCAATGCTTGTAAACGCTACGGTCACAAGGCGAATGAGTGTTGTAGTAAGCAGAATGGTAACGGGAATAAACAGGAAAAAGCGTTAAGCGGGAACGGGAGTGTTTCGTCCGACGGAAGACATTCCCGGTAAGCAGAAGTACGGTGAAAACTAGTACAGAGACGGATTGTTGCTTGATGGGTGTTGTAAGGAATAACACATGTAAGTTTTTGATCGATACAGGGGCACATGTATCTGTTGCTAGTCTAGACTTCATGGGTAGGAGAAGACTAGGTACTCCTAGTTATAGATTACGTGGGGTAGGGAATAATGAGTTGCAATGATTGGGTACAACACAGCTCGTTTTTAAGATTGGAACACTAGAGTTCGGAGAGCAAATGGAAGTTTTGCCAACTGTGGGACAAGGGTATTCTGTGATTCTCGGACTGGACTTCCCCGATAAACACCATGCGAAAATTAGTCTTTCACAGCGTACAGTTGAACTTAGTGGAAACTTGTTTCAATGGGTACAACAGCTGTAAATGTTTCGACGTCGCGAAGTGCATCCGTTGCTAAGATGTCACCAATTGAACCGCGTACAAAGGCATTATAGATGATTAAGCATGTCAAAGTGCCTTCGGGTACAGGGAAGTTAGTTTGGTTGCCAGTAGGTACCGATGTACCACAGCAGAGACTATGCATGGCGGAGCCACTGCAGAGCAATGAAGCATTGGATGAAATGCATTGTTCTATTAGGAGGAGCGTTGCACACGTAACGGATATAAATGGGGAACTGATGATTCCGGTCAGTGTAGATAATTTTGGGGCAGATGAAGTGGATCTCCCAAAGGGTTTAGTGGTAGTAAGTTTGGAAATACTCGACGATGAGGATATAGGTGAATCCCAAGGTGATTATAACGTCAAGCAAACCGCAAAGGCATCTGTACTACGTGATAAGATTCGTCATTTGGAGAATGGTGATCGGAAAGCTATGGAAGCTTTGTTATTAGAGTATTTAGATTTGTTTGGTTCAGAAGGTCCATTACCAGCAACTCCTATTTCACAGCACCGTATACCAACTGGCGATAGTTCGCCGGTCTATAGGAAACCATACAGGATAGCGAAACAGCTACAACCACTAGTAGAAGAATTTATTAATCAACAGCTAAGGGACGGTATTATAGAAAACAGTGAAAGCCTGTGGTCTGCCAACATAGTGGTAGTTCCTAAGAAGTCATTGGATGGTACTAGGAAGTATAGGTTTCCGCGGGACTGCTACGGTCGCAGATTCGAATCCTGCCTCGGGCATGGGTGTGTGTGATGTCCTTAGGTTAGTTAGGTTTAAGTAGTTCTAAGTTCTAGGGGACTTATGACCTAAGATGTTGAGTCCCATAGTGCTCAGAGCCATTTGAACCATTTGAAGTATAGGTTTTGTTGTGACTATCGTTTTTTGAACGCACTAACTGGAACAGATGCGTATCCAATACCGAACATCACGGAAATATTGGACAACCTAGGTCGGTGTAAATATTTTTCGACACTAGATTTAAAGAGTGGGTACCATCACATAGAAGTAAGTCCCGAGGATAGACCGAAGACGGCCTTTACAACAAGCCTTGGTCACTTTCAGTATCGCAGAATGCCATTTGGGTTGAAAAACGCTCCTGCTACTTTCTATCGTCTGTTAGATGGTGTGTTTCGGGGATGAAACCGAAGATTGCTGTGGTATACCCCGATGATATTGTTACTTTTTCGCGTAATATAGAACAGCATGTGGAACGACTGAACGAAGTATTTAGTAGGCCAAGAGCGGCAAATCTTACGCTTAATGTCGTGAAATGTCAGTTTGCTCAGACGCAAGTGACTTATCTTGGGCATATTATCAGTCAGGATTGGGTAAGAACGGATCCTCGTCTAACATCGGCTGTGCGTGGTTTTCCAGTACCAAAGACGACTAAACAAGTTCAGCAATATGTCGGTTTACGTAATTACTACAAACGATATGTAAAGGGGTTCGCGGAAATTGCACATCCATTAACGAGATTGTTAAAGAAAGGTGTTAAGTTTGAATGGACAGCACAGCGTCAGGAGGCATTGGAGAAGCTCAAACAAATACTAACATCAGACCCAGTGTTGATAAGTCCTGATTTCGAACAAGAGTTCATACTATGTGGTGACGCTAGTAATATTGCTGCAGGCTGTATTCTTTCTCAGAGGGTTAATGGACAGGAACATCCGGTGGCTTATGCTTCCAGGCAACTGAATAAGGCAGAGAAGAATTATTCAACTACAGAGAAAGAAATGTTAGCAGTGATTTACGGTATCTCGTATTTTCGCTGTTATTTATATGGGCGTAGGTTCAAGGTGATTGCACATCACGCAGCATTGAAGTGGTTGTTAGGATTGAAAGATCCTTCGAGTCGTTTAACGAGATGGGCACTGAAAGTAAGTGAATTTGACTACGAGGTAATTCACAAACCAGGGGTAAGACATACGAATGCAAATGCGCTTAGTAGAAAAATAGCAGGTGTACAAGTTGTGGGCATAAGTGAGAAGGAGTGGATCAAGGCGCATGCCACGGACAAAGAGGGTCAATTGTTCCGAACACAACCGCAGTTTGAAATTGCAGGATGGGTTGCTTTGCAGGAAGACGAAGTGCGGACTACGCGTCGTAGTACCGGAGTCGCTGAGACAAGAAGTGCTGAAACAAGTGCACGACCATGTATTGTCGGGTCATGACGGTAAAAGAACGACTGATAGACGGGTAGCTGGAAGGTTTTGGTGGAAGACAGGTTGCAAATGACGTAGAGAAAAATCTGCAAAATTGTATACTGTGTGCGCAGAGAGCAGATTTAAGTCATCAGAAAATTCTGTCACAGAGACTACCTGAAGTGGATCGTCCGTTCGCATTCATCGGATTAGACGTAATCGGGGCATTTAACAAGACCCAAGCGGGTAATCAATACGTATTAACAATATTAGATCATTTTTCCCGATACCTGGTAAAGGTAGCTATTCCAGATCAGAAGGCAAGCCCTGTTGCGCAAGCCTTAGTAAATAACTGGTTGCGGAAGTATGGTGTGCCTGATACTATAATTACAGATCAGGGTAGTAACTTTATGTCGGAGCTGATGAAGCAGTTATTCCGTTTATTGAAAGTGAAGCCATTGCGGACAAGTCCATTTCATCCTCAGTCGAATGGATGAACAGAACGGGTTCATAGGACGTTAGTTAAGATGATTAGTCATTACGTAAATTCAGAACATACGGACTGGGACGTTTATTTAAATCTGTTGACAAGCGCATATTACCCGAAAGTTCATACAGGAACGGGGCTTTCTCTGTATGAAGTAATATATGCTCGGAAAATGCCATCACCATTTGATGTGCTCTAACCCCAGGTAGGTTCACAGGATGAGTCAGTGAAGAATTTCGTCAAGAAATTGAGAGAGATTTGGCAAAGGGTACGGCGTGCTAATACTAAGGCTTTGGAGGAACAAGATAGTATTCGGCAAAGAACAGGTAAACTGCCGCAATACAGAATTGGTCAATGGGTATTGTTAGCTAATCCTTATGTTCCAAAGGGTAAAACGAAGAACTTTTTGACGAAATATTCTGGACCGTATCAGGTAAATAAAATAGTGTCTCCAGTGAACGTCAAGTTGCAGTTACCAAATAAGTCGTCAGTAGTTCATGTGAGTAGGATTAAGCCGTTTAAGGGCACAGTGGATGCGTTATCGCAGATTCCTCCAGCAGTAGCAAAGGGTGTGAGGGTACCGAAGCTATAAGAACAGCAAAAGAACGTTCCTTAGGCACTTAGGTCTAGGGATAAGTAGATTAAGTGCCCTCAGGGAGGAACATGTCGTATTTATTGTTATTAGGCAATAGGGTATGTGTAGTTTTTACTTGTCATTTGTGTGTTTTAGACATGGTAAGGAAGGAAGCGATTGACATAGCTTCCTTTTCCTTCAGGTGCCGTGCCAGGATGTGGCCCGGGAAACTTTTCATCAGTCTGGTACTGGCACATGACACGTATAGGTAACATGGAGCAGGGGATATTGAATGTCACTAGAACAGTGCGGGAGTTGACGTCAGACCCGTAACGGTACGCAGCAAATACCAGGAAAGTGTTGAATGGGGATATAGAGGCTATACAGGCTAGATTGAGCCGAATAGACGGGAAAATACAAGTAGCAGCTTTATTGAAGGCATCAGCAGACAGGGTGGATGATGCGCGTGTCGAATTTGAAGCGTTATATGAAGCTATGCATCACGCAGTGCATGGGCAATTGAGTGCCACTTTGTTAGGTCCAGATCAGATGCTGAAGGTGTTACTGAAATTGCAGAAAGGATTCTCGGAAGGAGTGCGTCATGTCGTGCCTCTGGCGAAGCGGGATTCACCATTATTCTATCACATGTCTAAAGTGAGAGTAATTACGGATCAGGCGAGTGTACACGTAGAAGTGCAAATACCAGTGATGGGTATCAATTTGTGGTACCAGTGTTATACAGTACACCCGTATCCAATCAGATGGGGTGCACTTGGGAAGTGGGTGGAAGTGCAAACTCGGAAAGTGTTCTTAGTGTCAAAACGGAGGAGTGCTCATGTGGTAATGTCTACGGAAGATTTGACAGACTGTTTCAGGGGAATTGTTTTTATTTGTACAGCAAAGGAGGTGCCAACCCACAATCATTCATGTGAGATGCAGTTGTTATTGGGGAATATGGGAACCTTACAATGCGAAAAGAAAGGGATAATTCCGAGACAGAAATATCAGAAAGTTGAGGAACATTGGATTTACTCTGTGTTCGAACTAGAGACCGTAGTTGCCACTTGTAACAGAAATAGTAGATTGACAGATATATCAAAGCTTGAATTGCAGGGCAGTGGGTTATTGATTAATGGCACTGGATATGAAATAGTGGGGTAGCATTTTCACCTACTTTCATGGGTACAAGTACGACAGATAAATCAGCAGTATAAGTGGAACGAATGCGTTCATTACAAATGAGCATGACGTCAGGACGTCGCTCGTGCTTCCTTTAATTACGCCAGCTTCGATAGCAACTAGGCACTCGCAGTTAGACTTGCAGTTAGATGTGTACTGGGTCGCTGCGTAGCGCTCAGCTCGGTGATCGACATGTTAATCTTTATTAAGGAGATGTTGCACTAAGGGCGGCCCATCCAGCAGCAGACGTGAGATGACAGTACCAGCTCTGGTCCTCTCTGCTGCCGCTGTCAATCATCAACCCAGGATTAGCAGACATCGTGGCAGATTTTCTCGCCGTCAATGCTGACCACATCAGTGAGCTGTCAACGAGATTGTGTGTGGCCTAGGCCCTGTGCATCCGCCGTCACAACGGGGTGAGCCGACGACGCTGGGGGACTGCAGCCCATTCCGCCAGGAGGAGCAAAGAAGAAGGCGGGTGGGACAGAGTACACTCCACACTTCAGGCACGCTTCTTGTCCCGACAGCGCCGGGACTCCAACCTGGAGCCTCCTACATGCAGCAGCCAGCTGTCCACCACAGAGTGCTGCCAGTCACGCGCGGCCTAAGTAAGGGCATTCCACGTCACAGCACGCGGCACTGTGCTAGCAAGACTGGTGCGTCCCGGAGCTGGTGTCATCGCTCCGAGTCAGCGAGGACTCGGGGAAGGTCGTTGATATCACCAAGCTCAGCCAGCCTGTGTTATGCGGGCCACATTGTACTCAGCAGGAATAAAGCTGTCATGAATTAATAATGTTTCTTTGGCCTTTCTGATGCGTCCACAGTAAATTCCTAGCATCCTGACAACTGTAGAGGTCTCCGCTCGGCTTCCAGTGCACCGCAGGCGACGGGGACCATCGGGGCGCCTACAGATGTTCTACACAAGTGGGGTGCTAGAGAGCCTCGGATCTGTAGGTCTCAGACCCAGACAATCAAACACATTAGAGATCAATACCCCTTGCGTTCCTATCAGGGGAGTTGGAACGACCTCATGAAAGAGATAGCTCCAAAGCTATATAAGACAGATTAGGAACATAGATATTGACATTTAGTTAGTTTTATATGTAGCTATGTATTTTAATATTCTTGTTATATATATATATATATATATATATATATATATATATATATATATATATATATACTCCTGGAAATTGAAATAAGAACACCGTGAATTCATTGTCCCAGGAAGGGGAAACTTTATTGACACATTCCTGGGGTCAGATACATCACATGATCACACTGACAGAACCACAGGCACATAGACACAGGCAACAGAGCATCCACAATGTCGGCACTAGTACAGTGTATATCCACCTTTCGCAGCAATGCAGGCTGCTATTCTCCCATGGAGACGATCGTAGAGATGCTGGATGTAGTCCTGTGGAACGGCTTGCCATGCCATTTCCACCTGGCGCCTCAGTTGGACCAGCGTTCGTGCTGGATGTGCAGACCGCGTGAGGCGACGCTTCATCCAGTCCCAAACATGCTCAATGGGGGACAGATCTTGAGATCTTGCTGGCCAGGGTAGTTGACTTACACCTTCTAGAGCACGTTGGGTGGCACGGGATACATGCGGACGTGCATTGTCCTGTTGGAACAGCAAGTTCCCTTGCCGGTCTAGGAATGGTAGAACGATGGGTTCGATGACGGTTTGGATGTACCGTGCACTATTCAGTGTCCCCTCGACGATCACCAGTGGTGTACGGCCAGTGTAGGAGATCGCTCCCCACACCATGATACCGGGTGTTGGCCCTGCGTGCCTCGGTCGTATGCAGTCCTGATTGTGGCGCTCACCTGCACGGCGCCAAACACGCATACGACCATCATTGGCACCAAGGCAGAAGCGACTCTCATCGCTGAAGACGACACGTCTCCATTCGTCCCTCCATTCACGCCTGTCGCGACACCACTGGAGGCGGGCTGCACGATGTTGGGGCGTGAGCGGAAGACGGCCTAACGGTGTGCGGGACCGTAGCCCAGCTTCATGGAGACGGTTGCGAATGGTCCTCGCCGATACCCCAGGAGCAACAGTGTCCCTAATTTGCTGGGAAGTGGCGGTGCGGTCCCCTACGGCACTGTGTAGGATCCTACGGTCTTGGCGTGCATCCGTGCGTCGCTGCGGTCCGGTCCCAGGTCGACGGGCACGTGTACCTTCCGCCGACCACTGGCGACAACATCGATGTACTGTGGAGACCTCACGCCCCACGTGTTGAGCAATTCGGCGGTACGTCCACCCGGCCTCCCGCATGCCCAGTATACGCCCTCGCTCGAAGTCCGTCAACTGCACATACGGTTCACATCCACGCTGTCGCGGCATGCTACCAGTGTTAAAGACTGCGATGGAGCTCCGTATGCCACGGCAAACTGGCTGACACTGACGCTGGCGGTGCACAAATGCTGCGCAGCTAGCGCCATTCGACGGCCAACACCGTGGTTCCTGGTGTGTCCGCTGTGCCGTGCGTGTGATCATTGCTTGTACAGCCCTCTCGCAGTGTCCGGAGCAAGTATGGTGGGTGTGACACACCGGTGTCAATGTGTTCTTTTTTCCATTTCCAGGAGTGTATTTCTAAACTGCACTTGAGCCATACGAATAAACAAAAATGAAATTGAGATAAGAAGGCAAATACATGGTTCAAGGGCTCCATATAGATTATGATACAGAGATGAACTGCAACAGCTGCTAAACATAGCAGTTCAAAAAATATGGCTCAAATGTCTCTGAGCACTATGGGACTTAACATCTGTGGTCATCAGTCCCCTAGAACTTAGAACTACTTAAACCTAACTAACCTAAGGACATCACACACACCCATGCCCGAGGCAGGATTCGAACCTGCGACCGTTGTGGTCACGCGGTTCCAGACTGTAGCGCCTATAACGTCGCGGCCACACCGGCCCGCTGCAATATTATTATTCTGCCCTAGTCGTATTACAAAACATCAGAGACCATGGCGCATGCAACAGCACCCACACACGTTACCACACTCAGCAAGCAGAGTGCGCGCGGCAGGTTGTGTCCCAGATGCGAGCGTGTGTGTGCCCCGCCCGTCATGTTCTGCCTGGGCGTTAACTGGCCAGAAAAACTCTGACATCAGCTATTAACAACCTCACCCAGCCTGCCACAGAGGTCTACCTAGAGCGTGTGTTCAGATGTCTTTCGTTAAGTGAGCATGAGATAACTAACAAAGTGGTGGCGAAAATGTAAACACAATGGTAAACACAGCAACCTCTCAACTTGCGTCGTTTTTTGGGATATATGACGTTCACATCTAAATACTAGCATCCCAGTGCTCGCCATTACGTGTTCTCACTTCCCGTTTCGAATAGTGTTGCGTACCTATTGTAGTAGACAGGCATTACCAGTAGCCGCTATTAAACTATTCGATGCTCTCATAGGCAACTACCACTAACGCCAACGTAGGATATTCTGTCGCCACCAAACACATGCATCAGAAAATGATCTCAATGCCGGTTCCACTACTCTCCCTGTAAAGGAAACGTTACCTCTAACAGAAATTAGTGTACGGGTTCAGGCCGAAACTATATGTTAGCAAAAACGAAAACCTTACGTTTTTCGTTATTAGGGTCTGATTTTACACAAAGTATGACTTCATGACATAGCAATGTTAGCAAAATTACTTACAGGATGGTAAAATTATTGGTAATGGGTGTTCACAACTGTGAAGCAAAATTCCTAACTATTATAAGCCTCTTTAATGGTATGATGGTTTACGACCATGTCTGGGGGTTGATAAAAATACAAATAAACTAAAGGTAATTGGGGCCATGGATATGAATTACGCTAAAATGCACAATGAAAATATCCGAAATTGAATGGGGTCGGTGAAGAGCAATCCAAAACGATGTACACAATTAAAGCAATTCATAACTCTACGTAGCTGATCAACCTTTTCGTTAGATCGGACATCTCGCGAATCTGCTTCAGTTATGCCCGACAACCATCAATATGTTTAACTACACGTCATAGTTGAATGTACGAAAATTTGGAGAGAGGGAGACGGCCGCAGTCTGAGTGTCAATTGGATATCACTTGCTAGCGCCTTCACTGTTGGCTGATTACCTTTGCGTTGGTGGCGGCAGTGGTGGCTGTCGGCATGAGGTGTGTATCTCAGAATCTATTATATACCTCTCTCGACTGTCGAAAACCAGTCTGATACATTTCCTAGGTGTTCGATGAAGCCGAGACTCCTGTTTATTCCCTAGCTATGTTAATTGGCATGGTACGCACTATTTGGCTAGAATAGCGCGTACCCGATTGCCCTCAAATGCCTCGCAAGCTTTAACTGTCAGTGCACGGTGCTATTCTGCGTACTACAAGACGTTGCAGTTTTAATTCCTTGCCAGCTAAGACGAGTCTGTGAACGAGTGTCCACATAGTAACTCACGCAATCGTCTCAGCGCGGTGCGAGTCGCCTTGCTCAAAGACTTGACGATTTTCTTCAAGAGAAGAAACCAATTACTCTGTCCGCAATTTGCCTATATCAAAGCTGGTGGCCTCACATTTTCTTCCTGGCCAATCAGGACGTTCGAATTTGTTATATCTCCACCCACTAAAGTTTTTGTAGCCTAGTGCAGGCGTAATTTCTTCCGTAGGGCGACTTTAAGTTCTGCTACGTAATACTTAGACACACAGTTTTCTCTTCCATGCGAGTTAAAAGTCGTCAAAAGTAAGGAGAAGGGCTGATTGGACAAGGGTTGCTTTTGCCGGTGGACTTGGCAGCGGCTGCGGCGTCTCATTGTGTCTGCTAGGTGTCCCGTGTCGAGGGTTTCAGCCACTTTAGATGGTGTGCCGTCGTAAAAGTCTCCTTTCCCTCAGAACTGCGTGCAATTACTAGTCTGAGTGCTAATCGTTTATATTCACGAAATTTCGGTTTGTTTCTTCGCTTCACTTTGCTTATCACTAAAATTGCTGCATTTTCACGTAACCATGCCGTGTGACATATCGAGTTAACAGGTATTGTTTCAGGAATTCAGTGTAAGGTGAGTTATTTGTTTGACACCTTACAACGCCTACTACATTTAATATTCCAGCAAGGCGGACGAAATAAGAGACCACAGTAAAAGTTAGTTGCTCAATGTGTACTTTAGAAAGGCAAAAGGTCTGTAACACTGTAGGAGCTGGATCTATCGATGTGTTACCATCAAGAAGAATTTTCTGCTTGAAGTGACTTAAGTGACTTCGATGTATTTCATTATCTCAAATATGTATAATGTATAACAATTCGGCTACTATGTCATATTTATGAAATACTTACAATTTATATCCCTGCGTCAAAAATATTACTTTTAACATTTAAGTGAACATACAAATAGCCAGTGCTGATGTCGAGCACTCCTTCCCCTGCAGCAAGATTGAGCTTTGAGTGTGTGTGGAGTCAGCAGTCACTGGGTGTGAAATGGGAGCAGAGCATTTAAGTCTCACAACCTTTCACATCTGCCGGTTGCTGTGGCCAAGCGGTTCTAGGCGCTTCAATCCGGAACTGCGCTGCCACTACGGTCGCAGGTTCGAATCCTGTCTCGGGCATGGATGTGTGTGATATAATTAGGTCAGTTAGGTTTAAGTAGTTGTAAGTCTAGGGGACTGACGACGTCAGATGTTAAGTTCCATAGTGCTTAGAGCCTTTCACATCTAGTAAGTCACTCCATCTGATGAAAAGATTTCGTCGCCTATATGTTATGCGTAAATGACCACTGGTGTCACAAGACGCGGACCAGCCAGTATAAAAGAGAAGAGGCGTGTTGTGTTGTCAGTGTAGATGCAGGAACAACGGCATGGGTCGCCCAGGAGGGCTGAGTGACTTCGAAAGTGCACTAGTCACCGGGTGTCATCCGAGGTACAAATCCATCAACGTGACTTGATGCCTTGTAACGGGTTGTCGAAGCCGACTGTTGGTGGATGAAACCAGCCTAAGGAATCACTCGTGAAGTTCAAAGTGCCGCCAGAAGTCCAGCTACGAGCCTGCGTAGAGTGTCCGCATAACTCTGATCACATTGCGTACTTAGGGCCCTTATAACCTCAGTAGTGATGACGTTGGAGCTAGGAATCGCGTAGTGACAAATTTATAAAGAATACGTTGGTATCACATTGACGTAATTGATCAGATTATTAAATTTCTCTCATGAGGAATAGGAGCTCATTCGATGCACAAGTGATGTAAAATTGGAATGTAGATTGGAATCGTTAAAAATAATCTGTGAGTGGGAGGCAGGCTTGTACACAATCGGCACAATAAGAAAAGAGAGATTACATCTGTAAGAAGAGCAGCAAGTGTTCTGGGGTAACGACAAGCACAGGCACGAAGATACAGCAGAGAGGGCTGTAACAAGACGTCAGCCAATAGCGCGCTGACCAGGACGTCACAACGACAGGAGCGGCATCTACAAGAAGAGAATAAAAGCGACGCGCCGCCTTGCCTCAGCCGCATTAGAAGAGGGGACTGGAAGACTCACACTGTACGTAGCGAAGGACAATGATTATTTGCATGTCGCCAATTTTTTGCGACACCACCTTCTACATACGCAAGTTAAGTATTCTCAGCTGAATTACTGTAATAATTTACTTGTGTCTAACTACCCAAGAAAACAGCTTCCTAGGCATCCTATAACAGACGAGTGCGCAGGGTCCCACAGCATGTGCCCTCCGGCACGCTCTATACGATATTCTGCGAAGAGTATAAGTACACTACTGGCCATTAAAATTATTACACCACGAAGATGACGTGCTACAGACGCGAAATTTAACCAACAGGAGGAAGATGCTGTGATATGCAAATGATTAGCTTTTCAGAGAATTCACACAAGGTTTGCGCCGGTGGCGACACCTACAACGTGCTGACATGAGGAATGTTTCCAACCGGTTTCTCATACACAAACAGCAGTTGACCGGCGTTGCATGGTGAAACGTTGTTGTGATGCCTCGTGTAAGGAGGAGAAATGCGTACCATCACGTTTCCGACTTTGATAAAGGTCGGATTGTAGCCTATCGCGATTGCGGTTTATCGTATCGCGTCATTTCTGCTCGCGTTTGTCGATATCCAATGACTGATAGCAGAATATGGAATCGGTGGGTTCAGGAGGGTAATATGGAACGCCGTGTTGGATCCCAACGGCCTCGTATCACTAGCAGTCAAGATGACAGGCATCTTATCCGCATGGCTGTAACGCATCGTGCAGCCACGTCTCGATCCCTGAGTCAACAGATGGGGACGTTTGCAAGGCAACAACCAGCTGCACGAATAGTTCGACGACGTTTGCAGCAGAATGGACTGTCAGCTCGGAGACCACGGCTGCGGTTACCCTCGACGCTGCATCACAGACAGGAGTGCCTGCGACTGTGTACTCAACGACGAACCTGGCTGCACGAATGGCAAAACGTCATTTTTTTCGGATGAATCAAGGTTCTGTTTACAGCATCATGATGGTCGCATCAGCGATTGGCGACCTCGCGGTGAACGCACATTGGAAACGTGTATTCGTCATCGCCATTTTGGCGTATCACACGGCATGATGGTATGCGGTGGCATTAGTTACACGTCTCGGTCAGCTCTTGTTCGCATTGAACGGCACTTGGAACAGTGGACGTTACATTTCAGATGTGTTACGACCCGTGGCTCTATCCTTCATTCTATAACTACGAAACCCTACATTTCAGGAGGATAAGGCACGACCGCATGTTGCATTTCCTGTACGGGCCTTTCAGGATACATAAAATGTTCGACTGCTGCCCTGGGCAGCACATTCTCCAGATCTCTTACCAATTGAAAACGTCTGGTCAATGGTTACCGAGCAACTGGCTCGTCACAATACGTCAGTCACTACTCTTGATGAAGTGTGGTATCGTGTTGAAGCTGCATGGACAGCTGTACCTGTACACGCCATCCAAGCTCTGTTTGACTCAATGCCCAAGCGTATTAAGGCCGTTATTACGGCCAACGGTCGTTGTTCTGGGCACTGATTTCTAAGGATTTATGCACCCAAATGGCGTGAAAATGTAGTCACATGTCAGTTCTAGTATAATATATTTTCCATTCAATACCCGTTTCTCATCTGCATTTCCCCTTGGTGTAGCAATTTTAATGGCCAGTAGTGTAGATGTGGATGAAGGTAGTTCAGTGTCGCTAATCATAAGTGAAACTTTTAGGAACTTGTAGGAATATATTGGGTCACGTTAGCTACTGTAGGAGGCTAGGTGCAGTGTGGCAACATATGGATGATATAACACATACACAAAAGGATTGCGAGACGGGCTAGCTGTGCTCAGCAGAACCTGCACCGTATAGTGGTAATAGTCCGAATGGACAGAAAGATGTCACCACAGCAGGGTTGGATGCATATTGTGAGCTACACGTCTTGGAATTGGATAACAGTCGAACACTCGCGCCTCAGAGCCGTATAAATAGCTGTAAACTTTGAAGCACACTCGTTCGGAGTCCAGTAGCACCACCACAACGCTAGGGACACGCTAAATCACGAGACAACGTGGCACTGCGGTCTGCAGCTAGGAGTTCGCGACAGGGTGTGGCCAGTCGCCTCCTGCACTGAGTCCCCTTGTGGGACTCGGTGCCACAGTGCTGCCAACCCGCCATCTACACTTTCCACCGCCAGACTCCTGTCAGTGGGCACCTAGCCATGCCCCTGCGGTGGACTGGAGCCGAGACGCAGCCTTCTGCAGTGGAACGCAGTTACAGTAGGCGTAGGCAACTAATGTCGATGTCTCGGCCCATTGCGGGCCGCTGGCTGTTTGTTCGGCCGGTCGTCAGCAATGTAGGGCGGCTACACGTACGTCTCTTCACCAGGGCGGAAGAGAGCCACCTGCCAATCGCCACCGGTTCAAAATGGTTCAAATGGCTCTGAGCACTATGGGACTTAACATCGACGGTCATCAGTCCCCTGGAACTTCGAACTACTTAAACCTAACTAACCTAAGGACATCACACAACACCCAGTCATCACGAGGCAGAGAAAATCCCTGACCCCGCCGGGAATCGAACCCGGGAACCCGGGCGTGCGAAGCGAGAACGCTACCGCACGACCACGAGCTGCGGGCAATAGCCACCGGTCTGGGTTGCCAGTGGAAGGTGTATGTGCCTCACATCGCTAACGACGTTACGCGTATTTCAAGTCCAACAAAATATTTCTCTCGACCACCAGTCTGTCTATGTGCCCCACTGGCCTGTCACTCCATCATTCACCCTACCAAATTCTGTCTCCACTCTACAATGTACGTGCGAAACGTAGTGTAAGTTCACAACAGCGAGTGCTCCGTAAGGCCCCCGGCCTTTTCAGTGTGAAGAGTAAAGTTATTCAATAAAATGTGTTTTGCTTTCAATCGTAAGAATAATTTATCTATTTTTTGTGACACCGAAAACTATTTGTATCGGCGACTCGACAGTAAACAACCTCTGAACCTGTGAACAACCTCTGAACAAATATACAGGGTGATTCAAAAAGAATACCACAACTTTAGGAATTTAAAACTCTGCAACGACAAAAGGCAGAGCTAAGCACTATCTGTCGGCGAATTAAGGGAGCTATAAAATTTAATTTAGTTGTACATTTGTTCGCTTGAGGCGCTGTTGACTAGGCGTCAGCGTCAGTTGATGCTGAGATGGCGACCGCTCAACAGAAAGCTTTTTGTGTTATTGAGTACGGCAGAAGTGAATCGACGACAGTTGTTCAGCGTGCATTTCGAACGAAGTATGGTGTTAAACCTCCTGATAGGTGGTGTATTAAACGTTGGTATAAACAGTTAGCAGAGAATGGGTGTTTGTGCAAAGGGAAAAGTTCTGGACGGCCGAGAACGAGTGATGAAACTGTAGCACGCATCCAGCAAGCATTTGTTCGCAGCCCAGGAAAATCGACTCGCAGAGCTAGCAGAGAGCAGCAAATTCCACAATCAACTGTATGGAGAGTCCTACGAAAAAGGTTAGTTATGAAACCTTATCGTCTGAAATTGGTTCAAGCACTGTCTGCAGCTGATAAGATTAAAAGAATCGATTTCTGTGATTTTATCCTTGCTCAAATGGAAACAGATGAATCTTTCGTTCCAAAGATTGTGTTTAGTGATGAAGCAACTTTCCACACTAACGGGAAAGTCAACCGTCACAATGTCTGTATATGGGGCACTGAGAATCCGCGGGAAACAACTCAGTATGAACGTGACTCGCCTAAGGTGAACGTTTTCTGTGCCATTTCAGCCAATAAAGTTTTTGGTCCCTTTTTCTTCGAAGGTGCTACTTTAACTGGACTACAGTATCTGGAGATGTTAGAGAATTGGCTGTTCCCTCAGCTCGAACAAGAAGCACAACAATTCATATTTCAGCAGGATGGAGCGCCACCACATTGGCACTTATCTGTCCGTAACTACCTGAACGTCAACTACCCGAGGCGATGGATCGGCCGCCAGGCAGCCCGTGACAGAGCACTTCATCACTGGCCTCCAAGAAGCCCTGATCTTACCCCCTGCGATTTTTTCTTATGGGGGTATGTTAAGGATATGGTGTTTCGGCCACCTCTCCCAGCCACCATTGATGATTTGAAACGAGAAATAACAGCAGCTATCCAAACTGTTACGCCTGATAAGCTACAGAGAGTGTGGAACGAGTTGGAGTATCGGGTTGATATTGCTCGTGTGTCTGGAGGGGGCCATATTGAACATCTCTGACCTTGTTTTTGAGTGAAAAAAAAACCTTTTTAAATACTCTTTGTAATGATGTATAACAGAAGGTTATATTATGTTTCTTTCATTAAATACACATTTTTAAAGTTGTGGTATTCTTTATGAATCACCCTGTATTACGGTGGAATGTTTTATTTCGTTTTAGAGGGACGAAGTTTGGTATGTGTAACATGGGGTAAACGATTGGCGCGAAATTCGCAAAAAGCAGAACCTGTGTGGCTGCTTGAGCAGGTGACTCACGGCGACATTGTCGGCAGCTTGGCGGAGTTGAGCGACCGACAGGCAGGCAGACGACGGGGTGTGAGGACTGAGCTGCTCTCTCAGCGGCAGCCACCGCCACCCAGTGCGTGCCGTCACCGCAAAACAGCGGCCGCTTGCGTAAAAAGCGTGCCGTGGCCGGGGGGACCGTGGCAGGGCGGTTAGCGCCGCAATTATCGCTACAGAAGGCGCGCGCATCCACCCTCCGCCACTCACCGGGCCTCTGTTCCGCCCGCTGATTGTCACGCCTGACAGACCGGTTCTGCTCAACACAGGCGCTCGCTTTGCAGCTTTCCCCTCTTTCAACGAGGAATGAAGTGCGTTTAAAAGGAAAAAAAAAGAATTGGTCTTTCAGTACTTTGTCATTGCTTACATTACCGGTGGTTTAGTGAGAAGAGTAACTCTGCATTCACTAACCCAATCACACAGCCGCTCGAGTGCTCTCCATATTAGCACTAAGTGAAACAGGAAGTTATTGAAACCTACTCTTACTGATTCAGACGATTACTGTGTGCTGGTCTCCAAACTACGGCCCGAAGCTAAGACCGGCAAGCGAAACCTATCAACCCCGAACGCGGCAACGGGTCACACATGCATGGTATCCGGCCCGCCGTAATTTCTTTTTTGTTACAATCTTACCTTGCTTATCCAGCACCTCTCATAGCTAGTGATTCGCACAACGAGTACAAGAAAATGTAAGAAACTAACTTGCTCAACGAACAATGTTTCCCATAAAGAGCCTGTTTAGTGTTATTTTTTTCACTCCTCTTTTTCACTTCTGGCCTCGGTCCGTCTCTATGGCCACCATAAATGAACACTAAGTCACAGCTTCTCCTGTAAGCCACCGCTCTTTAAGACAGAAGCTCCGACAATGCTGTATTCAGTCAGCTGTGGCAATGTGCCTCGCGCTGCCATTCTTGTCACTCTTACCGTTGCTCGGGCTTTCGCATCGACGTTGTAAATGGTCTGCATCGACGCCGCAGCATTTTCTCCCCGCCGGCGCATGGTAGTTCTTTCCCTTTCTGGATCTGTTTACGAATTCCATTTCTGATTTCTAGTTTTGAACTAACATTAATGAGTTAAAGATGACCATACGGCAGCAGCTACGGATATAGTTAAAGATAATGCTATATCCCTTTTTCGACAAATTTTGAAGCACTGGCATAAGCAAATATTCCTAGACAACTTTCTTCTAAAATGTGATGTAAAGCACGAGAAATAGAAAATTAAAGTACCGTTTCATAAATCCGCTTGAGTGCCTATTTTTATGGAACGTCATGCACTGACATATTCTACATGAATTCCTACGGAAAAAAATGTTTCACTTAGCGATCATTAATTACAAATAAGATTCAGGTACAAATCATGGTCATTATGCGAAGTAAAATTATACAGTGTACAATTACAATTCAAATAAATCATACAAAATTCGTACAGTAATCAATTATTTTTATTGTACACTCCTGGAAATTGAAATAAGAACACCGAGAATTCATTGTCCCAGGAAGGGGAAATTTTATTGACACATTTCTGGGATATACATCACATGATCACACTGACAGAACCACAGGCACATAGACACAGGCAACAGAGCATGCACAATGTCGGCACTAGTACAGTGTATATCCACCTTTCGCAGCAATGCAGGCTGCTATTCTCCCATGGAGACGATCGTAGAGATGCTGGATGTAGTTCTGTGGAACGGCTTGCCATGCCATTTCCACCTGGCGCCTCAGTTGGACCAGCGTTCGTGCTGGACGTGCAGACCGCGTGAGACGACGCTTCATCCAGTCCCAAACATGCTCAATGGGGGACAGATACGGAGATCTTGCTGGCCAGGGTAGTTGACTTACACCTTCTAGAGCACGTTGGGTGGCACGGGATACATGCGGACGTGCATTGTCTTGTTGGAACAGCAAGTTCCCTCGCCGGTCTAGGAATGGTAGAACGGTGGGTTCGATGACGGATGTACCGTGCATTATTCAGTGTCCCCTCGACGATCACCAGTGGTGTACGGCCAGTGTAGGAGATCGCTCCCCACACCATGATGCCGGGTGTTGGCCCTGTGTGCCTCGGTCGTATGCAGTCCTGATTGTGGTGCTCACCTACACGGCGCCAAACACGCATACGACCATCATTGGCACCAAGGCAGAAGCGACTCTCATCACTGAAGACGACACGTCTCCATTCGTCCCTCCATTCACGCCTGTCGCGACACCACTGGAGGCGGGCTGCACGATGTTGGGGCGTGAGCGGAAGACGGCCTAACGGTGTGCGGGACCGTAGCCCAGCTTCATGGAGACGGTTGCGGATGGTCCTCGCCGATACCCCAGGAGCAACAGTGTCCCTAATTTGCTGGGAAGTGGCGGTGCGGTCCCCTACGGCACTGCGTAGGATCCTACGGTCTTGGCGTGAATCCGTGCGTCGCTGCGGTCCGGTCCCAGGTCGACGGGCATGTGCACCTTCCGCCGACCACTGGCGACAACATCGATGTACTGTGGAGACCTCACGCCCCACGTGTTGAGCAATTCGGCGGGACGTCCACCCGGCCTCCCGCATGCCCACTATTCGCCCTCGCTCAAAGTCCGTCATCTGCACATACGGTTCACGTCGACGCTGTCGCGGCATGCTACCAGCGTTAAAGACTGCGATGGAGCTCCGTATGCCACGGCAAACTGGCTGACACTGACGGCGGCGGTGCACAAATGCTGCGCAGCTAGCGCCATTCGACGGCCAACACCGCGGTTCCTGGTGTGTCCGCTGTGCCGTGCGTGTGATCATTGCTTGTACAGCCCTCTCGCAGTGTCCGGAGCAAGTATGGTGGGTCTGACACACCGGTGTCAATGTGTTCTTTTTTCCATTTCCAGGAGTGTATAACCATTTAAGACACAGGGCATCTCACTAAATGTGTTTGCCTCTGTAAAGTTACGAAGTAATAGGCGACGGAAATATTTATTGCAGTAGGTCACCATAAGAAACGTTACACTGTTTGCGTAGCTATGAACATAGTTTATTGTGTTATTATACAAAGAATTACAGCAAAAAGATACAATTTTTGAATGGACCAATAGTTGTTTCTATCATGCACTGATATCAGTAACATCAGCTATGTATACATCAATTTAAATTACATTCCTATCACTTTTAGTTTGGGAGCTACAACCGTTCAAAGTTTCAGGGTCAGATACCACACGCTGTATATAATACATGGCTGTGTGGTGGGTGATGGATGTTCTGGCGGTGGGAAGTTGATTTAAATGAGATGTTCAGATGGGTGTCCATGTTACTGAATGCACAATGCAGTGCGCCTTCTAAGGGATCTGCGGACGAGATGTAACATCGCCGGTGTCACGGAGCAACATGCGTCGTAGATGCGCTGTTTTAGATCATCTGGGGATGTGGGCTCAGTGGCATAAACACGATCCTTTAGATATCCTCACAAAAAGAAATCTAATGGTGTTAAATCGGGCGAACTTGCGGGCCATGAATGAGGACCATGGCGCCCCAACCACCTTCCTGCAAACCTGTTGTTTGTTTCTTCCACAGCAAGATGCAAGAATGGGCTGGGTGAACATCGTGCGACGTCCACATATGCGCTCTCGCGTGTAGACACACATGTTCAAGGAGACCACCGAAACTGTCGACTGTAAACGAGCGATATAGCTCACCTGTCAGTGTACCTGGGAAGTAGTGTGGACCGATGATTTCATCCCCAAGGATTCCACACCATACATTAATAGACCATCTGCGTTGACGGCCGACAGGTCTTACCCACCGAGGAGTGTCTGCGGCCCAGCAGCGCACGTTATGGCGATTCACTGCACCATAATTTGTGAACGTGGACTCATAAGAGAACATAACACATTCTAAAGACTCCAGCGTGAAATTACGCATGGCCCATTCACAGAATGTAACTGTCGCACGGAAATCGTTCCCATTCATCTCCTGGGTGTGTGACAGGCGGTACGGGTGAAACCTGTGGCCGTGTGCTATACACCACACAGATGTGACACTGACACCAGCTACTGCAGCAACAGCTCGTAAGCTGACATGAGGATCGTGATGTACTGCAGCTAAGGCAAACACCTCCGACTCCTCACTTCTTGCAGTTCTTCGTCTGTTACTGCGGCGCATTTCCAAGCTGCCTGATTCCCGAAGTCGTTCGGCACGTAAGAACGCAATGGCTGCCGGAGCTCTTCGCCGAGGATATCTCACGGCGTACGCCAGTGGCTTCGTGTCGGCAACATGCCAACGTACTCGTTGTTTGTGTATGCCATCTTCATGCGATGTCAGTATCTGTGGTATATTGAGCCGCGGTTGTTTTTGTGGCTCGAACTGTCGGGTATACGGCCTTGAGCGGCGACAGTCGGCAGTCTAACAGCGCATCGAGGAAGCTTCTCGCTCCGTGTCACCGGTGACGTTACAACTCGTCCGCACCACATTTAGAAAGCGCATTGCGCAATGCGCAGCGTGCGTGGTATCTGCCCCTGAAACTTTGAAGGGATGTAGCTCCCAAACTAAGAGTGATAGGAATGTAATTTAAGTTGATGTATACACAGCTGATGTTACTGATTCCAGTGCATGATAGAATATTATTCCATTTAAAAATTGTATCTTTTTGCTGTAACCCTTTGGATAATAACACAATAAACTATGTTCATAGCTCCGCAGACAATGCAACGTTTCTTTTGGTGACCTACCGCAATAAATATTTCCGTCGCCTATTGCTTCGTAACTTACATAGACAAACACATTTAGCGAAATACGCTCTATACATTAACTAACATATATAATGCAGTTGAACATATTAACTGTAGTTAATTATATGAGATTTTCTGAAAATATACCGTACCTAAGTGACACACATATGCAAATCACGTGATGAAATTAACCACTGTAATAATCATTAATGAGATTTATGTAGTTGTTACTTCCCACTGACAACTGTTTACGATTGTAGATCAAGTTTGCTAGTGTGAATTATTAGCAACGATAACAAATGCCCATCATTTAATTTAGATCTGTAAAATTTTTTGTATGTTTTATTTTGGAGAATGCTTTTTCACAGAGATAAGTAGTGCCGAAAGCGGAAAGAAAAGCCCCGAGCAAACTTATGCCGCTGTTCAAATGGCTCTGAGCACTATGGGACTTAACATTAACATCTATGATCATCAGTCCCCTAGATCCTAGAACTACGTAAACCTAACTAACCTAAGGACATCACACAACACCCAGTCATCACGAGGCAGAGAAAATCCCTGACTCCGCCGGGAATCGAACCCGGGAACCCGGGCTTGGGAAGCGAGAACGCTACCGCACGACCACGGGCTGCGGACTGCTGCTCAAGGTGCGTGAATGGAATACTCTTATAAAATTCCAGCGATGCGTATTAAAAAATTTATCTTTGTAAAAGTCACTACATTACAAATTAACCATTTCCATTTGATGTCCTGGGGGAAGAGTTTCTATACCAGCGTGAAAAGAATTTGAAAAATCTTAATACCATTTGCAGCTGCATTAAAATCTGAATAACAAGACTCAAAACTTATTCTCTAAGCGCTTTAAGTTTCAATTGCAAAATATACTGGAAATGGAATCTCTGATTGCTCTCTGGATTTGTGGCATGTATTAAAACGCGTAAAACGTTTTTTGTTCACTTGGTAGTGAAACAAAACTATTTTTTTGTTGACAGATTTTAATATGAGTTTACTAATCAGGCAGTAGCCGGTTTTCTCCTTGTAATTTTAAATTAAGTGCATACATATGTTTAGTTAACTCTCTACAGAATTATATCTTCCTTAAACACTTACTGTTTCGTAACTCGGGCAGAGGACGATTCCTTTCATTCAAGAAAATTTAGATTGTTATTCGGAGCACAAAAAATCGCGTCAGAGCACTTCCACAGCTAAGCTAGCTTACTGCTTTATAATATAGTAAGTCATTTTCTCCAATCTCTTCAACACACTCGCGGATATGACGATGATTGATAGCATGTGATCTCGTATAATTAACAGCTAAGATGAATGGCTTTAAAACTTCTGACACATCTAAGCATTTTCCGCACAAAGACTCTTGATAAATGGCGCATTGTACGATTAATGGATTTTATCCACTGTGATTTCCTAGCGCCTTTGATACGAGAGCAACGACATCTTTACTTTCTCCACACTTATTTTTGCCATCATTAGTTTTGATAGACCTTAAGATTTCCCACTGAAGAACACTCTGTACTTCTTTAAAAAAATTTCCCATGTCCTTGTCGTGGTTTCTATGAACGTCAACAAGCTCTTCACATACTTCACAATTTTTGTTCACCTCTTGAATAAAAATCAAGATCTGTGAATAATCTGAAACGTCTGTTGACTCATCGAGAGCCAAAGAAAATTTCAGCAATACCATTTACTCTTCGAGCCATACTTTTTGCTGACAAACTGATGTTTTTAATAACTTAACTTTTCTCTGAACACTGCTGAAATCATCAGCACGGCTTCAATCATCCAACCCTTTATTAATTAGCCGTCAGGAAATGGTTTTGCCTGTTTCGCTGGTGAGTGATCCACTTGGAAACTAACACGAGTTTCTGCTTCTTATTCAGCATTTACTTTCTTAAACCACATTTGGTGAGAATTCTAGCCACATTTTAAAGACTCATTTACTCGTATTGCTAACCGTTGGCTACCGGTAAGTTTGAAATAACTCCGAGAATGTTTGGTGTCATAATGACGTTTTGTGCTGCATTCCTTGACGACTGATATATTTTTCATTGCAAATTATACACATTGCCTTGTTGCCTGAGTCAGTCACGAAATATTGATGTCCCCATTGCGCTTTAAAGATTCTTCACTTCCATCTACTAGTACCTTATGTTTCTTTTCCATATTTATACAAAGCCCTACAATAGGGATGTAACTGCAAATGAAAATCATGCCAATTAACAGTATAAGGAGCAAATGTCATGAGTCAAGATTTGGACTGGATTTGTCTTTGAGGTGGTTTTAATTAAATTACGTATTCACTGTTAAAAACATTGTATCTTCACTAAGGAACTGTAACCACAAAACACACTGGTACTGTTGTGGGTTGGCAGGAGAGCCAACCCCGTATTATTAGAGGAAGCCGAAAGGCACGCGTTTTAACTCACGCAGGCTGGCATGAGGTCAGGAAACAGGTCAAGGAAATTAGAATTTAGAAAAACGGACGTAGCTGGTGGAATACTTAACTTTAATCCATAAATGGTGAACGTCGCTCTTGTCTGTACATTACTTACAATAGCAATAGTAACTGGTACTGCCGCCTTGCTAGGTCGTAGCAAATGACGTAGTGGAAGGCTATGCTAACTATCGTCTCGGCAAATGAGAGCGTATTTTGTCCGTGAACCATCGCTAGCAAAGTCGGTTGAACAACTGGGACGAGTGCTAGGAAGTCTCTCTAGACCTGCCGTGTGGCGGCGCTCGGTCTGCAATCACTGATAGTGGCAACACGTGGGTCCGACGTATACTAACGGACCGGGGCCGATTTAAATGCTACCACCTAGCAAGTGTGGTGTCTGGCGGTGACACCACATTCGTCCCCCGCAAATCGGCACACGGTTGAGGCATAAGGCTTCCTCCCGCCGTGGGGAGGACCCCATGTTGACGTATGCGACGAGGTGGAGAGCCTAACAACAGGCGAGGCTGTGCCACCCGCACCCTGCCATTCGGACCGCGGGGAGCTAGGAAGCGCCTGAAAACCTGCTCCAGGGTGCACGCCAACATGCGGTGTATGCGCCCGTAAAGAGACAGGAGGGGCCGAAGGGTCGACCTCCATTGGGCCGGGGCACCCGACGGGCGAAGACGACATATGGTCCGGAGCGGGCAAGAGTTCCATGTCGGAGGGCAACTGGTCACGGGAAGCGATCGGCGGCGCGTGACCCAGGGAGGCGCCCGGCGGTTGCAGCGACGCGTCCACTGCGGGCGTCGCCGGCGGGAGAACAGGCGGCGGCGGCGCGGGGGCGGCGTGTCGCCATGGGGCAAAATGGAAGGCAGCGTCGGTAACACCTGGGGCTGAGGCGAGCCAGTAGATGGGTCCCCAGGGCACTGACCGGACGGCACCGTCGCTGAAAGCAGACGGGGAGCGGCAGAGCCCGTGCGACGACAGAGGCGCAGCTGATTGAGATGCCGTCGCACCTCACCAGAGGCCCCTAAAACCAGATACATAGCGCGGCCGAGGCAGCGAAGAATGCGCCCTTCGAGCCAACGCCATGAACCTCGATAGTGGCGATAGTAGACAACTTCACCTGGAACAAAAGCAGGTGTCTGCCGCTGCACAGGAACCTGATGCAGCGGATGTAGTAAAGACATCAAGGTGCGATGAGGGCGACCGTGGAGGAATTCAGCCGGCGAGCGACCATCTCGGGGCTGAGAGCGATACGAGGACAAAAAGAGCAATAACGCGTCCTCCCGAGAATGCGACTCTTTTAACTTCAACATCTGTGACTTGAAAGTCCGGACCAATCGTTCAGCGGCACCGTTTGACTGAGGCGAAAACGGCGCGGATGTCAGATGTTGAATACCATTGGCCTTGCAGAATGACTGAAATTCTGCGGACATGAATTGTGGGCCACTGTCGGAAACAATAGTCTGTGGAAAACCTTCGATGCAAAAGATAGTGGATAACGCGTGGATGGTGGCAGATGACGTCGTGGAAGACATCCGGACAACAAAAGGAAAATTACTGAATGAATCTACCACAACCAACCATCGAGAATTCCAGAATGGACCAGCAAATGAATGTCTGCGTTGTACGTGGAGGTACAGGCTTGGTCGGATGAAAAAGCGATGTCGAAGGTTTGTGGTCTGTGATGATGGTAAAGTGACGACCATACAAGAAATCATGAAAATTAGTAACACCAAATACGAGAGCCAAAGCTTCGTTCTCTATCTGTGAATATTTTCTTTGCGCAGACGAGAGCAATTTGGACGCAAAGGCAATAGGGCGATCATGCGATCCATCTTTGTGCGCAAGCACAGCACCGATCCCGGAATCCGATGCATCCACCATCAACAAAAGGGGCTTCCGGGGATCGAATGGCGTAAGGCAAGTATTGGAAAGCAACGCCGATTTCAACTGGCGAAAGGCATGGTTGCATTCCGTCGTCCAGACGAACGGAACACCTTTACGGCGTAAGCGATGAAACGGAGCTGAAATGGAAGAGGCATGTGGAATATATTTGGTATAGTAATTTATTTTTCCCAGCACACTCTGTAGCTGCTTCAAATTATGCGGTGAAGGCAAGTCTTGTATGGCACGAAGGTGCTCTGGACTGGGATGTATGCCTTGGGCATTGAGTACATGTCCCAGATAGGGTAAGTCACGAGTAAAAAACACACATTTGTCCTTCAGCAAGCGAAGACCATTTTGTCGTAAGACCTGAAATAAAGTTCTGAGATTGGCTAAATGTTCTTCTTCCGTCTTTCCGGAGATCACAATATCGTCCAGATAGTTTGCTGCAGTAGGGACCGACGCACAAACAGTTTGTAGATATTGCTGAAACAATGCAGGGGCGGATGCACACCCGAATGGCAGTCGTTTGAATCGATACAAACCAAGATGCGTGTTAACCATCAAAACGTGCTGGGATTCTTCGTCCACCGGTATTTGCAAGTACGCATCTGCTAGGTCCAGCTTCGAAAAATATTTACCCACGCACAGTTTGTCAAGAAGATCTTCCAGGCGGGGTAAAGGAAAAGTTGCAGTCACTAGTTGTGGATTCACTGTTGCCTTGAAGTCCACACAAAGTCTCAATTTTCCGGAAGGTTTTGGCAAAATTACTAAGGGTGATGCCCAGAGAGAAGCCTGCACACGTTCAATTACACCTTGTGATTCCATATCGTGTAATGTTTTTGCGACCTCATCACGCAATGCGTGGGGAACATTGCGCGCTCTGAAAAATTTCGGTTGCGCATTTATTTTCAGTTCCAAATGTGCTCTATAGTTCTTAGCGCAACCGAGGCCCGGTGCAAAAATGTCTGCAAATTCTTCACATGGACGAGAAACACTGTCTGAAGGCACAGGTTGGTTCACTGATAGGACCTGATTTACTATAGACAAGTTAAACAACTGAAATAAATCGAAACCAAAAAAGTTCACTGCAGAAGAAGAACGAAGGACATAAAATGACACAAGTTTTGTTTGTCCCTTGTATGTTGCAAGAAGGCTGCACTGTCCTAACACAGGGATTTTGTGACCTGAATGGGTCGTTAACTTAACAGTTGCAGCATGCAACAGAGGTGTGCCCAGCAGTTTGTAAGTGTCTTGATTGATCAGTGAAACTGCAGCCCCGGTATCGAGCTGGAATGGTATCACTTTGCCGTTAATGTCCAAGTCCACAAAAAGTTTATTGTCCTGCTGACGACAAGAGCGACTGCCCCGTGCAGCGTGAACTGACACTGGTACAAAATCACTTGTGACATGACGGGAGTTCCTGCGATGTCGACGCACACTATTTTTGGGACGAACACAGTCACTGTTAGAGAGAGTGGCACTGGGCAGAGTGGCATGAACTATATGAATTTCCATGGGCGAAGTGTCACGAGCCTGAGTATCCTTGGTTCGATTCCGATTCTGGCGCGCAGCAAAGGGCCTGGAATCGTTTTGAGCTTCCGATCAGAGCTTTTTCTGGCAAACACTCTGAACATGTCCTTTTTTATTACAGAAAAAGCAAATAGCCTGACGTGACGGGCAATTCTCACACGAATGTCTAGTAGCACACCGCAGGCATGATTTTAGCACTGCATTTGCGGGCCGGCGCGGTACACGTGGCTGAGAGCCTGTCGGCAGCAGCACGGCCGGGTGCGAGGACTGTTTACTGTTCCGTGCAGCTCGCCCGGTGGGCCGTTGAACCTGACACACGGGTGGCGAAGTTTCATATGATTCCTGAGCAAAGTCAAGTGTGTCCTACCGATCCAATATGTCCAACACTTGTTGAAGGGAGGGATTGACTAGTTTCAAAATCTGTTCCTGTATACGAACATCACAAACGTTCTGTGCAGTTGTATGATGTACCATAGTATCTGAATAAGGGAGTCCACATTGACACTCAAAAGCACAATCCCTAGTAAGGCCTTGCAGGGTTGCAACCCACTCCCGATTAATCTGACCTGCCCTACGTTTTGTACGAAAGAAAGTATACCGTTTGGCAACTACATTGACTGATTCTTTGAAATATGCATCTAATGCAGACAAAATTTCGTCGTAGGACAGAGTAGCTACGTCGCGTTGGGGAAATAATTTGACTATCAAACGGTATGTGTGCACCCCGACAGAGGACAATAAAAAAGGCTGCCGCTCGTTACCTTGAATTCTGTAGGCGGCGAGATGCAATCCAAATTGGCGTGACCACTCCGTCCAGCTTTCCAGTGCCGCATCAAAAGGATGAAAAGGTCGTGCAACTGCGTTTTGTGGCTGCGTTAGCGGTGGAGCGGCGGCTGCCGCATCGTTTTGCATTGCTCGTTGACCCTGGACGAGCTGTCCAAGGGCATCCAGTAAGGCCTGCTTCTGCTGATTCTGCAAGCGATAAAATTCGGACAGTACATCTGGAGATGGTGGCGAAGCCATTACACAAGTAAATCAGGGCAGTATAGTTACGAACGCGGTGTTGCCTCGTCGCCAGTGTTGTGGGTTGGTAGGAGAGCCAACCCCGTATTATTAGAGGAAGCCGAAAGGCACGCGTTTTAGCTCACGCAGGCTGGCGTGAGGTCATGGAACAGGTCAAGGGAATTAGAATTTAGAAAAACGGACATAGCTGGTGGAATACTTAACTGTAATCCTTAAATGGTGAACGTCGCTCTTGTCTGTACATTATTTACAATATTAATAGTAACTGGTAATGGCGCCTTGCTAGGTCGTAGCAAATGACGTAGCTGAAGGCTATGCTAACTATCAAAAAATGGCTCTGAGCACTATGGGACTCAACTGCTGTGGTCATAAGTCCCCTAGAACGTAGAACTACTTAAACCTAACTAACCTAAGGACAGCACACAACACCCAGCCATCACGAGGCAGAGAAAATCCCTGACCCCGCCGGGAATCGAACCCGGGAACCCGGGCGTGGGAAGCGAGAACGCTACCGCACGACCACGAGATGCGGGCTGCTAACTATCGTCTCGGCAAATGAGAGCGTATTTTGTCAGTGAACCGTCGCTAGCAAAGTCGGCTGTACAACTGGGGCGAGTGCTAGGAACTCTCTCTAGACCTGCCATGGCGCGGCGCTCGGTCTGCAATCACTGATAGTGGCGACACGCGGGTCCGACGTATACTAACGGACCGCGGCCGATTTAAAGGCTACCACCTAGCAAGTGTGGTGGCTGGTGGTGACACCACAGGTACCACTATATTTTGATTTCCAGATCGTACCCGTTTCCGCTACCCACAAATTGATGCTCTACTACTGAAATTTGCTTCTTTACCCAATGGAAGATGTCCCTATTACACATTTAGGATTGTCGAAATTAGTAGTAACAATACGTAAAGTACAGCACGCGCATCGGCTGTCACCATGGCAATGAAATGACCTGGACACTTGCCCCTAAATGCCAACAGTAAAAGTAGAGTGGAATCCACCCCTGACCCCTGTGCCATAGGTATCTCAATCACCGTCTAGTCATGAAACCAAAAATTGCCATTAATTCTACACCATTGTATGTTGGTATGATGAAATATAGTCTGTGCAACTTTTCTAGAGCCATGCCAACCGTGACCACAGAGAATTAATAGGTAGGCACTATTGCTACCATCTGGCAAGGAATATTGCGGTAGGAAGATATCCCGCAGTGTTGATACCATAATGTGCAGCTTGCGTTACGTTCTGACCACTTGCTGTGATGTTAATAACGCACGGTAGTCAGGTCCGAATCTAGGTGGGGAGGAGTGCGGTGGAGGGGGGGGGGCAAAGCGGGGTATTTGCCCTGGGTGTCAATTTCAGGGGGCGCCAAATTCATATTCTTGAAGACAAAACCTTGTATCACAAAGCGCCTGGCATCCAGCGGACATTACTCTGTCGATTATTCATATGATTTTTGCTGGTCTTTTAACTTTTTGCCCGCCGGAGTGGTCGTGCGGTTCTAGGCGCTACAGTCTGGAACCGAGCGACCACTACGGTCGCAGGTTCGAATCCTGCCTCGGGCATGGATGTGTGTGATGTCCTTAGGTTAGTTAGGTTTAACTAGTTCTAAGTTCTAGCGACTGATGACCTCAGAAGTTAAGTCGCATAGTGCTCAGAGCCATTTGAACCATTTGAGCCATTTAACTTTTTCGAACACATTCTAAGTTGATTTCTGAACGAATCATAATTTGATTTTTGAATGAGTGCATAGTGTACAAGATGTCTCTCCGACGGGGAATCCCCGCCATATCTAGAAATTCCCGCAGACAAAGAGGGTCGGCGTTATACGAGCTGAAAAGAAAAAACCCGAACAGGTGAATGCCAATTGCTGTTTGTTTATGTGGCTGATTGTGTGCGTCAGTGAATAGCGTTGTTACAATTGGTAGCGAAATCCGTGGGTTCAGACTACTAGAGTGGATATAAACGACTTACAGCAATAACACGTAAGAAAGAATACGTATGTAACAAAATGAAATTTTGACAGCAAATTTTTACAGATCGCTACACTACTATGGGTCAGTTGTACGGTCCCCGGTTAGCAGCCGCTTAAGTACTGTTGGCGGAATAACGCGTGTTGTAGGAGCACGTAAAACGCCTAACCTGAGATTAAATGTGGGATTCCTGGTGGTTCTGGCAGGGTCAGCGAAGTTAATCGGAGAATCTGTTTTGACAATGGAATCAGTGATGACAAAATTGTTTGTAATAACGAGAAAGGAGAAGGAAGTGGACATAATACAAATTTTATGGAAGAATGTGACGATACCAAGTTTTTATAATATTTTTGTACTACAACTTCTCGATTTCATGCTGAGAAACTGGAGCGCATGAATGGAACGTGAAACTAGTTCCTAACGGAAAACTTCCTGCTTGCAGTAGTTCTAGTGGGCATTTGACAGTGGCACTTCGTGAGCTTTATTCTGTTGTGTTACTTATGTAAAAGAGGTAAATAAAAATGACAATTTGTGGCAAAACAGTCTCGCTTATTTGGCGTATGTTACAACTGCAGCAATATGAGAAAGATCTGTTTCGTTCTATCCAGCAGACAGTGACAAAACAGACGAAATCAAATAGAGAATCAACACCAGTCTCGAGTACTATTCGTATTAACAGCTATTTTCAGTATTAGGCAAAGACATTTTGATTTTTCATTTAGCAAAACTTTTGACGTACTTAGATGAGGTAATGGATTCTGTAGCAGAAAGTAAAGCACGCAGTTAAAAGTCGGAGAAACATTTGGCGTGTGTTACAACTACTGCAATATGAGAAAGATCTGTTTCGTTCTATCCAGCAGACAGTGACATAACAGACGTAATCAAATAAAGAATCAACACCAGTCCCGAGTACTATTCGTATTAACAGCTATTTTCAGTATTAGGCAAAGACATTTTGATTTTTCATTTAGCAAAACTTTTGACGTACTTAGATGAGGTAATGGATTCTGTAGCAGAAAGTAAAGCACGCAGTTAAAAGTCGGAGCAACATTTGGCGTGTGTTACAACTGCTGCAATATGAGAAAGATCTGTTTCGTTCTATCCAGCAGACAGTGACAAAACAGACGTAATCAAATAGAGAATCAACACCAGTCTCGAGTACTATTCGTATTAACAGCTATTTTCAGTACTAGCAAAGACATTTTGATTTTTCATTTAGCAAAACTTTTGACGTACTTAGATGAGGTAATGGATTCTGTAGCAGAAAGTAAAGCACGCAGTTAAAAGTCGGAGCAACATTTGGCGTGTGTTACAACTACTGCAATATGAGAAAGATCTGTTTCGTTCTATCCAGCAGACAGTGACAAAACAGACGTAATCAAATAGAGAATCAACACCAGTCTCGAGTACTATTCGTATTAACAGCTATTTTCAGTATTAGGCAAAGACATTTTGATTTTTCATTTAGCAAAACTTTTGACGTACTTAGATGAGGTAATGGATTCTGTAGCAGAAAGTAAAGCACGCAGTTAAAAGTCGGAGCAACATTTGGCGTGTGTTACAACTACTGCAATATGAGAAAGATCTGTTTCGTTCTATCCAGCAGACAGTGACAAAACAGACGCAATCAAATAGAGAATCAACACCAGTCTCGAGTACTATTCGTATTAACAGCTATTTTCAGTATTAGGCAAAGACATTTTGATTTTTCATTTAGCAAAACTTTTGACGTACTTAGATGAGGTAATGGATTCTGTAGCAGGAAGTAAAGCACGCAGTTAAAAGTCGGAGCAACATTTGGCGTGTGTTACAACTACTGCAATATGAGAAAGATCTGTTTCGTTCTATCCAGCAGACAGTGACAAAACAGACGTAATCAAATAGAGAATCAACACCAGTCTCGAGTACTATTCGTATTAACAGCTATTTTCAGTATTAGGCAAAGACATTTTGATTTTTCATTTAGCAAAACTTTTGACGTACTTAGATGAGGTAATGGATTCTGTAGCAGAAAGTAAAGCACGCAGTTAAAAGTCGGAGCAACATTTGGCGTGTGTTACAACTACTGCAATATGAGAAAGATCTGTTTCGTTCTATCCAGCAGACAGTGACAAAACAGACGTAATCAAATAGAGAATCAACACCAGTCTCGAGTACTATTCGTATTAACAGCTATTTTCAGTATTAGGCAAAGACATTTTGATTTTTCATTTAGCAAAACTTTTGACGTACTTAGATGAGGTAATGGATTCTGTAGCAGAAAGTAAAGCACGCAGTTAAAAGTCGGAGCAACATTTGGCGTGTGTTACAACTACTGCAATATGAGAAAGATCTGTTTCGTTCTATCCAGCAGACAGTGACAAAACAGACGTAGTCAAATAGAGAATCAACACCAGTCTCGAGTACTATTCGTATTAACAGCTATTTTCAGTATTAGCAAAGACATTTTGATTTTTCATTTAGCAAAACTTTTGACGTACTTAGATGAGGTAATGGATTCTGTAGCAGAAAGTAAAGCACGCAGTTAAAAGTCGGAGCAACATTTGGCGTGTGTTACAACTACTGCAATATGAGAAAGATCTGTTTCGTTCTATCCAGCAGACAGTGACAAAACAGACGTAATCAAATAGAGAATCAACACCAGTCTCGAGTACTATTCGTATTAACAGCTATTTTCAGTATTAGGCAAAGACATTTTGATTTTTCATTTAGCAAAACTTTTGACGTACTTAGATGAGGTAATGGATTCTGTAGCAGAAAGTAAAGCACGCAGTTAAAAGTCGGAGCAACATTTGGCGTGTGTTACAACTACTGCAATATGAGAAAGATCTGTTTCGTTCTATCCAGCAGACAGTGACAAAACAGACGCAATCAAATAGAGAATCAACACCAGTCTCGAGTACTATTCGTATTAACAGCTATTTTCAGTATTAGGCAAAGACATTTTGATTTTTCATTTAGAAAAACTTTTGACATACTTAGATGAGGTAATGGATTCTGTAGCAGAAAGTAAAGCACGCAGTTAAAAGTCGGAGCAACATTTGGCGTGTGTTACAACTACTGCAATATGAGAAAGATCTGTTTCGTTCTATCCAGCAGACAGTGACAAAACAGACGTAATCAAATAGAGAATCAACACCAGTCTCGAGTACTATTCGTATTAACAGCTATTTTCAGTATTAGGCAAAGACATTTTGATTTTTCATTTAGCAAAACTTTTGACGTACTTAGATGAGGTAATGGATTCTGTAGCAGAAAGTAAAGCACGCAGTTAAAAGTCGGAGCAACATTTGGCGTGTGTTACAACTACTGCAATATGAGAAAGATCTGTTTCGTTCTATCCAGCAGACAGTGACAAAACAGACGCAATCAAATAGAGAATCAACACCAGTCTCGAGTACTATTCGTATTAACAGCTATTTTCAGTATTAGGCAAAGACATTTTGATTTTTCATTTAGCAAAACTTTTGACGTACTTAGATGAGGTAATGGATTCTGTAGCAGAAAGTAAAGCACGCAGTTAAAAGTCGGAGCAACATTTGGCGTGTGTTACAACTACTGCAATATGAGAAAGATCTGTTTCGTTCTATCCAGCAGACAGTGACAAAACAGACGTAATCAAATAGAGAATCAACACCAGTCTCGAGTACTATTCGTATTAACAGCTATTTTCAGTATTAGGCAAAGACATTTTGATTTTTCATTTAGCAAAACTTTTGACGTACTTAGATGAGGTAATGGATTCTGTAGCAGAAAGTAAAGCACGCAGTTAAAAGTCGGAGCAACATTTGGCGTGTGTTACAACTACTGCAATATGAGAAAGATCTGTTTCGTTCTATCCAGCAGACAGTGACAAAACAGACGCAATCAAATAGAGAATCAACACCAGTCTCGAGTACTATTCGTATTAACAGCTATTTTCAGTATTAGGCAAAGACATTTTGATTTTTCATTTAGCAAAACTTTTGACGTACTTAGATGAGGTAATGGATTCTGTAGCAGAAAGTAAAGCACGCAGTTAAAAGTCGGAGCAACATTTGGCGTGTGTTACAACTACTGCAATATGAGAAAGATCTGTTTCGTTCTATCCAGCAGACAGTGACAAAACAGACGTAGTCAAATAGAGAATCAACACCAGTCTCGAGTACTATTCGTATTAACAGCTATTTTCAGTATTAGCAAAGACATTTTGATTTTTCATTTAGCAAAACTTTTGACGTACTTAGATGAGGTAATGGATTCTGTAGCAGAAAGTAAAGCACGCAGTTAAAAGTCGGAGCAACATTTGGCGTGTGTTACAACTACTGCAATATGAGAAAGATCTGTTTCGTTCTATCCAGCAGACAGTGACAAAACAGACGTAATCAAATAGAGAATCAACACCAGTCTCGAGTACTATTCGTATTAACAGCTATTTTCAGTATTAGGCAAAGACATTTTGATTTTTCATTTAGCAAAACTTTTGACGTACTTAGATGAGGTAATGGATTCTGTAGCAGAAAGTAAAGCACGCAGTTAAAAGTCGGAGCAACATTTGGCGTGTGTTACAACTACTGCAATATGAGAAAGATCTGTTTCGTTCTATCCAGCAGACAGTGACAAAACAGACGCAATCAAATAGAGAATCAACACCAGTCTCGAGTACTATTCGTATTAACAGCTATTTTCAGTATTAGGCAAAGACATTTTGATTTTTCATTTAGAAAAACTTTTGACGTACTTAGATGAGGTAATGGATTCTGTAGCAGAAAGTAAAGCACGCAGTTAAAAGTCGGAGCAACATTTGGCGTGTGTTACAACTACTGCAATATGAGAAAGATCTGTTTCGTTCTATCCAGCAGACAGTGACAAAACAGACGTAATCAAATAGAGAATCAACACCAGTCTCGAGTACTATTCGTATTAACTGCTATTTTCAGTATTAGGCAAAGACATTTTGATTTTTCATTTAGCAAAAGTTTCGACGTACTTAGATGAGGTAATGGATTCTGTAGCAGAAAGTAAAGCACGCAGTTAAAAGTCGGAGCAACATTTAGCGTGTGTTACAACTACTGCAATATGAGAAAGATCTGTTTCGTTCTATCCAGCAGACAGTGACAAAACAGACGTAATCAAATAGAGAATCAACACCAGTCTCGAGTACTATTCGTATTAACAGCTATTTTCAGTATTAGCAAAGACATTTTGATTTTTCATTTAGCAAAACTTTTGACGTACTTAGATGAGGTAATGGATTCTGTAGCAGAAAGTAAAGCACGCAGTTAAAAGTCGGAGCAACATTTGGCGTGTGTTACAACTACTGCAATGTGAGAGAGATCTGTTTCGTTCTATCCAGCAGACAGTGACAAAACAGACGTAATCAAATAGAGAATCAACACCAGTCTCGAGTACAATACGTATTAACAGCTATTTTCAGTATTAGGCAAAGACATTTTGATTTTTCATTTAGCAAAACTTTTGACGTACTTAGATGAGGTAATGGATTCTGTAGCAGAAAGTAAAGCACGCAGTTAAAAGTCGGAGCAACATTTGGCGTGTGTTACAACTACTGCAATATGAGAAAGATCTGTTTCGTTCTATCCAGCAGACAGTGACAAAACAGACGTAATCAAATAGAGAATCAACACCAGTCTCGAGTACTATTCGTATTAACAGCTATTTTCAGTATTAGGCAAAGACATTTTGATTTTTCATTTAGCAAAACTTTTGACGTACTTAGATGAGGTAATGGATTCTGTAGCAGAAAGTAAAGCACGCAGTTAAAAGTCGGAGCAACATTTGGCGTGTGTTACAACTGCTGCAATATGAGAAAGATCTGTTTCGTTCTATCCAGCAGACAGTGACAAAACAGACGTAATCAAATAGAGAATCAACACCAGTCTCGAGTACTATTCGTATTAACAGCTATTTTCCGTATTAGGCAAAGACATTTTGATTTTTCATTTAGCAAAACTTTTGACGTACTTAGATGAGGTAATGGATTCTGTAGCAGAAAGTAAAGCACGCAGTTAAAAGTCGGAGCAACATTTGGCGTGTGTTACAACTGCTGCAATATGAGAAAGATCTGTTTCGTTCTATCCAGCAGACAGTGACAAAACAGACGTAGTCAAATAGAGAATCAACACCAGTCTCGAGTACTATTCGTATTAACAGCTATTTTCAGTGTTAGCAAAGACATTTTGATTTTTCATTTAGCAAAACTTTTGACGTACTTAGATGAGGTAATGGATTCTGTAGCAGAAAGTAAAGCACGCAGTTAAAAGTCGGAGCAACATTTGGCGTGTGTTACAACTACTGCAATATGAGAAAGATCTGTTTCGTTCTATCCAGCAGACAGTGACAAAACAGACGTAATCAAATAGAGAATCAACACCAGTCTCGAGTACTATTCGTATTAACAGCTATTTTCAGTATTAGGCAAAGACATTTTGATTTTTCATTTAGCAAAACTTTTGACGTACTTAGATGAGGTAATGGATTCTGTAGCAGAAAGTAAAGCACGCAGTTAAAAGTCGGAGCAACATTTGGCGTGTGTTACAACTACTGCAATATGAGAAAGATCTGTTTCGTTCTATCCAGCAGACAGTGACAAAACAGACGCAATCAAATAGAGAATCAACACCAGTCTCGAGTACTATTCGTATTAACAGCTATTTTCAGTATTAGGCAAAGACATTTTGATTTTTCATTTAGAAAAACTTTTGACGTACTTAGATGAGGTAATGGATTCTGTAGCAGAAAGTAAAGCACGCAGTTAAAAGTCGGAGCAACATTTGGCGTGTGTTACAACTACTGCAATATGAGAAAGATCTGTTTCGTTCTATCCAGCAGACAGTGACAAAACAGACGTAATCAAATAGAGAATCAACACCAGTCTCGAGTACTATTCGTATTAACTGCTATTTTCAGTATTAGGCAAAGACATTTTGATTTTTCATTTAGCAAAAGTTTCGACGTACTTAGATGAGGTAATGGATTCTGTAGCAGAAAGTAAAGCACGCAGTTAAAAGTCGGAGCAACATTTAGCGTGTGTTACAACTACTGCAATATGAGAAAGATCTGTTTCGTTCTATCCAGCAGACAGTGACAAAACAGACGTAATCAAATAGAGAATCAACACCAGTCTCGAGTACTATTCGTATTAACAGCTATTTTCAGTATTAGCAAAGACATTTTGATTTTTCATTTAGCAAAACTTTTGACGTACTTAGATGAGGTAATGGATTCTGTAGCAGAAAGTAAAGCACGCAGTTAAAAGTCGGAGCAACATTTGGCGTGTGTTACAACTACTGCAATGTGAGAGAGATCTGTTTCGTTCTATCCAGCAGACAGTGACAAAACAGACGTAATCAAATAGAGAATCAACACCAGTCTCGAGTACAATACGTATTAACAGCTATTTTCAGTATTAGGCAAAGACATTTTGATTTTTCATTTAGCAAAACTTTTGACGTACTTAGATGAGGTAATGGATTCTGTAGCAGAAAGTAAAGCACGCAGTTAAAAGTCGGAGCAACATTTGGCGTGTGTTACAACTACTGCAATATGAGAAAGATCTGTTTCGTTCTATCCAGCAGACAGTGACAAAACAGACGTAATCAAATAGAGAATCAACACCAGTCTCGAGTACTATTCGTATTAACAGCTATTTTCAGTATTAGGCAAAGACATTTTGATTTTTCATTTAGCAAAACTTTTGACGTACTTAGATGAGGTAATGGATTCTGTAGCAGAAAGTAAAGCACGCAGTTAAAAGTCGGAGCAACATTTGGCGTGTGTTACAACTGCTGCAATATGAGAAAGATCTGTTTCGTTCTATCCAGCAGACAGTGACAAAACAGACGTAATCAAATAGAGAATCAACACCAGTCTCGAGTACTATTCGTATTAACAGCTATTTTCCGTATTAGGCAAAGACATTTTGATTTTTCATTTAGCAAAACTTTTGACGTACTTAGATGAGGTAATGGATTCTGTAGCAGAAAGTAAAGCACGCAGTTAAAAGTCGGAGCAACATTTGGCGTGTGTTACAACTGCTGCAATATGAGAAAGATCTGTTTCGTTCTATCCAGCAGACAGTGACAAAACAGACGTAATCAAATAGAGAATCAACACCAGTCTCGAGTACTATTCGTATTAACAGCTATTTTCAGTATTAGGCAAAGACATTTTGATTTTTCATTTAGCAAAACTTTTGACGTACTTAGATGAGGTAATGGATTCTGTAGCAGAAAGTAAAGCACGCAGTTAAAAGTCGGAGCAACATTTGGCGTGTGTTACAACTGCTGCAATATGAGAAAGATCTGTTTCGTTCTATCCAGCAGACAGTGACAAAACAGACGTAATCAAATAGAGAATCAACACCAGTCTCGAGTACTATTCGTATTAACAGCTATTTTCAGTATTAGGCAAAGACATTTTGATTTTTCATTTAGCAAAACTTTTGACGTACTTAGATGAGGTAATGGATTCTGTAGCAGAAAGTAAAGCACGCAGTTAAAAGTCGGAGCAACATTTGGCGTGTGTTACAACTACTGCAATATGAGAAAGATCTGTTTCGTTCTATCCAGCAGACAGTGACAAAACAGACGTAATCAAATAGAGAATCAACACCAGTCTCGAGTACTATTCGTATTTACAGCTATTTTCCGTATTAGGCAAAGACATTTTGATTTTTCATTTAGCAAAACTTTTGACGTACTTAGATGAGGTAATGGATTCTGTAGCAGAAAGTAAAGCACGCAGTTAAAAGTCGGAGCAACATTTGGCGTGTGTTACAACTGCTGCAATATGAGAAAGATCTGTTTCGTTCTATCCAGCAGACAGTGACAAAACAGACGTAATCAAATAGAGAATCAACACCAGTCTCGAGTACTATTCGTATTAACAGCTATTTTCAGTATTAGGCAAAGACATTTTGATTTTTCATTTAGCAAAACTTTTGACGTACTTAGATGAGGTAATGGATTCTGTAGCAGAAAGTAAAGCACGCAGTTAAAAGTCGGAGCAACATTTGGCGTGTGTTACAACTGCTGCAATATGAGAAAGATCTGTTTCGTTCTATCCAGCAGACAGTGACAAAACAGACGTAATCAAATAGAGAATCAACACCAGTCTCGAGTACTATTCGTATTAACAGCTATTTTCAGTATTAGGCAAAGACATTTTGATTTTTCATTTAGCAAAACTTTTGACGTACTTAGATGAGGTAATGGATTCTGTAGCAGAAAGTAAAGCACGCAGTTAAAAGTCGGAGCAACATTTGGCGTGTGTTACAACTGCTGCAATATGAGAAAGATCTGTTTCGTTCTATCCAGCAGACAGTGACAAAACAGACGTAATCAAATAGAGAATCAACACCAGTCTCGAGTACTATTCGTATTAACAGCTATTTTCAGTATTAGGCAAAGACATTTTGATTTTTCATTTAGCAAAACTTTTGACGTACTTAGATGAGGTAATGGATTCTGTAGCAGAAAGTAAAGCACGCAGTTAAAAGTCGGAGCAACATTTGGCGTGTGTTACAACTGCTGCAATATGAGAAAGATCTGTTTCGTTCTATCCAGCAGACAGTGACAAAACAGACGTAATCAAATAGAGAATCAACACCAGTCTCGAGTACTATTCGTATTAACAGCTATTTTCAGTATTAGGCAAAGACATTTTGATTTTTCATTTAGCAAAACTTTTGACGTACTTAGATGAGGTAATGGATTCTGTAGCAGAAAGTAAAGCACGCAGTTAAAAGTCGGAGCAACATTTGGCGTGTGTTACAACTGCTGCAATATGAGAAAGATCTGTTTCGTTCTATCCAGCAGACAGTGACAAAACAGACGTAATCAAATAGAGAATCAACACCAGTCTCGAGTACTATTCGTATTAACAGCTATTTTCCGTATTAGGCAAAGACATTTTGATTTTTCATTTAGCAAAACTTTTGACGTACTTAGATGAGGTAATGGATTCTGTAGCAGAAAGTAAAGCACGCAGTTAAAAGTCGGAGCAACATTTGGCGTGTGTTACAACTGCTGCAATATGAGAAAGATCTGTTTCGTTCTATCCAGCAGACAGTGACAAAACAGACGTAATCAAATAGAGAATCAACACCAGTCTCGAGTACTATTCGTATTAACAGCTATTTTCCGTATTAGGCAAAGACATTTTGATTTTTCATTTAGCAAAACTTTTGACGTACTTAGATGAGGTAATGGATTCTGTAGCAGAAAGTAAAGCACGCAGTTAAAAGTCGGAGCAACATTTGGCGTGTGTTACAACTGCTGCAATATGAGAAAGATCTGTTTCGTTCTATCCAGCAGACAGTGACAAAACAGACGTAATCAAATAGAGAATCAACACCAGTCTCGAGTACTATTCGTATTAACAGCTATTTTCAGTATTAGGCAAAGACATTTTGATTTTTCATTTAGCAAAACTTTTGACGTACTTAGATGAGGTAATGGATTCTGTAGCAGAAAGTAAAGCACGCAGTTAAAAGTCGGAGCAACATTTGGCGTGTGTTACAACTGCTGCAATATGAGAAAGATCTGTTTCGTTCTATCCAGCAGACAGTGACAAAACAGACGTAATCAAATAGAGAATCAACACCAGTCTCGAGTACTATTCGTATTAACAGCTATTTTCCGTATTAGGCAAAGACATTTTGATTTTTCATTTAGCAAAACTTTTGACGTACTTAGATGAGGTAATGGATTCTGTAGCAGAAAGTAAAGCACGCAGTTAAAAGTCGGAGCAACATTTGGCGTGTGTTACAACTGCTGCAATATGAGAAAGATCTGTTTCGTTCTATCCAGCAGACAGTGACAAAACAGACGTAATCAAATAGAGAATCAACACCAGTCTCGAGTACTATTCGTATTAACAGCTATTTTCAGTATTAGGCAAAGACATTTTGATTTTTCATTTAGCAAAACTTTTGACGTACTTAGATGAGGTAATGGATTCTGTAGCAGAAAGTAAAGCACGCAGTTAAAAGTCGGAGCAACATTTGGCGTGTGTTACAACTGCTGCAATATGAGAAAGATCTGTTTCGTTCTATCCAGCAGACAGTGACAAAACAGACGTAATCAAATAGAGAATCAACACCAGTCTCGAGTACTATTCGTATTAACAGCTATTTTCAGTATTAGGCAAAGACATTTTGATTTTTCATTTAGCAAAACTTTTGACGTACTTAGATGAGGTAATGGATTCTGTAGCAGAAAGTAAAGCACGCAGTTAAAAGTCGGAGCAACATTTGGCGTGTGTTACAACTGCTGCAATATGAGAAAGATCTGTTTCGTTCTATCCAGCAGACAGTGACAAAACAGACGTAATCAAATAGAGAATCAACACCAGTCTCGAGTACTATTCGTATTAACAGCTATTTTCAGTATTAGGCAAAGACATTTTGATTTTTCATTTAGCAAAACTTTTGACGTACTTAGATGAGGTAATGGATTCTGTAGCAGAAAGTAAAGCACGCAGTTAAAAGTCGGAGCAACATTTGGCGTGTGTTACAACTGCTGCAATATGAGAAAGATCTGTTTCGTTCTATCCAGCAGACAGTGACAAAACAGACGTAATCAAATAGAGAATCAACACCAGTCTCGAGTACTATTCGTATTAACAGCTATTTTCAGTATTAGGCAAAGACATTTTGATTTTTCATTTAGCAAAACTTTTGACGTACTTAGATGAGGTAATGGATTCTGTAGCAGAAAGTAAAGCACGCAGTTAAAAGTCGGAGCAACATTTGGCGTGTGTTACAACTGCTGCAATATGAGAAAGATCTGTTTCGTTCTATCCAGCAGACAGTGACAAAACAGACGTAATCAAATAGAGAATCAACACCAGTCTCGAGTACTATTCGTATTAACAGCTATTTTCCGTATTAGGCAAAGACATTTTGATTTTTCATTTAGCAAAACTTTTGACGTACTTAGATGAGGTAATGGATTCTGTAGCAGAAAGTAAAGCACGCAGTTAAAAGTCGGAGCAACATTTGGCGTGTGTTACAACTGCTGCAATATGAGAAAGATCTGTTTCGTTCTATCCAGCAGACAGTGACAAAACAGACGTAATCAAATAGAGAATCAACACCAGTCTCGAGTACTATTCGTATTAACAGCTATTTTCCGTATTAGGCAAAGACATTTTGATTTTTCATTTAGCAAAACTTTTGACGTACTTAGATGAGGTAATGGATTCTGTAGCAGAAAGTAAAGCACGCAGTTAAAAGTCGGAGCAACATTTGGCGTGTGTTACAACTGCTGCAATATGAGAAAGATCTGTTTCGTTCTATCCAGCAGACAGTGACAAAACAGACGTAATCAAATAGAGAATCAACACCAGTCTCGAGTACTATTCGTATTAACAGCTATTTTCCGTATTAGGCAAAGACATTTTGATTTTTCATTTAGCAAAACTTTTGACGTACTTAGATGAGGTAATGGATTCTGTAGCAGAAAGTAAAGCACGCAGTTAAAAGTCGGAGCAACATTTGGCGTGTGTTACAACTGCTGCAATATGAGAAAGATCTGTTTCGTTCTATCCAGCAGACAGTGACAAAACAGACGTAATCAAATAGAGAATCAACACCAGTCTCGAGTACTATTCGTATTAACAGCTATTTTCAGTATTAGGCAAAGACATTTTGATTTTTCATTTAGCAAAACTTTTGACGTACTTAGATGAGGTAATGGATTCTGTAGCAGAAAGTAAAGCACGCAGTTAAAAGTCGGAGCAACATTTGGCGTGTGTTACAACTGCTGCAATATGAGAAAGATCTGTTTCGTTCTATCCAGCAGACAGTGACAAAACAGACGTAATCAAATAGAGAATCAACACCAGTCTCGAGTACTATTCGTATTAACAGCTATTTTCAGTATTAGCAAAGACATTTTGATTTTTCATTTAGCAAAACTTTTGACGTACTTAGATGAGGTAATGGATTCTGTAGCAGAAAGTAAAGCACGCAGTTAAAAGTCGGAGCAACATTTGGCGTGTGTTACAACTACTGCAATATGAGAAAGATCTGTTTCGTTCTATCCAGCAGACAGTGACAAAACAGACGTAATCAAATAGAGAATCAACACCAGTCTCGAGTACTATTCGTATTAACAGCTATTTTCAGTACTAGGCAAAGACATTTTGATTTTTCATTTAGCAAAACTTTTGACGTACTTAGATGAGGTAATGGATTCTGTAGCAGAAAGTAAAGCACGCAGTTAAAAGTCGGAGCAACATTTGGCGTGTGTTACAACTACTGCAATATGAGAAAGATCTGTTTCGTTCTATCCAGCAGACAGTGACAAAACAGACGTAATCAAATAAAGAATCAACACCAGTCTCGAGTACTATTCGTATTAACAGCTATTTTCAGTATTAGGCAAAGACATTTTGATTTTTCATTTAGCAAAACTTTTGACGTACTTAGATGAGGTAATGGATTCTGTAGCAGAAAGTAAAGCACGCAGTTAAAAGTTGGAGCAACATTTGGCGTGTGTTACAACTACTGCAATATGAGAAAGATCTGTTTCGTTCTATCCAGCAGACAGTGACAAAACAGACGTAATCAAATAGAGAATCAACACCAGTCTCGAGTACTATTCGTATTAACAGCTATTTTCAGTATTAGGCAAAGACATTTTGATTTTTCATTTAGCAAAACTTTTGACGTACTTAGATGAGGTAATGGATTCTGTAGCAGAAAGTAAAGCACGCAGTCAAAAGTCGGAGCAACATTTGGCGTGTGTTACAACTACTGCAATATGAGAAAGATCTGTTTCGTTCTATCCAGCAGACAGTGACAAAACAGACGTAATCAAATAGAGAATCAACACCAGTCTCGAGTACTATTCGTATTAACAGCTATTTTCAGTATTAGGCAAAGACATTTTGATTTTTCATTTAGCAAAACTTTTGACGTACTTAGATGAGGTAATGGATTCTGTAGCAGAAAGTAAAGCACGCAGTTAAAAGTCGGAGCAACATTTGGCGTGTGTTACAACTACTGCAATATGAGAAAGATCTGTTTCGTTCTATCCAGCAGACAGTGACAAAACAGACGTAATCAAATAGAGAATCAACACCAGTCTCGAGTACTATTCGTATTAACAGCTATTTTTAGTATTAGGCAAAGACATTTTGATTTTTCATTGAGCAAAACTTTTGACGTACTTAGATGAGGTAATGGATTCTGTAGCAGAAAGTAAAGCACGCAGTTAAAAGTCGGAGCAACATTTGCCGTGTGTTACAACTGCTGCAATATGAGAAAGATCTGTTTCGTTCTATCCAGCAGACAGTGACAAAACAGACGTAATCAAATAGAGAATCAACACCAGTCTCGAGTACTATTCGTATTAACAGCTATTTTCAGTATTAGCAAAGACATTTTGATTTTTCATTTAGCAAAACTTTTGACGTACTTAGATGAGGTAATGGATTCTGTAGCAGAAAGTAAAGCACGCAGTTAAAAGTCGGAGCAACATTTGGCGTGTGTTACAACTACTGCAATATGAGAAAGATCTGTTTCGTTCTATCCAGCAGACAGTGACAAAACAGACGTAATCAAATAGAGAATCAACACCAGTCTCGAGTACTATTCGTATTAACAGCTATTTTCAGTATTAGGCAAAGACATTTTGATTTTTCATTTAGCAAAACTTTTGACGTACTTAGATGAGGTAATGGATTCTGTAGCAGAAAGTAAAGCACGCAGTTAAAAGTCGGAGCAACATTTGGCGTGTGTTACAACTGCTGCTATATGAGAAAGATCTGTTTCGTTCTATCCAGCAGACAGTGACAAAACAGATGTAATCAAATAGAGAATCAACACCAGTCTCGAGTACTATTCGTATTAACAGCTATTTTCAGTACTAGGCAAAGACATTTTGATTTTTCATTTAGCAAAACTTTTGACGTACTTAGATGAGGTAATAGATTCTGTAGCAAAAAGTAAAGCACGCAGTTAAAAGTCGGAGCAACATTTGGCGTGTGTTACAACTACTGCAATATGAGAAAGATCTGTTTCGTTCTATCCAGCAGACAGTGACAAAACAGACGTAATCAAATAGAGAATCAACACCAGTCTCGAGTACTATTCGTATTAACAGCTATTTTCAGTATTAGGCAAAGACATTTTGATTTTTCATTTAGCAAAACTTTTGACGTACTTAGATAGGGTAATGGATTCTGTAGCAAAAAGTAAAGCACGCAGTTAAAAGTCGGAGCAACATTTGGCGTGTGTTACAACTACTGCAATATGAGAAAGATCTGTTTCGTTCTATCCAGCAGACAGTGACAAAACAGACGTAATCAAATAGAGAATCAACACCAGTCTCGAGTACTATTCGTATTAACAGCTATTTTCAGTACTAGGCAAAGACATTTTGATTTTTCATTTAGCAAAACTTTTGACGTACTTAGATGAGGTAATGGATTCTGTAGCAGAAAGTAAAGCACGCAGTTAAAAGTCGGAGCAACATTTGGCGTGTGTTACAACTACTGCAATATGAGAAAGATCTGTTTCGTTCTATCCAGCAGACAGTGACAAAACAGACGTAATCAAATAGAGAATCAACACCAGTCTCGAGTACTATTCGTATTAACTGCTATTTTCAGTATTAGGCAAAGACATTTTGATTTTTCATTTAGCAAAACTTTTGACGTACTTAGATGAGGTAATGGATTCTGTAGCAGAAAGTAAAGCACGCAGTTAAAAGTCGGAGAAACATTTGGCGTGTGTTACAACTACTGCAATATGAGAAAGATCTGTTTCGTTCTATCCAGCAGACAGTGACAAAACAGACGTAATCAAATAGAGAATCAACACCAGTCCCGAGTACTATTCGTATTAACAGCTATTTTCAGTATTAGGCAAAGACATTTTGATTTTTCATTTAGCAAAAGTTTTGGCGTACTTAGATGAGGTAATGGATTCTGTAGCAGAAAGTAAAGCACGCAGTTAAAAGTCGGAGCAACATTTAGCGTGTGTTACAACTACTGCAATATGAGAAAGATCTGTTTCGTTCTATCCAGCAGACAGTGACAAAACAGACGTAATCAAATAGAGAATCAACACCAGTCTCGAGTACTACTCGTATTAACAGCTATTTTCAGTATTAGCAAAGACATTTTGATTTTTCATTTAGCAAAACTTTTGACGTACTTAGATGAGGTAATGGATTCTGTAGCAGAAAGTAAAGCACGCAGTTAAAAGTCGGAGCAACATTTGGCGTGTGTTACAACTACTGCAATATGAGAGAGATCTGTTTCGTTCTATCCAGCAGACAGTGACAAAACAGACGTAATCAAATAGAGAATCAACACCAGTCTCGAGTACTATTCGTATTAACAGCTATTTTCAGTATTAGGCAAAGACATTTTGATTTTTCATTTAGCAAAACTTTTGACGTACTTAGATGAGGTAATGGATTCTGTAGCAGAAAGTAAAGCACGCAGTTAAAAGTCGGAGCAACAGTTGGCGTGTGTTACAACTGCTGCTATATGAGAAAGATCTGTTTCGTTCTATCCAGCAGACAGTGACAAAACAGACGTAATCAAATAGAGAATCAACACCAGTCTCGAGTACTATTCGTATTAACAGCTATTTTCAGTACTAGGCAAAGACATTTTGATTTTTCATTTAGCAAAACTTTTGACGTACTTAGATGAGGTAATAGATTCTGTAGCAAAAAGTAAAGCACGCAGTTAAAAGTCGGAGCAACATTTGGCGTGTGTTACAACTACTGCAATATGAGAAAGATCTGTTTCGTTCTATCCAGCAGACAGTGACAAAACAGACGTAATCAAATAGAGAATCAACACCAGTCTCGAGTACTATTCGTATTAACAGCTATTTTCAGTATTAGGCAAAGACATTTTGATTTTTCATTTAGCAAAACTTTTGACGTACTTAGATAGGGTAATGGATTCTGTAGCAAAAAGTAAAGCACGCAGTTAAAAGTCGGAGCAACATTTGGCGTGTGTTACAACTACTGCAATATGAGAAAGATCTGTTTCGTTCTATCCAGCAGACAGTGACAAAACAGACGTAATCAAATAGAGAATCAACACCAGTCTCGAGTACTATTCGTATTAACAGCTATTTTCAGTACTAGGCAAAGACATTTTGATTTTTCATTTAGCAAAACTTTTGACGTACTTAGATGAGGTAATGGATTCTGTAGCAGAAAGTAAAGCACGCAGTTAAAAGTCGGAGCAACATTTGGCGTGTGTTACAACTACTGCAATATGAGAAAGATCTGTTTCGTTCTATCCAGCAGACAGTGACAAAACAGACGTAATCAAATAGAGAATCAACACCAGTCTCGAGTACTATTCGTATTAACTGCTATTTTCAGTATTAGGCAAAGACATTTTGATTTTTCATTTAGCAAAACTTTTGACGTACTTAGATGAGGTAATGGATTCTGTAGCAGAAAGTAAAGCACGCAGTTAAAAGTCGGAGAAACATTTGGCGTGTGTTACAACTACTGCAATATGAGAAAGATCTGTTTCGTTCTATCCAGCAGACAGTGACAAAACAGACGTAATCAAATAGAGAATCAACACCAGTCCCGAGTACTATTCGTATTAACAGCTATTTTCAGTATTAGGCAAAGACATTTTGATTTTTCATTTAGCAAAAGTTTTGACGTACTTAGATGAGGTAATGGATTCTGTAGCAGAAAGTAAAGCACGCAGTTAAAAGTCGGAGCAACATTTAGCGTGTGTTACAACTACTGCAATATGAGAAAGATCTGTTTCGTTCTATCCAGCAGACAGTGACAAAACAGACGTAATCAAATAGAGAATCAACACCAGTCTCGAGTACTACTCGTATTAACAGCTATTTTCAGTATTAGCAAAGACATTTTGATTTTTCATTTAGCAAAACTTTTGACGTACTTAGATGAGGTAATGGATTCTGTAGCAGAAAGTAAAGCACGCAGTTAAAAGTCGGAGCAACATTTGGCGTGTGTTACAACTACTGCAATATGAGAGAGATCTGTTTCGTTCTATCCAGCAGACAGTGACAAAACAGACGTAATCAAATAGAGAATCAACACCAGTCTCGAGTACTATACGTATTAACAGCTATTTTCAGTACTAGGCAAAGACATTTTGATTTTTCATTTAGCAAAACTTTTGACGTACTTAGATGAGGTAATGGATTCTGTAGCAGAAAGTAAAGCACGCAGTTAAAAGTCGGAGCAACATTTGGCGTGTGTTACAACTACTGCAATATGAGAAAGATCTGTTTCGTTCTATCCAGCAGACAGTGACAAAACAGACGTAATCAAATGGAGAATCAACACCAGTCTCGAGTACTATTCGTATTAACAGCTATTTTCAGTATTAGGCAAAGACATTTTGATTTTTCATTTAGCAAAACTTTTGACGTACTTAGATGAGGTAATGGATTCTGTAGCAGAAAGTAAAGCACGCAGTTAAAAGTCGGAGCAACATTTGGCGTGTGTTACAACTGCTGCAATATGAGAAAGATCTGTTTCGTTCTATCCAGCAGACAGTGACAAAACAGACGTAATCAAATAGAGAATCAACACCAGTCTCGAGTACTATTCGTATTAACAGCTATTTTCAGTATTAGCAAAGACATTTTGATTTTTCATTTAGCAAAACTTTTGACGTACTTAGATGAGGTAATCGATTCTGTAGCAGAAAGTAAAGCACGCAGTTAAAAGTCGGAGCAACATTTGGCGTGTGTTACAACTACTGCAATATGAGAAAGATCTGTTTCGTTCTATCCAGCAGACAGTGACAAAACAGACGTAATCAAATAGAGAATCAACACCAGTCTCGAGTACTATTCGTATTAACAGCTATTTTCCGTATTACGCAAAGACATTTTGATTTTTTATTTAGCAAAACTTTTGACGTACTTAGATGAGGTAATGGATTCTGTAGCAGAAAGTAAAGCACGCAGTTAAAAGTCGGAGCAACATTTGGCGTGTGTTACAACTACTGCAATATGAGAAAGATCTGTTTCGTTCTATCCAGCAGACAGTGACAAAACAGACGTAATCAAATAGAGAATCAACACCAGTCTCGAGTACTATTCGTATTAACAGCTATTTTCAGTACTAGGCAAAGACATTTTGATTTTTCATTTAGCAAATTTTTGACGTACTTAGATGAGGTAATGGATTCTGTAGCAGAAAGTAAAGCACGCAGTTAAAAGTCGGAGCAACATTTGGCGTGTGTTACAACTACTGCAATATGAGAAAGATCTGTTTCGTTCTATCCAGCAGACAGTGACAAAACAGACGTAATCAAATAGAGAATCAACACCAGTCTCGAGTACTATTCGTATTAACAGCTATTTTCAGTATTAGGCAAAGACATTTTGATTTTTCATCTAGCAAAACTTTTGACGTACTTAGATGAGGTAATGGATTCTGTAGCAGAAAGTAAAGCACGCAGTCAAAAGTCGGAGCAACATTTGGCGTGTGTTACAACTACTGCAATATGAGAGAGATCTGTTTCGTTCTATCCAGCAGACAGTGACAAAACAGACGTAATCAAATAGAGAATCAACACCAGTCTCGAGTACTATTCATATTAACAGCTATTTTCAGTATTAGGCAAAGACATTTTGATTTTTCATTTAGCAAAACTTTTGACGTACTTAGATGAGGTAATGGATTCTGTAGCAGAAAGTAAAGCACGCAGTTAAAAGTCGGAGCAACATTTGGCGTGTGTTACAACTACTGCAATATGAGAAAGATCTGTTTCGTTCTATCCAGCAGACAGTGACAAAACAGACGTAATGAAACAGAGAATCAACACCAGTCTCGAGTACTATTCGTATTAACAGCTATTTTTAGTATTAGGCAAAGACATTTTGATTTTTCATTGAGCAAAACTTTTGACGTACTTAGATGAGGTAATGGATTCTGTAGCAGAAAGTAAAGCACGCAGTTAAAAGTCGGAGCAACATTTAGCGTGTGTTACAACTACTGCAATATGAGAAGGATCTGTTTCGTTCTATCCAGCAGACAGTGACAAAACAGACGTAATCAAATAGAGAATCAACACCAGTCTCGAGTACTACTCGTATTAACAGCTATTTTCAGTATTAGCAAAGACATTTTGATTTTTCATTTAGCAAAACTTTTGACGTACTTAGATGAGGTAATGGATTCTGTAGCAGAAAGTAAAGCACGCAGTTAAAAGTCGGAGCAACATTTGGCGTGTGTTACAACTACTGCAATATGAGAGAGATCTGTTTCGTTCTATCCAGCAGACAGTGACAAAACAGACGTAATCAAATAGAGAATCAACACCAGTCTCGAGTACTATTCGTATTAACAGCTATTTTCAGTATTAGGCAAAGACATTTTGATTTTTCATTTAGCAAAACTTTTGACGTACTTAGATGAGGTAATGGATTCTGTAGCAGAAAGTAAAGCACGCAGTTAAAAGTCGGAGCAACATTTGGCGTGTGTTACAACTGCTGCTATATGAGAAAGATCTGTTTCGTTCTATCCAGCAGACAGTGACAAAACAGACGTAATCAAATAGAGAATCAACACCAGTCTCGAGTACTATTCGTATTAACAGCTATTTTCAGTACTAGGCAAAGACATTTTGATTTTTCATTTAGCAAAACTTTTGACGTACTTAGATGAGGTAATAGATTCTGTAGCAAAAAGTAAAGCACGCAGTTAAAAGTCGGAGCAACATTTGGCGTGTGTTACAACTACTGCAATATGAGAAAGATCTGTTTCGTTCTATCCAGCAGACAGTGACAAAACAGACGTAATCAAATAGAGAATCAACACCAGTCTCGAGTACTATTCGTATTAACAGCTATTTTCAGTATTAGGCAAAGACATTTTGATTTTTCATTTAGCAAAACTTTTGACGTACTTAGATAGGGTAATGGATTCTGTAGCAAAAAGTAAAGCACGCAGTTAAAAGTCGGAGCAACATTTGGCGTGTGTTACAACTACTGCAATATGAGAAAGATCTGTTTCGTTCTATCGAGCAGACAGTGACAAAACAGACGTAATCAAATAGAGAATCAACACCAGTCTCGAGTACTATTCGTATTAACAGCTATTTTCAGTACTAGGCAAAGACATTTTGATTTTTCATTTAGCAAAACTTTTGACGTACTTAGATGAGGTAATGGATTCTGTAGCAGAAAGTAAAGCACGCAGTTAAAAGTCGGAGCAACATTTGGCGTGTGTTACAACTACTGCAACATGAGAAAGATCTGTTTCGTTCTATCCAGCAGACAGTGACAAAACAGACGTAATCAAATAGAGAATCAACACCAGTCTCGAGTACTATTCGTATTAACTGCTATTTTCAGTATTAGGCAAAGACATTTTGATTTTTCATTTAGCAAAACTTTTGACGTACTTAGATGAGGTAATGGATTCTGTAGCAGAAAGTAAAGCACGCAGTTAAAAGTCGGAGAAACATTTGGCGTGTGTTACAACTACTGCAATATGAGAAAGATCTGTTTCGTTCTATCCAGCAGACAGTGACAAAACAGACGTAATCAAATAGAGAATCAACACCAGTCCCGAGTACTATTCGTATTAACAGCTATTTTCAGTATTAGGCAAAGACATTTTGATTTTTCATTTAGCAAAAGTTTTGACGTACTTAGATGAGGTAATGGATTCTGTAGCAGAAAGTAAAGCACGCAGTTAAAAGTCGGAGCAACATTTAGCGTGTGTTACAACTACTGCAATATGAGAAAGATCTGTTTCGTTCTATCCAGCAGACAGTGACAAAACAGACGTAATCAAATAGAGAATCAACACCAGTCTCGAGTACTACTCGTATTAACAGCTATTTTCAGTATTAGCAAAGACATTTTGATTTTTCATTTAGCAAAACTTTTGACGTACTTAGATGAGGTAATGGATTCTGTAGCAGAAAGTAAAGCACGCAGTTAAAAGTCGGAGCAACATTTGGCGTGTGTTACAACTACTGCAATATGAGAGAGATCTGTTTCGTTCTATCCAGCAGACAGTGACAAAACAGACGTAATCAAATAGAGAATCAACACCAGTCTCGAGTACTATACGTATTAACAGCTATTTTCAGTACTAGGCAAAGACATTTTGATTTTTCATTTAGCAAAACTTTTGACGTACTTAGATGAGGTAATGGATTCTGTAGCAGAAAGTAAAGCACGCAGTTAAAAGTCGGAGCAACATTTGGCGTGTGTTACAACTACTGCAATATGAGAAAGATCTGTTTCGTTCTATCCAGCAGACAGTGACAAAACAGACGTAATCAAATGGAGAATCAACACCAGTCTCGAGTACTATTCGTATTAACAGCTATTTTCAGTATTAGGCAAAGACATTTTGATTTTTCATTTAGCAAACCTTTTGACGTACTTAGATGAGGTAATGGATTCTGTAGCAGAAAGTAAAGCACGCAGTTAAAAGTCGGAGCAACATTTGGCGTGTGTTACAACTGCTGCAATATGAGAAAGATCTGTTTCGTTCTATCCAGCAGACAGTGACAAAACAGACGTAATCAAATAGAGAATCAACACCAGTCTCGAGTACTATTCGTATTAACAGCTATTTTCAGTATTAGGCAAAGACATTTTGATTTTTCATTTAGCAAAACTTTTGACGTACTTAGATGAGGTAATCGATTCTGTAGCAGAAAGTAAAGCACGCAGTTAAAAGTCGGAGCAACATTTGGCGTGTGTTACAACTACTGCAATATGAGAAAGATCTGTTTCGTTCTATCCAGCAGACAGTGACAAAACAGACGTAATCAAATAGAGAATCAACACCAGTCTCGAGTACTATTCGTATTAACAGCTATTTTCAGTATTAGGCAAAGACATTTTGATTTTTCATTTAGCAAAACTTTTGACGTACTTAGATGAGGTAATGGATTCTGTAGCAGAAAGTAAAGCACGCAGTTAAAAGTCGGAGCAACATTTGGCGTGTGTTACAACTACTGCAATATGAGAAAGATCTGTTTCGTTCTATCCAGCAGACAGTGACAAAACAGACGTAATCAAATAGAGAATCAACACCAGTCTCGAGTACTATTCGTATTAACAGCTATTTCCAGTATTAGCAAAGACATTTTGATTTTTCATTTAGCAAAACTTTTGACGTACTTAGATGAGGTAATCGATTCTGTAGCAGAAAGTAAAGCACGCAGTTAAAAGTCGGAGCAACATTTGGCGTGTGTTACAACTACTGCAATATGAGAAAGATCTGTTTCGTTCTATCCAGCAGACAGTGACAAAACAGACGTAATCAAATAGAGAATCAACACCAGTCTCGAGTACTATTCGTATTAACAGCTATTTTCCGTATTAGGCAAAGACATTTTGATTTTTTATTTAGCAAAACTTTTGACGTACTTAGATGAGGTAATGGATTCTGTAGCAGAAAGTAAAGCACGCAGTTAAAAGTCGGAGCAACATTTGGCGTGTGTTACAACTACTGCAATATGAGAAAGATCTGTTTCGTTCTATCCAGCAGACAGTGACAAAACAGACGTAATCAAATAGAGAATCAACACCAGTCTCGAGTACTATTCGTATTAACAGCTATTTTCAGTATTAGGCAAAGACATTTTGATTTTTCATTTAGCAAAACTTTTGACGTACTTAGATGAGGTAATGGATTCTGTAGCAGAAAGTAAAGCACGCAGTTAAAAGTCGGAGCAACATTTGGCGTGTGTTACAACTACTGCAATATGAGAAAGATCTGTTTCGTTCTATCCAGCAGACAGTGACAAAACAGACGTAATCAAATAGAGAATCAACACCAGTCTCGAGTACTATTCGTATTAACAGCTATTTTCAGTATTAGGCAAAGACATTTTGATTTTTCATTTAGCAAAACTTTTGACGTACTTAGATGAGGTAATGGATTCTGTAGCAGAAAGTAAAGCACGCAGTCAAAAGTCGGAGCAACATTTGGCGTGTGTTACAACTACTGCAATATGAGAGAGATCTGTTTCGTTCTATCCAGCAGACAGTGACAAAACAGACGTAATCAAATAGAGAATCAACACCAGTCTCGAGTACTATTCGTATTAACAGCTATTTTCAGTATTAGGCAAAGACATTTTGATTTTTCATTTAGCAAAACTTTTGACGTACTTAGATGAGGTAATGGATTCTTTAGCAGAAAGTAAAGCACGCAGTTAAAAGTCGGAGCAACATTTGGCGTGTGTTACAACTACTGCAATATGAGAAAGATCTGTTTCGTTCTATCCAGCAGACAGTGACAAAACAGACGTAATGAAATAGAGAATCAACACCAGTCTCGAGTACTATTCGTATTAACAGCTATTTTTAGTATTAGGCAAAGACATTTTGATTTTTCATTGAGCAAAACTTTTGACGTACTTAGATGAGGTAATGGATTCTGTAGCAGAAAGTAAAGCACGCAGTTAAAAGTCGGAGCAACATTTGGCGTGTGTTACAACTGCTGCAATATGAGAAAGATCTGTTTCGTTCTATCCAGCAGACAGTGACAAAACAGACGTAATCAAATAGAGAATCAACACCAGTCTCGAGTACTATTCGTATTAACAGCTATTTTCAGTATTAGGCAAAGACATTTTGATTTTTCATTTAACAAAACTTTTGACGTAGTTAGATGAGGTAATGGATTCTGTAGCAGAAAGTAAAGCACGCAGTTAAAAGTCGGAGCAACATTTGGCGTGTGTTACAACTGCTGCTATATGAGAAAGATCTGTTTCGTTCTATCCAGCAGACAGTGACAAAACAGACGTAATCAAATAGAGAATCAACACCAGTCTCGAGTACTATTCGTATTAACAGCTATTTTCAGTATTAGCAAAGACATTTTGATTTTTCATTTAGCAAAACTTTTGACGTACTTAGATGAGGTAATCGATTCTGTAGCAGAAAGTAAAGCACGCAGTTAAAAGTCGGAGCAACATTTGGCGTGTGTTACAACTACTGCAATATGAGAAAGATCTGTTTCGTTCTATCCAGCAGACAGTGACAAAACAGACGTAATCAAATAGAGAATCAACACCAGTCTCGAGTACTATTCGTATTAACAGCTATTTTCAGTATTAGGCAAAGACATTTTGATTTTTCATTTAGCAAAACTTTTGACGTACTTAGATGAGGTAATGGATTCTGTAGCAGAAAGTAAAGCACGCAGTTAAAAGTCGGAGCAACATTTGGCGTGTGTTACAACTACTGCAATATGAGAAAGATCTGTTTCGTTCTATCCAGCAGACAGTGACAAAACAGACGTAATCAAATAGAGAATCAACACCAGTCTCGAGTACTATTCGTATTAACAGCTATTTTCAGTATTAGGCAAAGACATTTTGATTTTTCATTTAGCAAAACTTTTGACGTACTTAGATGAGGTAATGGATTCTGTAGCAGAAAGTAAAGCACGCAGTTAAAAGTCGGAGCAACATTTGGCGTGTGTTACAACTGCTGCAATATGAGAAAGATCTGTTTCGTTCTATCCAGCAGACAGTGACAAAACAGACGTAATCAAATAGAGAATCAACACCAGTCTCGAGTACTATTCGTATTAACAGCTATTTTCAGTATTAGGCAAAGACATTTTGATTTTTCATTTAGCAAAACTTTTGACGTACTTAGATGAGGTAATGGATTCTGTAGCAGAAAGTAAAGCACGCAGTTAAAAGTCGGAGCAACATTTGGCGTGTGTTACAACTACTGCAATATGAGAAAGATCTGTTTCGTTCTATCCAGCAGACAGTGACAAAACAGACGTAATCAAATAGAGAATCAACACCAGTCTCGAGTACTATTCGTATTAACAGCTATTTTCAGTATTAGGCAAAGACATTTTGATTTTTCATTTAGCAAAACTTTTGACGTACTTAGATGAGGTAATCGATTCTGTAGCAGAAAGTAAAGCACGCAGTTAAAAGTCGGAGCAACATTTGGCGTGTGTTACAACTGCTGCAATATGAGAAAGATCTGTTTCGTTCTATCCAGCAGACAGTGACAAAACAGACGTAATCAAATAGAGAATCAACACCAGTCTCGAGTACTATTCGTATTAACAGCTATTTTCAGTATTAGGCAAAGACATTTTGATTTTTCATTTAGCAAAACTTTTGACGTACTTAGATGAGGTAATGGATTCTGTAGCAGAAAGTAAAGCACGCAGTTAAAAGTCGGAGCAACATTTGGCGTGTGTTACAACTGCTGCAATATGAGAAAGATCTGTTTCGTTCTATCCAGCAGACAGTGACAAAACAGACGTAATCAAATAGAGAATCAACACCAGTCTCGAGTACTATTCGTATTAACAGCTATTTTCAGTATTAGCAAAGACATTTTGATTTTTCATTTAGCAAAACTTTTGACGTACTTAGATGAGGTAATCGATTCTGTAGCAGAAAGTAAAGCACGCAGTTAAAAGTCGGAGCAACATTTGGCGTGTGTTACAACTACTGCAATATGAGAAAGATCTGTTTCGTTCTATCCAGCAGACAGTGACAAAACAGACGTAATCAAATAGAGAATCAACACCAGTCTCGAGTACTATTCGTATTAACAGCTATTTTCCGTATTAGGCAAGGACATTTTGATTTTTTATTTAGCAAAACTTTTGACGTACTTAGATGAGGTAATGGATTCTGTAGCAGAAAGTAAAGCACGCAGTTAAAAGTCGGAGCAACATTTGGCGTGTGTTACAACTACTGCAATATGAGAAAGATCTGTTTCGTTCTATCCAGCAGACAGTGACAAAACAGACGTAATCAAATAGAGAATCAACACCAGTCTCGAGTACTATTCGTATTAACAGCTATTTTCAGTATTAGGCAAAGACATTTTGATTTTTCATTTAGCAAAACTTTTGACGTACTTAGATGAGGTAATGGATTCTGTAGCAGAAAGTAAAGCACGCAGTTAAAAGTCGGAGCAACATTTGGCGTGTGTTACAACTACTGCAATATGAGAAAGATCTGTTTCGTTCTATCCAGCAGACAGTGACAAAACAGACGTAATCAAATAGAGAATCAACACCAGTCTCGAGTACTATTCGTATTAACAGCTATTTTCAGTATTAGGCAAAGACATTTTGATTTTTCATTTAGCAAAACTTTTGACGTACTTAGATGAGGTAATGGATTCTGTAGCAGAAAGTAAAGCACGCAGTCAAAAGTCGGAGCAACATTTGGCGTGTGTTACAACTACTGCAATATGAGAGAGATCTGTTTCGTTCTATCCAGCAGACAGTGACAAAACAGACGTAATCAAATAGAGAATCAACACCAGTCTCGAGTACTATTCGTATTAACAGCTATTTTCAGTATTAGGCAAAGACATTTTGATTTTTCATTTAGCAAAACTTTTGACGTACTTAGATGAGGTAATGGATTCTTTAGCAGAAAGTAAAGCACGCAGTTAAAAGTCGGAGCAACATTTGGCGTGTGTTACAACTACTGCAATATGAGAAAGATCTGTTTCGTTCTATCCAGCAGACAGTGACAAAACAGACGTAATGAAATAGAGAATCAACACCAGTCTCGAGTACTATTCGTATTAACAGCTATTTTTAGTATTAGGCAAAGACATTTTGATTTTTCATTGAGCAAAACTTTTGACGTACTTAGATGAGGTAATGGATTCTGTAGCAGAAAGTAAAGCACGCAGTTAAAAGTCGGAGCAACATTTGGCGTGTGTTACAACTGCTGCAATATGAGAAAGATCTGTTTCGTTCTATCCAGCAGACAGTGACAAAACAGACGTAATCAAATAGAGAATCAACACCAGTCTCGAGTACTATTCGTATTAACAGCTATTTTCAGTATTAGGCAAAGACATTTTGATTTTTCATTTAACAAAACTTTTGACGTAGTTAGATGAGGTAATGGATTCTGTAGCAGAAAGTAAAGCACGCAGTTAAAAGTCGGAGCAACATTTGGCGTGTGTTACAACTGCTGCTATATGAGAAAGATCTGTTTCGTTCTATCCAGCAGACAGTGACAAAACAGACGTAATCAAATAGAGAATCAACACCAGTCTCGAGTACTATTCGTATTAACAGCTATTTTCAGTACTAGGCAAAGACATTTTGATTTTTCATTTAGCAAAACTTTTGACGTACTTAGATGAGGTAATAGATTCTGTAGCAAAAAGTAAAGCACGCAGTTAAAAGTCGGAGCAACATTTGGCGTGTGTTACAACTACTGCAATATGAGAAAGATCTGTTTCGTTCTATCCAGCAGACAGTGACAAAACAGACGTAATCAAATAGAGAATCAACACCAGTCTCGAGTACTATTCGTATTAACAGCTATTTTCAGTATTAGGCAAAGACATTTTGATTTTTCATTTAGCAAAACTTTTGACGTACTTAGATAAGGTAATGGATTCTGTAGCAAAAAGTAAAGCACGCAAGTTAAAAGTCGGAGCAACATTTGGCGTGTGTTACAACTACTGCAATATGAGAAAGATCTATTTCGTTCTATCCAGCAGACAGTGACAAAACAGACGTAATCAAATAGAGAATCAACACCAGTCTCGAGTACTATTCGTATTAACAGCAATTTTCAGTATTAGGCAAAGACATTTTGATTTTTCATTTAGCAAAAGTTTTGACGTACTTAGATGAGGTAATGGATTCTGTAGCAGAAAGTAAAGCACGTAGTTAAAAGTCGGAGCAACATTTGGCGTGTGTTACAACTGCTGCAATATGAGAAAGATCTGTTTCGTTCTATCCAGCAGACAGTGACAAAACAGACGTAATCAAATAGAGAATCAACACCAGTCTCGAGTACTATTCGTATTAACAGCTATTTTCAGTACTAGGCAAAGACATTTTGATTTTTCATTTAGCAAAACTTTTGACGTACTTCGATGAGGTAATGGATTCTGTAGCAGAAAGTAAAGCACGCAGTTAAAAGTCGGAGCAACATTTGGCGTGTGTTACAACTGCTGCAATATGAGAGAGATCTGTTTCGTTCTATCCAGCAGACAGTGACAAAACAGACGTAATCAAATAGAGAATCAACACCAGTCTCGAGTACTATTCGTATTAACAGCTATTTTCAGTATTAGGCAAAGACATTTTGATTTTTCATTTAGCAAAACTTTTGACGTACTTAGATGAGGTAATGGATTCTGTAGCAGAAAGTAAAGCACGCAGTTAAATGTCGGAGCAACATTTGGCGTGTGTTACAACTACTGCAATATGAGAAAGATCTGTTTCGTTCTATCCAGCAGACAGTGGCAAAACAGACGTAATCAAATAGAGAATCAACACCAGTCTCGAGTACTATTCGTATTAACAGCTATTTTCAGTATTAGGCAAAGACATTTTGATTTTTCATTTAGCAAAACTTTTGACGTACTTAGATGAGGTAATGGATTCTGTAGCAGAAAGTAAAGCACGCAGTTAAAAGTCGGAGCAACATTTGGCGTGTGTTACAACTGCTGCAATATGAGAAAGATCTGTTTCGTTCTATCCAGCAGACAGTGACAAAACAGACGTAATCAAATAGAGAATCAACACCAGTCTCGAGTACTATTCGTATTAACAGCTATTTTCAGTATTAGGCAAAGACATTTTGATTTTTCATTTAGCAAAACGTTTGACGTACTTAGATGAGGTAATGGATTCTGTAGCAGAAAGTAAAGCACGCAGTTAAAAGTCGGAGCAACATTTGGCGTGTGTTACAACTACTGCAATATGAGAAAGATCTGTTTCGTTCTATCCAGCAGACAGTGACAAAACAGACGTAATCAAATAGAGAATCAACACCAGTCTCGAGTACTATTCGTATTAACAGCTATTTTCAGTATTAGGCAAAGACATTTTGATTTTTCATTTAGCAAAACTTTTGACGTACTTAGATGAGGTAATGGATTCTGTAGCAGAAAGTAAAGCACGCAGTTAAAAGTCGGAGCAACATTTGGCGTGTGTTACAACTACTGCAATATGAGAAAGATCTGTTTCGTTCTATCCAGCATACAGTGACAAAACAGACGTAATCAAATAGAGAATCAACACCAGTCTCGAGTACTATTCGTATTAACAGCTATTTTTAGTATTAGGCAAAGACATTTTGATTTTTCATTGAGCAAAACTTTTGACGTACTTAGATGAGGTAATGGATTCTGTAGCAGAAAGTAAAGCACGCAGTTAAAAGTCGGAGCAACATTTGGCGTGTGTTACAACTGCTGCAATATGAGAAAGATCTGTTTCGTTCTATCCAGCAGACAGTGACAAAACAGACGTAATCAAATAGAGAATCAACACCAGTCTCGAGTACTATTCGTATTAACAGCTATTTTCAGTATTAGCAAAGACATTTTGATTTTTCATTTAGCAAATTTTTTGACGTACTTAGATGAGGTAATGGATTCTGTAGCAGAAAGTAAAGCACGCAGTTAAAAGTCGGAGCAACATTTGGCGTGTGTTACAACTACTGCAATATGAGAAAGATCTGTTTCGTTCTATCCAGCAGACAGTGACAAAACAGACGTAATCAAATAGAGAATCAACAACAGTCTCGAGTACTATTCGTATTAACAGCTATTTTCAGTATTAGGCAAAGACATTTTGATTTTTCATTTAGCAAAACTTTTGACGTACTTAGATAAGGTAATGGATTCTGTAGCAAAAAGTAAAGCACGCAGTTAAAAGTCGGAGCAACATTTGGCGTGTGTTACAACTACTGCAATATGAGAAAGATCTATTTCGTTCTATCCAGCAGACAGTGACAAAACAGACGTAATCAAATAGAGAATCAACACCAGTCTCGAGTACTATTCGTATTAACAGCAATTTTCAGTATTAGGCAAAGACATTTTGATTTTTCATTTAGCAAAAGTTTTGACGTACTTAGATGAGGTGATGGATTCTGTAGCAGAAAGTAAAGCACGCAGTTAAAAGTCGGAGCAACATTTGGCGTGTGTTACATCTGCTGCAATATGAGAAAGATCTGTTTCGTTCTAACCAGCAGACAGTGACAAAACAGACGTAATCAAATAGAGAATCAACACCAGTCTCTAGTACTATTCGTATTAACAGCTATTTTCAGTACTAGGCAAAGACATTTTGATTTTTCATTTAGCAAAACTTTTGACGTACTTCGATCAGGTAATGGATTCTGTAGCAGAAAGTAAAGCACGCAGTTAAAAGTCGGAGCAACATTTGGCGTGTGTTACAACTGCTGCAATATGAGAGAGATCTGTTTCGTTCTATCCAGCAGACAGTGACAAAACAGACGTAATCAAATAGAGAATCAACACCAGTCTCGAGTACTATTCGTATTAACAGCTATTTTCAGTATTAGGCAAAGACATTTTGATTTTTCATTTAGCAAAACTTTTGACGTACTTAGATGAGGTAATGGATTCTGTAGCAGAAAGTAAAGCACGCAGTTAAAAGTCGGAGCAACATTTGGCGTGTGTTACAACTACTGCAATATGAGAAAGATCTGTTTCGTTCTATCCAGCAGACAGTGACAAAACAGACGTAATCAAATAGAGAATCAACACCAGTCTCGAGTACTATTCGTATTAACAGCTATTTTCAGTATTAGGCAAAGACATTTTGATTTTTCATTTAGCAAAACTTTTGACGTACTTAGATTAGGTAATGGATTCTGTAGCAGAAAGTAAAGCTTGCAGTTAAAAGTCGGAGCAACATTTGGCGTGTGTTACAACTGCTGCAATATGAGAAAGATCTGTTTCGTTCTATCCAGCAGACAGTGACAAAACAGACGTAATCAAATAGAGAATCAACACCAGTCTCGAGTACTATTCGTATTAACAGCTATTTTCAGTATTAGCAAAGACATTTTGATTTTTCATTTAGCAAAACTTTTGACGTACTTAGATGAGGTAATCGAATCTGTAGCAGAAAGTAAAGCACGCAGTTAAAAGTCGGAACAACATTTGGCGTGTGTTACAACTACTGCAATATGAGAAAGATCTGTTTCGCTCTAACCAGCAGACAGTGACAAAACAGACGTAATCAAATAGAGAATCAACACCAGTCTCGAGTACTATTCGTATTAACAGCTATTTTCAGTATTAGGCAAAGACATTTTGATTTTTCATTTAGCAAAACTTTTGATGTACTTAGATGAGGTAATGGATTCTGTAGCACAAATTAAAGCACGCAGTTGAAAGTCGGAGCAACATTTGGCGTGTGTTACAACTACTGCAATATGAGAAAGATCTGTTTCGTTCTATCCAGCAGACAGTGACAAAACAGACGTAATCAAATAGAGAATCAACACCAGTCTCGAGTACTATTCGTATTAACAGCTATTTTCAGTATTAGGCAAAGACATTTTGATTTTTCATTTAGCAAAACTTTTGACGTACTTAGATGAGGTAATGGATTCTGTAGCAGAAAGTAAAGCACGCAGTTAAAAGTCGGAGCAACATTTGGCGTGTGTTACAACTACTGCAATATGAGAAAGATCTGTTTCGTTCTATCCAGCAGACAGTGACAAAACAGACGTAATCAAATAGAGAATCAACACCAGTCTCGAGTACTATTCGTATTAACAGCTATTTTCAGTATTAGGCAAAGACATTTTGATTTTTCATTTAGCAAAACTTTTGACGTACTTAGATGAGGTAATGGATTCTGTAGCAGAAAGTAAAGCACGCAGTTAAAAGTCGGAGCAACATTTGGCGTGTGTTACAACTACTGCAATATGAGAAAGATCTGTTTCGTTCTATCCAGCAGACAGTGACAAAACAGACGTAATGAAATAGAGAATCAACACCAGTCCCGAGTACTATTCGTATTAACAGCTATTTTCAGTATTAGGCAAAGACATTTTGATTTTTCATTTAGCAAAACTTTTGACGTACTTAGATGAGGTAATGGATTCTGTAGCAGAAAGTAAAGCACGCAGTTAAAAGTCGGAGCAACATTTAGCGTGTGTTACAACTACTGCAATATGAGAAAGATCTGTTTCGTTCTATCCAGCAGACAGTGACAAAACAGACGTAATCAAATAGAGAATCAACACCAGTCTCGAGTACTATTCGTATTAACAGCTATTTTCAGTATTAGCAAAGACATTTTGATTTTTCATTTAGCAAAACTTTTGACGTACTTAGATGAGGTAATGGATTCTGTAGCAGAAAGTAAAGCACGCAGTTAAAAGTCGGAGCAACATTTGGCGTGTGTTACAACTACTGCAATATGAGAGAGATCTGTTTCGTTCTATCCAGCAGACAGTGACAAAACAGACGTAATCAAATAGAGAATCAACACCAGTCTCGAGTACTATTCGTATTAACAGCTATTTTCAGTATTAGGCAAAGACATTTTGATTTTTCATTTAGCAAAACTTTTGACGTACTTAGATGAGGTAATGGATTCTGTAGCAGAAAGTAAAGCACGCAGTTAAAAGTCGGAGCAACATTTGGCGTGTGTTACAACTACTGCAATATGAGAAAGATCTGTTTCGTTCTATCCAGCAGACAGTGACAAAACAGACGTAATCAAATAGAGAATCAACACCAGTCTCGAGTACTATTCGTATTAACAGCTATTTTCAGTATTAGGCAAAGACATTTTGATTTTTCATTTAGCAAAACTTTTGACGTACTTAGATGAGGTAATGGATTCTGTAGCAGAAAGTAAAGCACGCAGTTGAAAGTCGGAGCAACATTTGGCGTGTGTTACAACTACTGCAATATGAGAAAGATCTGTTTCGTTCTATCCAGCAGACAGTGACAAAACAGACGTAATCAAATAGAGAATCAACACCAGTCTCGAGTACTATTCGTATTAACAGCTATTTTCAGTATTAGCAAAGACATTTTGATTTTTCATTTAGCAAAACTTTTGACGTACTTAGATGAGGTAATGGATTCTGTAGCAGAAAGTAAAGCACGCAGTTAAAAGTCGGAGCAACATTTGGCGTGTGTTACAACTACTGCAATATGAGAAAGATCTGTTTCGTTCTATCCAGCAGACAGTGACAAAACAAACGTAATCAAATAGAGAATCAACACCAGTCTCGAGTTCTATTCGTATTAACAGCTATTTTCAGTATTAGGCAAAGACATTTTGATTTTTCATTTAGCAAAACTTTTGACGTACTTAGATGAGGTAATGGATTCTGTAGCAGAAAGTAAAGCACGCAGTCAAAAGTCGGAGCAACATTTGGCGTGTGTTACAACTACTGCAATATGAGAGAGATCTGTTTCGTTCTATCCAGCAGACAGTGACAAAACAGACGTAATCAAATAGAGAATCAACACCAGTCTCGAGTACTATTCGTATTAACAGCTATTTCCAGTATTAGGCAAAGACATTTTGATTTTTCAATTAGCAAAACTTTTGACGTACTTAGATGAGGTAATGGATTCTGTAGCAGAAAGTAAAGCACGCAGTTAAAAGTCGGAGCAACATTTGGCGTGTGTTACAACTACTGCAAAAAAGAAAGATCTGTTTCGTTCTATCCAGCAGACAGTGACAAAACAGACGTAATCAAATAGAGAATCAACACCAGTCTCGAGTACTATTCGTATTAACAGCTATTTTCAGTATTAGGCAAAGACATTTTGATTTTTCATTTAGCAAAACTTTTGACGTACTTAGATGAGGTAATGGATTCTGTAGCAGAAAGTAAAGCACGCAGTTAAAAGTCGGAGCAACATTTGGCGTGTGTTACAACTACTGCAATATGAGAAAGATCTGTTTCGTTCTATCCAGCAGACAGTGACAAAACAGACGTAATCAAATAGAGAATCAACACCAGTCTCGAGTACTATTCGTATTAACAGCTATTTTCAGTATTAGGCAAAGACATTTTGATTTTTCATTTAGCAAAACTTTTGACGTACTTAGATGAGGTAATGGATTCTGTAGCAGAAAGTAAAGCACGCAGTCAAAAGTCGGAGCAACATTTGGCGTGTGTTACAACTACTGCAATATGAGAGAGATCTGTTTCGTTCTATCCAGCAGACAGTGACAAAACAGACGTAATCAAATAGAGAATCAACACCAGTCTCGAGTACTATTCGTATTAACAGCTATTTTCAGTATTAGGCAAAGACATTTTGATTTTTCAATTAGCAAAACTTTTGACGTACTTAGATGAGGTAATGGATTCTGTAGCAGAAAGTAAAGCACGCAGTTAGAAGTCGGAGCAACATTTGGCGTGTGCTACAACTGCTGCAATATGAGAAAGATCTGTTTCGTTCTATCCAGCAGACAGTGACAAAACAGACGTAATCAAATAGAGAATCAACACCAGTCTCGAGTACTATTCGTATTAACAGCTATTTTCAGTACTAGGCAAAGACATTTTGATTTTTCATTTAGCAAAACTTTTGACGTACTTATATGAGGTAATGGATTCTGTAGCAGAAAGTAAAGCACGCAGTTAAAAGTCGGAGCAACATTTGGCGTGTGTTACAACTACTGCAATATGACAAAGATCTGTTTCGTTCTATCCAGCAGACAGTGACAAAACAGACGTAATCAAATAGAGAATCAACTCCAGGCTCGAGTACTATTCGTATTAATAGCTATTTTCATTACTAGGCAAAGACATTTTGATTTTTCATTTAGCAAAACTTTTGACGTACTTAGATGAGGTAATGGATTCTGTAGCAAAAAGTAAAGCACGCAGTTAAAAGTCGGAGCAACATTTGGCGTGTGTTACAACTACTGCAGTATGAGAAAGATCTGTTTCGTTCTATCCAGCAGACAGTGACAAAACAGACGTAATCAAATAGAGAATCAACACCAGTCTCGAGTACTATTCGTATTAACAGCTATTTTCAGTATTAGGCAAAGACATTTTGATTTTTCATTTAGCAAAACTTTTGACGTACTTAGATGAGGTAATGGATTCTGTAGCAAAAAGTAAAGCACGCAGTTAGAAGTCGGAGCATCATTTGGCGTGTGCTACAACTGCTGCAATATGAGAAAGATCTGTTTCGTTCTATCCAGCAGACAGTGACAAAACAGACGTAATCAAATAGAGAATCAACACCAGTCTCGAGTACTATTCGTATTAACAGCTATTTTCAGTATTAGGCAAAGACATTTTGATTTTTCATTTAGCAAAACTTTTGACGTACTTAGATGAGGTAATGGATTCTGTAGCAGAAAGTAAAGCACGCAGTTAAAAGTCGGAGCAACATTTGGCGTGTGTTACAACTACTGCAATATGACAAAGATCTGTTTCGTTCTATCCAGCAGACAGTGACAAAACAGACGTAATCAAATAGAGAATCAACTCCAGGCTCGAGTACTATTCGTATTAATAGCTATTTTCATTACTAGGCAAAGACATTTTGATTTTTCATTTAGCAAAACTTTTGACGTACTTAGATGAGGTAATGGATTCTGTAGCAAAAAGTAAAGCACGCAGTTAGAAGTCGGAGCAACATTTGGCGTGTGCTACAACTGCTGCAATATGAGAAAGATCTGTTTCGTTCTATCCAGCAGACAGTGACAAAACAGACGTAATCAAATAGAGAATCAACACCAGTCTCGAGTACTATTCGTATTAACAGCTATTTTCAGTATTAGGCAAAGACATTTTGATTTTTCATTTAGCAAAACTTTTGACGTACTTAGATGAGGTAATGGATTCTGTAGCAGAAAGTAAAGCACGCAGTTAAAAGTCGGAGCAACATTTGGCGTGTGTTACAACTGCTGCAATATGAGAAAGATCTGTTTCGTTCTATCCAGCAGACAGTGAAAAAACAGACGTATGAAATAGAGAATCAACACCAGTCTCGAGTACTATTCGTATTAACAGCTATTTTCAGTACTAGGCAAAGACATTTTGATTTTTCATTTAGCAAAACTTTTGACGTACTTAGATGAGGTAATGGATTCTGTAGCAGAAAGTAAAGCACGCAGTTAAAAGTCGGAGCAACATTTAGCGTGTGTTACAATTACTGCAATATGAGAAAGATTTGTTTCGTTCTATCCAGCAGACAGTGACAAAACAGACGTAATCAAATAGAGAATCAACACCAGTCTCGAGTACTATTCGTATTAACAGCTATTTTCAGTATTAGGCAAAGACATTTTGATTTTTCATTTAGCAAAACTTTTGACGTACTTAGATGAGGTAATGGATTCTGTAGCAGAAAGTAAAGCACGCAGTTAAAAGTCGGAGCAACATTTGGCGTGTGTTACAACTACTGCAATATGACAAAGATCTGTTTCGTTCTATCCAGCAGACAGTGACAAAACAGACGTAATCAAATAGAGAATCAACTCCAGGCTCGAGTACTATTCGTATTAATAGCTATTTTCATTACTAGGCAAAGACATTTTGATTTTTCATTTAGCAAAACTTTTGACGTACTTAGATGAGGTAATGGATTCTGTAGCAAAAAGTAAAGCACGCAGTTAGAAGTCGGAGCAACATTTGGCGTGTGCTACAACTGCTGCAATATGAGAAAGATCTGTTTCGTTCTATCCAGCAGACAGTGACAAAACAGACGTAATCAAATAGAGAATCAACACCAGTCTCGAGTACTATTCGTATTAACAGCTATTTTCAGTATTAGGCAAAGACATTTTGATTTTTCATTTAGCAAAACTTTTGACGTACTTAGATGAGGTAATGGATTCTGTAGCAGAAAGTAAAGCACGCAGTTAAAAGTCGGAGCAACATTTGGCGTGTGTTACAACTACTGCAATATGACAAAGATCTGTTTCGTTCTATCCAGCAGACAGTGACAAAACAGACGTAATCAAATAGAGAATCAACTCCAGGCTCGAGTACTATTCGTATTAATAGCTATTTTCATTACTAGGCAAAGACATTTTGATTTTTCATTTAGCAAAACTTTTGACGTACTTAGATGAGGTAATGGATTCTGTAGCAGAAAGTAAAGCACGCAGTTAGAAGTCGGAGCAACATTTGGCGTGTGCTACAACTGCTGCAATATGACAAAGATCTGTTTCGTTCTATCCAGCAGACAGTGACAAAACAGACGTAATCAAATAGAGAATCAACACCAGTCTCGAGTACTATTCGTATTAACAGCTATTTTCAGTATTAGGCAAAGACATTTTGATTTTTCATTTAGCAAAACTTTTGACGTACTTAGATGAGGTAATGGATTCTGTAGCAGAAAGTAAAGCACGCAGTTAAAAGTCGGAGCAACATTTGGCGTGTGTTACAACTACTGCAATATGACAAAGATCTGTTTCGTTCTATCCAGCAGACAGTGACAAAACAGACGTAATCAAATAGAGAATCAACTCCAGGCTCGAGTACTATTCGTATTAATAGCTATTTTCATTACTAGGCAAAGACATTTTGATTTTTCATTTAGCAAAACTTTTGACGTACTTAGATGAGGTAATGGATTCTGTAGCAAAAAGTAAAGCACGCAGTTAGAAGTCGGAGCAACATTTGGCGTGTGCTACAACTGCTGCAATATGAGAAAGATCTGTTTCGTTCTATCCAGCAGACAGTGACAAAACAGACGTAATCAAATAGAGAATCAACACCAGTCTCGAGTACTATTCGTATTAACAGCTATTTTCAGTATTAGGCAAAGACATTTTGATTTTTCATTTAGCAAAACTTTTGACGTACTTAGATGAGGTAATGGATTCTGTAGCAGAAAGTAAAGCACGCAGTTAAAAGTCGGAGCAACATTTGGCGTGTGTTACAACTGCTGCAATATGAGAAAGATCTGTTTCGTTCTATCCAGCAGACAGTGAAAAAACAGACGTATGAAATAGAGAATCAACACCAGTCTCGAGTACTATTCGTATTAACAGCTATTTTCAGTACTAGGCAAAGACATTTTGATTTTTCATTTAGCAAAACTTTTGACGTACTTAGATGAGGTAATGGATTCTGTAGCAGAAAGTAAAGCACGCAGTTAAAAGTCGGAGCAACATTTAGCGTGTGTTACAATTACTGCAATATGAGAAAGATTTGTTTCGTTCTATCCAGCAGACAGTGACAAAACAGACGTAATCAAATAGAGAATCAACACCAGTCTCGAGTACTATTCGTATTAACAGCTATTTTCAGTATTAGGCAAAGACATTTTGATTTTTCATTTAGCAAAACTTTTGACGTACTTAGATGAGGTAATGGATTCTGTAGCAGAAAGTAAAGCACGCAGTTAAAAGTCGGAGCAACATTTAGCGTGTGTTACAACTGCTGCAATATGAGTAAGATCTGTTTCGTTCTATCCAGCAGTCAGTGACAAAACAGACGTAATCAAATAGAGAATCAACACCAGTCTCGAGTACTATTCGTATTAACAGCTATTTTCAGTATTACGCAAAGACATTTTGATTTTTCATTTAGCAAAACTTTTGACGTACTTAGATGAGGTAATGGATTCTGTAGCAGAAAGTAAAGCACGCAGTTAAAAGTCGGAGCAACATTTGGCGTGTGTTACAACTGCTGCAATATGAGAAAGATCTGTTTCGTTCTATCCAGCAGTCAGTGACAAAACAGACGTAATCAAATAGAGAATTAACACCAGTCTCGAGTACTATTCGTATTAACAGCTATTTTCAGTGTTAGGCAAAGACATTTTGATTTTTCATTTAGCTAAACTTTTGACGTACTTAGATGAGGTAATGGATTCTGTAGCAGAAAGTAAAGCACGCAGTTAAAAGTCGGAGCAACATTTGGCGTGTGTTACAACTGCTGCAATATGAGAAAGATCTGTTTCGTTCTATCCAGCAGACAGTGACAAAACAGACGTAATCAAATAGAGAATCATCACCAGTCTCGAGTACTATTCGTATTAACAGCTATTTTCAGTATTAGGCAAAGACATTTTGATTTTTCATTTAGCAAAACTTTTGACGTACTGAGATGAGGTAATGGATTCTGTAGCAGAAAGTAAAGCACGCAGTTAAAAGTCGGAGCAACATTTGGCGTGTGTCACAACTGCTGCAATATGAGACAGATCTGTTTCGTTCTATCCAGCAGTCAGTGACAAAACAGACGTAATCAAATAGAGAATCAACACCAGTCTCGAGTACTATTCGTGTTAACAGCTATTTTCAGTATTAGGCAAAGACTTTTGATTTTCCATTTAGCAAAACTTTTGACGTACTTAGATGAGGTAATGGATTCTGTAGCAGAAAGTAAAGCACGCAGTTAAAAGTCGGAGCAACATTTGGCGTGTGTTACAACTACTGCAATATAAGACAGATCTGTTTCGTTCTATCCAGCAGACAGTGACAAAACAGACGTAATCAAATAGAGAATCAACTCCAGGGTCGAGTACTATTCGTATTAATAGCTATTTTCATTACTAGGCAAAGACATTTTGATTTTTCATTTAGCAAAACTTTTGACGTACTTAGATGAGGTAATGGATTCTGTAGCAAAAAGTAAAGCACGCAGTTAAAAGTCGGAGCAACATTTGGCGTGTGTTACAACTACTGCAATATGAGAAAGATCTGTTTCGTTCTATCCAGCAGACAGTGACAAAACAGACGTAATCAAATAGAGAATCATCACCAGTCTCGAGTACTATTCGTATTAACAGCTATTTTCAGTATTAGGCAAAGACATTTTGATTTTTCATTTAGCAAAACTTTTGACGTCCTTAGATGAGGTAATGGATTCTGTAGCAGAAAGTAAAGCACGCAGTTAAAAGTCGGAGCAACATTTGGCGTGTATTACAACTGCTGCAATATGAGAAAGATCTGTTTCGTTCTATCCAGCAGTCAGTGACAAAACAGACGTAATCAAATAGAGAATCAACACCAGTCTCGAGTACTATTCGTATTAACAGCTATTTTCAGTATTAGGCAAAGACATTTTGATTTTTCATTTAGCAAAACTTTTGACGTACTGAGATGAGGTAATGGATTCTGTAGCAGAAAGTAAAGCACGCAGTTAAAAGTCGGAGCAACATTTGGCGTGTGTCACAACTGCTGCAATATGAGAAAGATCTGTTTCGTTCTATCCAGCAGACAGTGACAAAACAGACGTAATCAAATAGAGAATCAACACCAGTCTCGAGTACTATTCGTATTAACAGCTATTTTCAGTATTAGGCAAAGACATTTTGATTTTTCATTTAGCAAAACTTTTGACGTACTTAGATGAGGTAATGGATTCTGTAGCAGAAAGTAAAGCACGCAGTTAAAAGTCGGAGCAACATTTAGCGTGTGTTACAACTGCTGCAATATGAGTAAGATCTGTTTCGTTCTATCCAGCAGTCAGTGACAAAACAGACGTAATCAAATAGAGAATCAACACCAGTCTCGAGTACTATTCGTATTAACAGCTATTTTCAGTATTAGGCAAAGACATTTTGATTTTTCATTTAGCAAAACTTTTGACGTACTTAGATGAGGTAATGGATTCTGTAGCAGAAAGTAAAGCACGCAGTTAAAAGTCGGAGCAACATTTAGCGTGTGTTACAACTGCTGCAATATGAGAAAGATTTGTTTCGTTCTATCCAGCAGACAGTGACAAAACAGACGTAATCAAATAGAGAATCAACACCAGTCTCGAGTACTATTCGTATTAACAGCTATTTTCAGTATTAGGCAAAGACATTTTGATTTTTCATTTAGCAAAACTTTTGACGTACTTAGATGAGGTAATGGATTCTGTAGCAGAAAGTAAAGCACGCAGTTAAAAGTCGGAGCAACATTTAGCGTGTGTTACAACTGCTGCAATATGAGTAAGATCTGTTTCGTTCTATCCAGCAGTCAGTGACAAAACAGACGTAATCAAATAGAGAATCAACACCAGTCTCGAGTACTATTCGTATTAACAGCTATTTTCAGTATTACGCAAAGACATTTTGATTTTTCATTTAGCAAAACTTTTGACGTACTTAGATGAGGTAATGGATTCTGTAGCAGAAAGTAAAGCACGCAGTTAAAAGTCGGAGCAACATTTGGCGTGTGTTACAACTGCTGCAATATGAGAAAGATCTGTTTCGTTCTATCCAGCAGTCAGTGACAAAACAGACGTAATCAAATAGAGAATTAACACCAGTCTCGAGTACTATTCGTATTAACAGCTATTTTCAGTGTTAGGCAAAGACATTTTGATTTTTCATTTAGCTAAACTTTTGACGTACTTAGATGAGGTAATGGATTCTGTAGCAGAAAGTAAAGCACGCAGTTAAAAGTCGGAGCAACATTTGGCGTGTGTTACAACTGCTGCAATATGAGAAAGATCTGTTTCGTTCTATCCAGCAGACAGTGACAAAACAGACGCAATCAAATAGAGAATCATCACCAGTCTCGAGTACTATTCGTATTAACAGCTATTTTCAGTATTACGCAAAGACATTTTGATTTTTCATTTAGCAAAACTTTTGACGTACTGAGATGAGGTAATGGATTCTGTAGCAGAAAGTAAAGCACGCAGTTAAAAGTCGGAGCAACATTTGGCGTGTGTCACAACTGCTGCAATATGAGACAGATCTGTTTCGTTCTATCCAGCAGTCAGTGACAAAACAGACGTAATCAAATAGAGAATCAACACCAGTCTCGAGTACTATTCGTGTTAACAGCTATTTTCAGTATTAGGCAAAGACTTTTGATTTTCCATTTAGCAAAACTTTTGACGTACTTAGATGAGGTAATGGATTCTGTAGCAGAAAGTAAAGCACGCAGTTAAAAGTCGGAGCAACATTTGGCGTGTGTCACAACTGCTGCAATATGAGACAGATCTGTTTCGTTCTATCCAGCAGTCAGTGACAAAACAGACGTAATCAAATAGAGAATCAACACCAGTCTCGAGTACTATTCGTGTTAACAGCTATTTTCAGTATTAGGCAAAGACTTTTGATTTTCCATTTAGCAAAACTTTTGACGTACTTAGATGAGGTAATGGATTCTGTAGCAGAAAGTAAAGCACGCAGTTAAAAGTCGGAGCAACATTTGGCGTGTGTTACAACTACTGCAATATAAGACAGATCTGTTTCGTTCTATCCAGCAGACAGTGACAAAACAGACGTAATCAAATAGAGAATCAACTCCAGGGTCGAGTACTATTCGTATTAATAGCTATTTTCATTACTAGGCAAAGACATTTTGATTTTTCATTTAGCAAAACTTTTGACGTACTTAGATGAGGTAATGGATTCTGTAGCAAAAAGTAAAGCACGCAGTTAAAAGTCGGAGCAACATTTGGCGTGTGTCACAACTGCTGCAATATGAGAAAGATCTGTTTCGTTCTATCCAGCAGACAGTGACAAAACAGACGTAATCAAATAGAGAATCATCACCAGTCTCGAGTACTATTCGTATTAACAGCTATTTTCAGTATTAGGCAAAGACATTTTGATTTTTCATTTAGCAAAACTTTTGACGTACTTAGATGAGGTAATGGATTCTGTAGCAAAAAGTAAAGCACGCAGTTAAAAGTCGGAGCAACATTTGGCGTGTGTCACAACTGCTGCAATATGAGAAAGATCTGTTTCGTTCTATCCAGCAGACAGTGACAAAACAGACGTAATCAAATAGAGAATCATCACCAGTCTCGAGTACTATTCGTATTAACAGCTATTTTCAGTATTAGGCAAAGACATTTTGATTTTTCATTTAGCAAAACTTTTGACGTACTTAGATGAGGTAATGGATTCTGTAGCAAAAAGTAAAGCACGCAGTTAAAAGTCGGAGCAACATTTGGCGTGTGTCACAACTGCTGCAATATGAGAAAGATCTGTTTCGTTCTATCCAGCAGACAGTGACAAAACAGACGTAATCAAATAGAGAATCATCACCAGTCTCGAGTACTATTCGTATTAACAGCTATTTTCAGTATTAGGCAAAGACATTTTGATTTTTCATTTAGCAAAACTTTTGACGTACTTAGATGAGGTAATGGATTCTGTAGCAGAAAGTAAAGCACGCAGTTAAAAGTCGGAGCAACATTTGGCGTGTGTTACAACTACTGCAATATAAGACAGATCTGTTTCGTTCTATCCAGCAGACAGTGACAAAACAGACGTAATCAAATAGAGAATCAACTCCAGGGTCGAGTACTATTCGTATTAATAGCTATTTTCATTACTAGGCAAAGACATTTTGATTTTTCATTTAGCAAAACTTTTGACGTACTGAGATGAGGTAATGGATTCTGTAGCAGAAAGTAAAGCACGCAGTTAAAAGTCGGAGCAACATTTGGCGTGTGTCACAACTGCTGCAATATAAGACAGATCTGTTTCGTTCTATCCAGCAGACAGTGACAAAACAGACGCAATCAAATAGAGAATCATCACCAGTCTCGAGTACTATTCGTATTAACAGCTATTTTCAGTATTAGGCAAAGACATTTTGATTTTTCATTTAGCAAAACTTTTGACGTACTGAGATGAGGTAATGGATTCTGTAGCAGAAAGTAAAGCACGCAGTTAAAAGTCGGAGCAACATTTGGCGTGTGTCACAACTGCTGCAATATGAGACAGATCTGTTTCGTTCTATCCAGCAGTCAGTGACAAAACAGACGTAATCAAATAGAGAATCAACACCAGTCTCGAGTACTATTCGTGTTAACAGCTATTTTCAGTATTAGGCAAAGACTTTTGATTTTCCATTTAGCAAAACTTTTGACGTACTTAGATGAGGTAATGGATTCTGTAGCAGAAAGTAAAGCACGCAGTTAAAAGTCGGAGCAACATTTGGCGTGTGTTACAACTACTGCAATATAAGACAGATCTGTTTCGTTCTATCCAGCAGACAGTGACAAAACAGACGTAATCAAATAGAGAATCAACTCCAGGGTCGAGTACTATTCGTATTAATAGCTATTTTCATTACTAGGCAAAGACATTTTGATTTTTCATTTAGCAAAACTTTTGACGTACTTAGATGAGGTAATGGATTCTGTAGCAAAAAGTAAAGCACGCAGTTAAAAGTCGGAGCAACATTTGGCGTGTGTTACAACTACTGCAATATGAGAAAGATCTGTTTCGTTCTATCCAGCAGACAGTGACAAAACAGACGTAATCAAATAGAGAATCATCACCAGTCTCGAGTACTATTCGTATTAACAGCTATTTTCAGTATTAGGCAAAGACATTTTGATTTTTCATTTAGCAAAACTTTTGACGTCCTTAGATGAGGTAATGGATTCTGTAGCAGAAAGTAAAGCACGCAGTTAAAAGTCGGAGCAACATTTGGCGTGTATTACAACTGCTGCAATATGAGAAAGATCTGTTTCGTTCTATCCAGCAGTCAGTGACAAAACAGACGTAATCAAATAGAGAATCAACACCAGTCTCGAGTACTATTCGTATTAACAGCTATTTTCAGTATTAGGCAAAGACATTTTGATTTTTCATTTAGCAAAACTTTTGACGTACTGAGATGAGGTAATGGATTCTGTAGCAGAAAGTAAAGCACGCAGTTAAAAGTCGGAGCAACATTTGGCGTGTGTCACAACTGCTGCAATATGAGAAAGATCTGTTTCGTTCTATCCAGCAGACAGTGACAAAACAGACGTAATCAAATAGAGAATCAACACCAGTCTCGAGTACTATTCGTATTAACAGCTATTTTCAGTATTAGGCAAAGACATTTTGATTTTTCATTTAGCAAAACTTTTGACGTACTTAGATGAGGTAATGGATTCTGTAGCAGAAAGTAAAGCACGCAGTTAAAAGTCGGAGCAACATTAGAGAGACAAAATACGCTGAAAATTAAAGATTGAAGAAAGGTGTACCGTCTAGCTTGTCTATTGTCTTTATTGGTTTTATGTTTCCTATGTCTAATTTTATATCACAAATGAGAAAGTTATAAGCTAACAGGCATGAAAGAGTGTACACTATCTGAGGATTTCTTACTCTCCAGTTTCAAATAATCCCAAACAGTATTAATTGTGAAACCGGCAGACTGGGAGCAGGAGAGACACCACAGAATATTTTGATTTCCACTGTCATGAATATAGGTCTGACAGCTTCCATTAAAAAATAGACTCGTTTGAATTCCACAGAGCGAAATACAGTAACGTGCGATTCAAACATGCTGCGTGAAGGGACGTGGCCCTGAACTTTGCCACACTTAGGACCAAATAAAATAGTCAGTAAAATTCTTCTGCGTTTGAGGCCGGATTGTCAGTTATAAAATTCTTACGTTTCTGCGACAATTGCAAGATGCCTTCCTCAGGATGTATTGCTAAGTGCTGAATGAACACTGGTTTTGTTACTTATATGCTGTGGAGGAATGTTGTCATTGGATATGAGGTTAAGGTGGAAATTTAGAGAACCAGCATTTGAGGTTGACTGCAGTACAATTTTACTGCCGCCAACTTATATTTCGCGGAAAGACCACAAAAATAAGATAAGAGAGATTAGGGCTCGTCCAGAGGCATATAGGCAGTCATTTTTCCCTCGTTCTGTTTGGGAGTGGAACAAGGAGAGAAGATGCTAGTTGTGGTACGAGATACCCTCCGCTATGCACCGTACGGTGGATTGCGGAGTATGTATGTAGATGTAGATGTAGAAGGAGGAAGGGTACTACTGTGTCCAGGCTAAGCGCCTGCATCTCTCGCTTCCCGCGAAGCAGACCGGTACAGCGGGCCCCGGACCAAATAGGGGTCAGCCTGGCCGGTCGCCCCGGAAACACAGACGCTTCGCAGAGACCACCAGGAGGCGTCCACGGCGCCGCAAGAGATCGCTACAGCCGCGGACCTCTTTCCTTCCGCTCGACACGTGACTGCAAATAGAGCCAGCCATGTCCATGCGCCAAGCAGTATTTAGGCTGGCGCAAGTTCACGCCGAGCGAGCCCACAGGTGTCATCGTAGCCGCCGCGTCATCGTCCACCGCCGCCAGCGTACCGGAGCCATCCTCGCAGGACCTCTACTCATCCTCGGACTCAGGTGACGGCAATGTGGACTCCGCGCTGCTCTTCACGAGACGCCCGGGACTTGGTTTGGTGAAGCTGTATGGTTACTACACACAGTTTATGTTTGGAAGCATCTCTGATTTAGTTATTGGTAGGCTTGGAGGATTAGTCCTTCTTCACGAATATTGTTTCGTATATTTTGAAGAAAGACTTTAGTTTAAATAAAATCACTATAACTCACACTCTGAGATTTTCCTATTCGCGGACGGCGGATATATTAGGTATTAGGTGTTATTGGTCTTTGCATTGCATGTTGCATTGGCGGAAATAGGCGTATTCCTTTGGAGTTTCCTTTATTGCTTGCTATTGCTACGAACAACAAAGTAAAAGACGTTCTGCGCTCGACGGAAGATACAATTGAGAAGTTTCATGCCAGCGGAGTTTATGAAATCGGGTGCGAATGTGGACTGGTGTATGTAGGTGAGACTAGGTGTCCAATAAGCGCAAGGTTATCTGAACGCCAGATGCAACACGAGATACAACAAATCAGCGGATGCAGAAATCCAGGAAAGGTGCCGGATGGAGATCGAATTTTGAGAGGCCCGCGTGCTGACGACACAGTCGTTTTTGAGAAGGAAGGTCAGAGAAGATATAGAAATAGCCAAGCGACCCGGCACCATGAATAGAGAAGAAGGGTACCGAGTTCGAGCGTCTTGGCTGCCAGCAGTGACAGCTTCGCGGAAGTACAGCTCTCGCAAAGCAACAGGCGCGCGGTAGGCCACAGCGGCGGAGGGTACACACAGTGCTGACGCGCCCTACTCCATACTACTTTGTGCTCAGCTTCCTATTCGCCGATTTCCACCAATGACAAGCAATATAGGAAACACCAATGGAAAACGCCTATTTCCAGCAATGACAACAAGCAATGCAAAGCCCAAAAAAGTTCACCTAATACCCATCCTCCTCTGCCTCAAATCCAATGACACCACTCCTCCATAGTATATGAGTAACCAAAGTAGTGCTCATTCATCAGTTAGCAATACACCTTGAGGAAGACGTCTTGCAATCGTCGCCGAAGAGTCGGAATTTTATAGCCGACGTTGCGGCCTCAAACCCACAGGAATTTTACTGACTGTGACAATGGCCGCGGAAGCCTGGGTTGAAATTTAACGAACCTGTGTGGGCAGGAGATCTACGGAAACATCAGGCAGTTTGAATCACTGATGCTGAAAAGAGGCAAACTGCTCAATGATATTGCGACCCTGAAGAGATGCAGGGACACCAATGTTGTGCTAAAATTTCTACGGCTGACGTCCCACATAAAATCGAATAAGACCGGGATATCTGTATACAAGCCAGCAAAGCTTTGTTTCTGGAAAGGATCCGCCACATCTGTTGCAGTCTCTACGTGAACAACATGAAACTGTGTGAGCTGCATCTCTTTCTGGGTGGAAAACGGGATGAGGATGATTGAGAGAAAGTCGACAGGTTAAACCTCCAACAAGCCACGAGATCAAATGAACAAATGAAATACCGCCAGCCGCCAGTTCGACAAATTGCAACGGAAAACAACTGATGAAGGACCGATTCGGGACACGCGGCCAACAGTGGTAAACATCTCCAGCCACACCTTGAGCGATGCAGTCACAGAAATTCTGGCTAATGGGATGCACTATGCAATCGCACCCTAATTAGTACCGAAAGAAGACATCATCGAATCACCTGGGGTTCGGTTCGTCGTCTACCACAATCTTAGGCATAGAAGCACCGACAAGAAACAGTAGGAGTCTAATCTCACGCAAAGCCTCCGAAGCAAAACATCATTAAGGAGGAACGTCATGCCATCAAGGAGCTGAGGGACAACCCTCAGATAGTGGTAATACAGGCGGACAAGGGAAATGCCACCGTAGTGTTGGACACAATAGATTACGACAAGTGGGTGGAAGTTCTTTTGAGTGAACCCATTTACCATAAACCTATGGGAGATCCGACGACCAAGATAATGAAATCCACGCAAGCGCTGATGAAGCAAACTAGGATGAATTTTGACACGACCTGAAGACTCATTCCACAATTGGCACAGGGATCATGAATATATGGTATACCAAAGGTCCACAATGAACAGTTTCCTCTACAGCCGATAGTGAGTACTATTAACTCACCGACCTACAAACTAGCGAAAGAACAGGCTCCGAAACTTAGACATCTAGTGAGCCACAGAGATTCATACATCAAGGACTTCACCAATTTTTTAGCACCTTTGAACGAAAAGCGTGTCTCGGGTACGGATCTGATGGTCAGTTTCGACTTGAAGTCCTTATTCACGAATGTACCAGTAATGGAGGAATGCATGGCATCTGATATCTGCGGGCTAGTGCTCCACTGTTTAACAACCACCTATTTCAGGTGGAAAGGGAATATCTATGAACAGATGGAAGGTGTTGCTGAGGGTTCCCCTCTATCGCCTGTCCCAACAGACAGTTTTATGCAAGCGTTCGAAGTAACAGCACTCCAGTCCGCACCATTGCGCCCTGAATGCTGGCTACCATATGTTGACGACACCTTTGTCATTTCGCCACACGGAGAAGAAGAGCTTCAGAACTTCCATCAATATCTGAATCTGCACCACAGGAAAATTCACTGTACCGTGGAGATTGAAAAGAACGAGGTATTGCCTTTTCTCGACGTGAAAGGTTATCGTAAGCCTGAGGGGAAGCTTGGACACACGGACAGGTACTTGCAAGCATCCTCCCACCATCATCCTGCGGAAAAGAAATCGGCCCTGCAAAACTTCAACTAAGAGAGCCTACAGGATCAGTGATGAACACACTCTCAAAACTGAACTACAGAACCTCAGATCCATTTTGGGAGCTAATGGCTATGACATAAGGATGATACATAAACCTATGGCGCGGAAGGAGAACAGCAGTGGGAAATGCAGAACGAAGCGCGGAACACCGTTCTGCTATCATACGTACAAGGGGTTACTGAACGTCTGGGCCAAATTCTCCGTCGGGCAGGTGTTAAGCCGGTTTTTCGTGGCAACAACAAAATAAAAGACGTTATGGACTCGACGAAAGGTACAATTGACAAATTCCATACCGCTGGAGTTTATGAAATCGGGTGCGAATGTGGACAAGCGTGTGTAGGTGAGACTGGGCGTCCAATAAATACAAGGTTATCTGAACACAAGAGATATATCCGTTTCAAACAATACAACAAATGGCTCTGAGCACTATGGGACTTAACAGCTATGGTCATCAGTCCCCTAGAACTTAGAACTACTTAAACCTAATTAACCTAAGGGCATCACACAACACCCAGTCATCACGAGGCAGAGAAAATCCCTGACCCCGCCGGGAATCGAACCCGGGAGCCCGGGCGCGGGAAGCGAGAACGCTACCGCACGACCACGACCTGCGGACAATACAACAAATTAGTGATGGAAGAAAACCAGGAACAGTGCTGGATGAAGATCGAATTTCAAGAACCAACGTATAGCCAAGCGACCCGGCAACATGAATAGAGAAGGCTGGTACCGACTTCTGGCATCTTGGCTGCCAGCAGTGAGAGCTTTGCGGAAGGACAGCTCCTGCAGAGCAACAGGCGCGTGGCAGGCCACAGTGGTGGAGGGCACTCACAAGGCTGACGCATCCTAGTCGATACTAGGTAGTTAGTAAACAACACTTCGCTGCAGTCACCGCTCAGTTTCCTGTTCGGCGAAATACACCAATGGAAAGCAGTAAAGGAAACTCCTATTTCCGCCAGTGACAACATGCAATGCAAAGCCCAATAAAAGAACACCTAATACCATTCCTCCTCGCCATCAAATCCCATGACAGCACTCCTTCATAGTATACAAGTAACCAGACTGGCACTCATTCTGCACTTAGCAGTGCACCCTAAGGAAGGCGTCTTGCAATAGTCCCCGAAACGTCGGAGTTTTGTAGCTGACAATGTGGCCTCAAATTCAGATGAATTTTATTGACTGTGACCACGACCGCGGAAGCTTACGTTTACACCAAATAACATGTCTCACATTTCCCTCGAACGTGTATGTTTTATATATCAAACTCTTCTGAAAGATGTGTTCTGCAAAATGAACTTCGAAATAAACATATTTTTAAAAAAATATTATTTGTAGCAATGTATATGAAACGAGATTTTATTAGGCCCACGGCTGAAGGTAACACAATAAGCAGCGTAATGAATAATCGATTAAATTTCGGGCATGCAGCCACGCAAATATAATTTCCTCCACTGAGAGTGAGTCACAAGATTGACGACAAGATGCCAAGCGCAGCCTTATATGTTCCACCGCGGTGGTACTGCGCATGGATGTCACAGATGCTGGTCGGCGGCAAAGACATACGCTTGCACACGCGCTGCCTGTGGCGGAGGCGTACAGACATTCGATTCGTTTATCGATGTATGATCGGCGGCGGTGACACGATGACGACTCCTGTGCAGTTTAATTACTCCAAGAGCCGGATTCCATGCTTTGTCCAAATTAAAACCATTATCTCTATTTATTAGATTATTAGCTACTCTAATCTCTATAGCTTCCTTGAAGACAGATTCCCAAAAAAAGAGGTGGATGTTAAAATCCGCTGGAATGCCCTGTATCAATACAGTGTTCGGCCACAGCTGACTTGTCTGGCTGTATGAAGCGTGTGTATCTTAGATGCTCCACACACACGCACCGTTCATGAGAGGTGTGTGGAGCATCGAAGGGCAGCGCTATGGTTGTCGGTTCACACATGTCATCAGTCACATCAGGGCAATGCCAGGAATCTTTGAAAGAGTTGGGCAGAACATCGTTTGATCATACCAAGGTTGTGTCGCGTCAGAGGGTCGCCAGTTCGCGCACCTGCTTTAAGTAAACAGTGTCGTAGCTACAAAAAAGGCCCTTTTCAGGGCCGACACAATTATTAAAACACTTCCTGTACGCGAAATAACAGCTGTTGACTGGTTTCTTCCCGGTACGTCTTATCATGTAACTACAATGGATGTGTAGGGGCCCCGGCGGATAAGCCCACTGGCTCCCAGAGTGGAAGGCTGACGCGCCACCACCAAGTGTGCTGACCGCCTTGGATACATCGGGATCTCCAGCAGGCAAAGCATTCGCAGTCGTGCGTTGCCCAGAGCAACTGCCAATAGGGCAATCCCGCAGCCAATCGGAGCGCGTGGTGCGAAGTTCCCGTAGTTTAAAAATGGTGCTTTGTCGACCTACACAACAGTATCAATTTTGCTTCCTACTGGCATCAGCTATGCGGAGTTAAAATTTCGTGACACAGTTTTTCTCCACTCAGTATAGAGTAACACAGCATTAACTGCCTCACATGGACGAATTTGTAAACCAGAACCTTCATGAGAGGTTTGTTGAAACAAGTAACAGATCCTGGTCTGTACCCACTGTTATTGTCCCAAATAAATCTTCACGTGGCGGCAAAACATATAGTTTATGTTGTCATTACCATTATTTATACCACTACACAATTTCATATGCTTACCATAATTTGGGACAATGTGGTTATTTCACAACTGTGGATCTACAAAGTAGATGCCAAAAAATGATGTGAAAACGTCTATCTTTATTCATACTGCCAGATACCTTTAGTGCTGAGAAGCATGCTAGCTGCTTTCCAGTATCTGTTCGAGAGTACGCTGCGAGTATTTAAACTGAATCAGTTCATAGCCCATTTAGATGATACTGTTGTGCTTTTTAAAGATTTCTGGGAACATATAGTGCGTTTACATGCAGTACAGTTAACCCTTCGCCTATAAAAGTGCCATTTTGGTTTGCAAGAAGTCCATTACTTGGGTAATATTACTAGCCAAAACATAATACACACCACAGTACGATTAGTTAGTCCTGTTAAATGTTTTCAGATAACCACTATAGTAAAGTAACTGCAGTCATATTTAGAGCTCGCCAATTTTTGTCGAAAATTCATTCCAAAAATTGCTGAAATTTTAAGAGTCTTTACTCAGTTATTGCAAATATGCTATAGTTTCATGATTTTCCGATTTTGAAATAGTATTTGTAAGACTAACAGATCTGTTGACCTCTAGTCCAGTTCTTGCCTTCCTGGATTACAAAAAATGATTTACACTGTCACGTGACTCCGGAAATTTACCTTAGGATGTATTTAAGTCAAGAGATAGATGGACCAGGACATCTTTTCGCTTATTTTGAGATAGCTCAGTGAAGCAGAAAAGAGTTATTCTGCTGCCGAGAAAGAGATGCAAGCAGAAATATATGGAGAAAGCTATTTTCAACGTTATTTATGTGGACAACACTTTAAAATAGTAACCAATCACGCAGCAATCAAATGCTTATTAGAACTTAAAATCAACTGATATGTTAATTATATGGACAATAAAAAACGTAGGATGAGTGCATCACATCTTCAGGTGTACGGTCAAATAGAACCAGTCCACTGACCAGTTGCAAGAACATTAATGTACTGTGCCAACTCTCATCATAGTGGCTATAACACTCTCGTTCCAGGTGTCATAGAGCTTACGTATGTTATCCCCGATGACTTTTTTCGGTCAGAAGTTTAAGCTTTGTAAGCCCAACAGAAAAGAATATATCATCTGTGAAACCTTTCTCTCAGACATTGAATTCTAATTGATCTCAGGTGGAGAAGATGAACACCAAGGGTTTGCAATGTCAGAGAACGACACAATACGAAAGCGGTGTTACTAAAGTATCATGTTTGACATCAGGGACCATTTCGAGTGATCAAAATGATGCCATCCGTCAGCTTCAAATTACAACTCCATGCCACAGTAGTACACATAAATTGCATTCGTCCTTTTTAAGATAACCAGGGATGCTCTGCCGCCTCTTAAGCAGTGTCTTCAGGAGGAGAGACGGGGAGTATCTGACGAAAAGGGAAAGGAGGCCAAGTTTTGCCAAAAAAAGCAGAACAATTCTACAACTACAGAAGCCTTGAGCAAGAATAATAAATTAACAACAGAATTCTTCCAAATAGTAGGTCTGCGTTGGTTACACCCCACAATAAACTCAGTAGTTACTGTTTTTATAATGTTAATGGTCAATAATACCCCATATTATATTTCTGGACACACTACTCTAACTGAAGCTACCACCCTGAATATCATTAAAGCACTGAAACACCTACCCTGTGCACCTGTTGAAGTTCTACTGACTGAATGCTTGGCCTATTAATTTGACCTACACTATGTAATCAAAAGTATCCGGACACCCCCAAAAACATACGTTATTCACATTAGGTACATTGTGCTGCCAACTACCGCAAGGTACTCCTATCAGCGACCTCAGTAGTCATTAGACATCGTGAGAGAGCAGAATGGGGCGCTTCCCGAAACTCACGGACTTCCAACGTGGTCAGCTGATTGGGCGTCACTTGTGTCACACTTCTGTAAGCGAGATTTCCACACTCCTAAACATAACTAGGTCCACTGTTTCCGATGTGATAGTGAAGTGTAAACGAGAAGGGACGCCTCGCTTGGTGTAAGGAGCGTAAACATTGGATGACTGAACAGTGGAAAAACGTTGTGTGGAGTGACGAATCACGGTACATAAAGTGGCGATCCGATGGCAGGTGTGTATATGGCGAATTCCCGGTGAACGTCATGTGGCAGCGTGTGTAGTGCCGACAGTAAAATTCGGAAGCGTTGGTATTATCACAGCACAGGCCTACATTGATGTTTTAAGCACCTTCCTGCTTCCCACTGTTGAAGAGCAATTCTTGTATGGGGATTGCGGCTTTCAACACGATCGAGCCCCTGTTCATAATGCAAGGCCTGTGGAGGAGTGGTTACACGACAATAACATCCCTGTAATGGACTGGCCTGCACAGAGTCCTACCTTGGGGATGTTTTGGAACGCCAACTTCGTGCCAGGCTTCACGGACCGACATCGATACCTCTCCTCAGTGCAGCACTCCATGAAGAATGGGCTGCCATTCTTCAAGAAACATTCCAGCACCTGATGAAATATACGCCTGCGAGAGTGGAAGCTGTCATCACGACTAAAGTTGGGCCAACACCATATTGAATTCCTGCATTACCGTTGGAGGGCGCCACGAATTTGTTAGTCATTTTCAGCCAGGTGTCCAGATACTATAGATCACATGGTTTATATCAACAATGCTTATATCTGCTCGCCTCACTAAACCGTATGTTATCTGTACAAAATGACTGCAGCATGTAAGTGAAACACCTTCTAGACTACATAAGAATGCACCATACTGAACACCATCACCAGCTCGTAACTGAAGAATTTCAATCTCAGTTGCTTCCACAATTTTTGCAGTAATAACTATTGCTTACTAACAGTCCTACCGAAAGGTATCCCAAATCCCATCTTTGACAAACGTCGACCAACAGGTTCAAACCGGTTGTATCGGCGCCAGCGAGAAACTGTTTGACAAAGGAAAGAAAGAACCAAGAACATAACCTATTTGTGGAGCTAAGAACTAGTGTCGTGTGGAGAGTAGTGTAAATAGTGTATAGGACCAAATGTCACAGCGAGCAGAGTTAAACTGTATATACGAGTACATAAATTAGTATCTATGTTGCACCAAAATTTTCAACAGTAATTCGAGGGCGGGTTTCTTTCCATGGAATGAGGGAGCCGTAAAGAAATAAAACTATAACAGAACTTGGAGCAGAAGATGAAGCCCAGAGGTGTAACCAGGCCACAGCCACAGGCAGTCAGAACTGGTCGCTGAACTGCTTGATCAGGGAAAGCAGTGGCCTCTGTGTCATCAAACCTCCGCTTGCCTGTATCCAGGCCAGTCTCCAGGAAGTTGCTACGTCCTAACCCATTGCCTACTGGGACAGTCAGCCTGATCATTGCCCCTGCTCCAAATACAGCTACTGCCACGAGATCAGCAAACAACAGCAGCATCTAAACCATATCAAATGAGCTCGTCATCACAGAACAGCTGGGGCAGTTATGTGGCGTCCAGTCTGAGATGCTAACAGTAACTTCTAGCAAGCTGCCTTTCTACCATCACTGGGCAATGAACCCTGTTGAACGCCTGAGAACTTAGGACCTCATGCAACTCAGCACTTTTTCATCGTTCTGAAGTACGACTCTAGGTCCAGCTATTCCTGTCTCCACTGAGATGTCGACTACTTTACTCTGGGACACTGGAGCTGCTGGATGCTGCTAGGTGCACATACTGGTATTGCCACTAGGCTACCCACACTCTGACCAGGAAATATGAGTGCTTTGCAGTGCAGCAGCAATGGGAGGCATGTAGCACAGCCAGACGCAGATACACCAGGTGACACGGTGACAGAGTATTCATGTCGAACGCCATCGTCACCCGCAGTTACCAAATCCCGTGATAATAAACAAATAACAATATAGAAACTATTGTAAACTTAACCTGGTCTCCTTACGCTGCACACCACATCTGTCTTTGGCAGAGAACAAATGTCCACAACCAGCTATCCTAGGAAACCAATTTTATCCGACAGTCCAGAAATCAGCCACCTACTGCACGATTACAGTGCATTGTAAAACTGGGAACAACAAAAGTAATAATTATAATTATTATTATTATTCAGAATGAGATTTTCACTCTGCAGCGGAGTGTGCGCTGATATGAAACTTCCTATCACATTAAAACTGTGTGCCCGACCGAGACTCGAACTCGGGACCTTTGCCTTTCGCGAGCAAGTGCTTTACCATTTTTTTTATCTCATTTTTTTTCTCTTTCGCTCGTTGCATCTGCTCGGGGCGGACGTCGTAAGACAACCGTTTCGGTTCGTTTGTTGATCGGTGAACTCAGTTTTTTTTTTTTTTATTGCAGAGGGCAGCTAACCCTCTGACCGAACACGCTGAGCTACCGTGCCGGCTTCCACTGAGCTACCGAAGTACGAGTCACTCCCGCTCCTTACAGCTTTACTTCTGCCAGTATCTCGTCTCCTACCTTCCAAACTTTACAGAAGCTCTCCTGCGAACCTTGCAGAACGAGTACTCCTGAAAGAAAGGATACTGCGGAGACATGGCTTATCCACAGCCTGGGGGATGTTTCCAGAATGTATCCTTGGTAGAGCACTTGCCCGCGAAAGGCAAAGGTCCCGAGTTCGAGTCTCGGTCGGGCACACAGTTTCAATCTGCCAGGAAGTCTCAATAATAATAATTATTATCATGATAATGTTTCAGTATTATTAAGATATCGACTATTGTAGACATAACTTTTTGGCATACTAAAGGCTGATATAGGTAACATACTGCGGCATTGTTTTGAGCTGAGTCCGCAGCGGCTGTGTATCAATTCCTGTTTGAGTTTTCTCTGCGTGACCCCTGCGATGGACTAGGTCACCTCAACTCCACATACTGGCTAAGTTGGTCGTACCATTAACATCGACCGTTGTATGTCCCACTATTGCTTTGCTGTTGGTCCCTAGAATCCTGTTGGCGCTTGTTCGGGTTCTGTTTCCGTTTCATATATAGTTGTTTTTGTTATGATTATAATTTCCTCGTCTTCTTCTATTTGCCCGTAATAACTGTTTATTCCCACTGAATTTTGAATTTTGGTTTCGATTCGATCGATGTTTTCCCCCATTTCGCCCATCGTCATTCTTCTATGGTGAATCTCGCCAATTACGGTCATTAATTCTACTCCTTTCCTACGAGTCGAGAATTTAATTCACATACTCGAATTCGCACAGTGCACTCTTGAAAGCTTCGATTGAATCGCTGCATCTACCTATGAGGAGTTGCTGGTAACGTAAAGGTAATTTAATGCAGCAGTGAACTGTTTATCGTTTTCGATTAAATTTCGGGCATGCAGCCGCGCAAATGAACAGGTCAATCCCATGGCCAATCGGAGAGTTTGGCGCCAAGTTTCCGTAGTTTAGAAATGGTGAGTTATCGACCTACACAACATTGGTAATTTTGGTTCCTACTGGTATCAGCTATCCAGGGTTAAAATTTCGTGACAATTTTTCTCTACCCTGTACAGTTTCGTACAGACAGACACTTAGTTTAGAATATGAACATGATGCTGAGTTAGTGGTGTGGCAGGTAATGGTCCAGGAGCATCAAATGACTCCAAGGGCATGTATCCTTCGAACATCCCTCAGCGTCCTTCCCATCCCATTGCTCTAGGTATACTAATTTCTTCCTCAGCGTGGTCAAAATGACAGTCTGACCGGGTGTTGAGTCATATGACACGAAATCTCTGTTTAATTCGCCCTTACCTAATACTTCTAACTTAGCAGCCACAATACCAGTTGATAGCTGTACCACTTCAGGACTAAAGTTACTACTACACAATTCACAATTGTGCGTCTTTCAGTTTCTTGTATGTAGTATAAAGAACGGCATGCAAAACGTTATACTTTGTCTGAATCTTGATTCTTCGAAAAAGGCTCAACAACACACAAAGAATTCAACAGATTAACT